>NC_044064.1:17255235-17598360 GCF_902167405.1 Gadus morhua | reverse complement strand
AGTTGGGTGTCATCAGCATAGCAATGGAAAGATATTCTATGCCGGCTGATGACACGGCCAAGGGGAAGCATGTAGACAGTGAAAAGGGGGGGTCCGAGGACTGACCCTTGGGGGACACCACAGGAGACGGGGAGTGTGTCTGACTTTAGAGTAACGGGTGTTGTGCCCACCGCTGCATACAGCCGTTCCCTCTCTAGAGCAAGTCCTGCACACTCCATCAGGACATGTTCCACTGTTTGGTTTTTGCCACACTCCCCACACAGTCCATCCTCATGTTTCCCAATTTTGTGTAAGTCCCATGCTCGTCCACAATGCCCCAACCTCAGTCTGGTCATCATGACTGTATGCCTCCTCTCTTTTCCCAGAAAACACTGGCTCCTTGTGACTGACTTCTGCAAGCTGTAATAATGCCTCCCCTTCTTTTCCCGATCCCACTCCTCCTGCCACACAGCCATGATGTTCCTCTTTATGATTGACCTACACTCAGTTAACCCCAGCCTCACTTTTACGTCCACCTTTTCCCTTCTTAAAGCCCTTTTCGCTGCTCCATCAGCTAGCCTTTCCCCTCTATCCCCACATGGGCTGGGACCCACAAGAACCCTAGTAACTCTCCCGCCTGCTCAATCCTGTACATCAGGGTAAGAAGCTCCACCATGAGATCCGACCTGGCTCCAAGCCCTCCCTCCTTCAAGGTCATCAGCACTGATGCAGAGTCAGAGCATATCACCACTGGGCCTGGCCTCACCTCCTCCACCCACTGCATAGCCCAGATTATAGCAAGCAGCGCTGTGGTATAAACTGAAACCCCCTCAGACAGTAGCTTATACCTGCTCACATCCAAATCTGGGATGCAAAAAGCAAACCCAGACTTCCCAGTTCTTGGGTCTTGGGCCCCATCAGTGTAAATTTGAATGTACTGCGTTGTTATTTAAGTGTTGTTTAACCTTTCCCTTACAATGCCCCCAAATGTCGCAGCTCTCTCATACGCCAAAACACTCAGATCTATCTCTGGCACTGGTAGAACCCATGGTGGTATTGCTGGCCAGTGAACTATAGGGGCCACCCCCTCCTCCCCAAACTCCATCCTCCCCATCTCCTCATTAACTTTAAAAATGAAACACTCCCTTTTCACTCTTGCTCCTCCCCACTCCCATGCACCTTCCAAAGCCAGATGCCCCACATTCTACCCTTGATGTCCCCTTAATTTACAGATATACTGCATTGCCAGCTTAGACCTTCTGATACCCAATGGGGTCTCCCCCATCTCTACAAGCAAAGCTGCGATTGGGGTGGAACGGAAGGCCCCACAGACAACTCTCAGTGCCTTTGCCTGCACCTCATCAAGTCTCTTGAGAATTGATTTTGCTGCCGTCCCATAACACAAACACCCATAATCTATCCTCGATCTGACCATTGCCCTGTAAATCATTATCTGTGTATCCTGGCCAGCACCCCACAAACTTCCTGATAGGGACTGCATGACATTTTTTAACTTTTTCACACTTGCTCAAAATGCTATCTACATGCTTTTTAAAAGTCAATCTTTCATCACAAACTACTCCCAATAATTTAAACTCTTTTACCATCTCTACTGCTTGCCCATACATTACTAAACCTTGACACACAGTTTTCTTATTGCCAAATACAACATATTTTGTTTTTTCCGTTGATATCTTAAATCCCCACCTGCTTCCCCAGTCCATTATTTTATTTAATGCCTCCTGTATTTTCTCTGTTATGTGTTTGATGTTCCTGCCTCTTTTCCACACTGTTCAGTCGTCTGCATACAATGAGAAACCAAACCCTGATCCAATATCTTTAAAAATGTCATTCACCATTACATTAAATAAAACCGGACTTATTACACCTCCTTGTGGTGTTCCATTCTCAACGCATGTGCCATTCCACATCGCCTCCCCTACCCTAACCTGAATTACCCTGTTCTTTAAAAAGTCCTGTACCCAGTTCAGCATACGCCCTCGAATCCCTGCATCGTACAGCTTAATGATGAGCCCCTCCTTCCACAACATGTCATAAGTAGGGATGTCCGATATTGGCTTTTTTGCCGATATCCGATATGCGATATTGTCCAACTCTAAATTTCCGATTCCGATATCAGCCGATACCGATGTCGATATTTGGGTTATTTATTTTTCCTCAAACCTAATTTAGGTAACATTACATATCTCCTGTTGTGGAATTAACACAACATGCTTAATGTTATTGTGATGCCCCACTGGATGCATTCTTGTATGTAACAAGGCTTTCCAAATGTTAACATTGTCTGTGCAAAATAAGAAAAATACTTCAACTTAATTTATGGGAAAAGTGCCATGTTTATTTTTATTTTTTTAATGGTCTCAGACAACAGTTTGGATTACACTCTCCCTGAGATAATCTTGACAATGCCCACAACAAATAGGGCAAACTTGACTTCACAAATGATAAAACATTGTACCTGAACAACTATGTGCAACATAGCAGTATGTTTCTTTAACTAAAACTCAGCAACCTTAATTGAATAAATGCACAAATATGAGTCAATTAGAGTGTGCACTGTACTGCACAATTTTGAAAACATTTATTTGAGCTATAAATAAAAAAAAATAATAAAAAAAAAAAAAAAATCGTTTTTAAGGCAAAAAAAATCCGATACCGATATTGACCGATATTACATTTTTATGCTAATATCGGGCCGATAATATCGGTGGGCCGATAATATCGGACATCTCTAGTCATAAGCCTTTTCAATATCCAAAAACACTGCAACTACTCCCTCTTTATTAACCATGGCTTTCTTTACATCCGAATCCAGGGAGATCACAGAATCCATGGTACCTCTTCCTCTGCGAAACCCACTTTGCATTAGTGTGAACCACCCCTCCTTCTCCAGTTTGTATACTAACCTATCCGTCACCATTCTTTCCATTATTTTACACATCACTGCTGTTAGTGCAATGAGTCTATATGACCCTGGATGCTCTGCTTCTTTCCCTGGCTTTAAAATTGGGACCACCACTGCCTGCTTCCAGGCTAATGGAAGCCTTCCTTCCTTCCAAACAGTATTCATAAGTGCTAACATTTCTTCCACCACTGGATCACCTATTCTTTTAAATATCTCATAGCTTATGCCATCCTTCCCTGGTGCTGTTTTCCCCCCTTTATTTATGGCTCTGTGCAGCTCTTCAATTGAACAGTACAAATTAACACAATCAGCATTATCGTCATTCACCCCAAGTTTAAAAATATGTTGTCTTAGCGTCTCATTCCTCTTTCTAATACCTTCCTCCCCAATGTTTGCTCCCCTATGTACATCCTTAAACTTACTTGCACACATTTCTGCTTTCTCTATATCACTCTTTGCTATAACTCCCTTTTCCTCCAATACTGGCATTCTCCTTTTCCTTACCACTCCTGAGATACGATGAACTGCTGCCCATATGTCTCCAACCGATGTATCCACGCCCAATTTTCCACAATATCCTCTCCAACACTCTTTTTTTGTAACCTTAATTACTCTTCTTGCCTTAGCCCTCAGCCTTTTGTACTCTATTGCATTATTCTCTGTTGGGCACCTTCTCAATAGTCTATATGCACAGTTTCTATCCCTAACTGCTTTATCACAAGCCATATTCCACCATTGCACACTTACTCTAGTTTTAGGGTTTTTCTTTAAAGGGATGCACTCATATGCACTACTTAATATCATTGCACATAAACTATTGTTCCACTCATCTATTGTTCCCTCTCCATTCACACTGTCAAGGCCATTATCACATTTACTAGAGAACTTCTCCCAGTCTGCCTTCCCATAGTTAAAATATGTTGGTCTAGTCTGATCATCAGTTAACAAAGTTTTCCCAAACTTCAAAAGCATTGGAAAGTAATCACTACCCATTGAGCACCTGTCCATATTGTCCCATTCTCCTACTCTTGCGTATTCACTGGATGCTAGTGCTAAATCTATGCATGAACCTACCCCCGTCTTAATTTCAAACCTAGTTGGCCTGCCATCATTCATACATACTAACCCAGGGATGGGCAACTTTCATGATAAAGAGGGCCACATTTTTCATCATAACCATCAGAGGGCCACATGACTGCACACTTCAACTAAACGTGAGCTGAGGGAAGCTACACAATTTTGAATTTGGTAGATACGATTCCTGTATTCTGGTGCATTTTGGGGATGGCCACTACCTAAAAAATCTTCCAGGATCGTAACCTATGTACGGTATGTTAATTGAACCAACATACATTCATTTCGTTTTCCATGCCCAATAAGACACATGAATGGTTGGTATTTTTATCAGTGCAAAGGGCACATACATCATCATTCAATGATGCCACAAAACTGAAAAACAGTGGCCCAACATTAAGTGCAACAACTCAATGAACTCAACCCCAAGAAGCATGATATTCATTGCAGTTGTAGTAGTTGTAGTGGCGACTTAAGTGGATATCTTTAATGACTGCTATCGTTTCTAAGCAAACTAGACGCATGGGTTTGCCTTTGAATTCTATGAATTCTTCTGATCTTTTTTGACCGAGTTTTCTGTAACTCGATTAATTATTATTATTTTTTTTATTTATTTTTTTTAAATTATTTATTTTTTTAATTATGTGCGGGCCTGACTGAGTGAGGACGCGGGCCGTATGCGGCCCGCGAGTTGCCCATCCCTGTACTAACCCATGTTTGTCCATAAAATCCTCCACTGTGCTCCCATTTGTATCTTTCATTCTGCTTCCCCAAAAAGGATTATGTGCATTAAAGTCACCTAGCCAAAAAATCGGTGCCCCTATCTGTTCCATAATCTCCTCCAAATCGATTATGTCAACTGGCAAGCAGGGATTATAAAAGTTAACTATATTTACCCACTTATTATTTTCCCACACCTTTACCACCACACACTCTAGAGAAGACTTAATTTGCACCCTCTGGTACTTCACATCAGACCTTACAAACGTTGCACACCCTCCTCCTGCTTTCCCACTTCGGTCCTGTCTAATACTTTCATACCCTGGCACGACAAAGTCCAAACAAGGTTTAAGCCAAGTTTCCTGGATACACAGTAAAGCTGGTTTATACTCTCCATTAAAAACATCCACAAATATTTTATACTCTTGGCCATTTGCGATTAGGCTCCTTGCGTTCCATTGCATTAAATAAAACATCAACAGATTAAGTATCCTCATATTCAGTCATGTCCATTTCCCCTTCTTTACCATTTCCCTCACTCCTGCCTTTGCCCCTCCCTTCTCTCTCCCTCACTCTCTCCTGCACCTCAAGCTTCTGCCTCATGAATGTGTGTAACTCCTCTGGGCCCATTTCTACCTCCTCAAGAAACCTTTCAGCCGCCTCCACCACAATTTTAATAGCATCAGACCTTTTGGTTATATTTCTTGCTGCCCACACCACCTCTACCATGAAAGCCAGAAGTGACTGTTTTTCCTCTATCTGCTTTGTATCCCCTTTTCCTGGCCGCTGGTGAGCACTAGTCCCCACTGGCCTGTTAGCGTCCCCCGTGCCTTTTACTTTTCTTATTGCCTCTGCATAAGACATATTCTCCCCAGCTGTAACCTTCTCCACTTCCACAACTGTTATGTGACCCACATCCCCTGAAGGAAGTTATATGGTCTCCACCACAATTGCAGCACTTTGTTTTCTCAACTTGGCATTGTTTGAAGTCATGATCCCCCCCACACTTTCCACACCTCCTGTCCCCTCTACATGCAGCTGCCGTATGCCCAAAACGTTGGCATTTGTAACATCGCAATGGAGGTCGTCTGTACTCTCTCACCGGAAAACTCATATACCCCATGAATACTCGTGTTGGCATAGTTTCTTGTATGAAGGTCAGTAATACAGCTGTGCCATCTTGTTTAAACCTCCGGTGTGTCCTTCTCAGGAGTTTAGTGGGGTTTTAAGATTCCAGGAACACTGCATTCCCAAACTCACCACCCAACCTCCCTGGTCCACACCAAACATTTCTCCTTTGTTCACCTGCTTCCTGGTACCTGTCCGTAACTCCTCCCCTTGCCCTCTGAGGTCACCTAGCTTAAAGTCCCAGTAACCTTTTGGTAATGTCATAACAGGAAAATCACATGTAGCCTGCATTATATGGCTTTTAGATCGGCAAACACACACAAAACCAATTAACAAGTAACCCAAAACATTATTAAAGGTTGGGTAGGTGATTTGCGAAACGCCAGCAGATTTTGAAAACACACAACTCAAATGGTCCTACCCCCTCTCCTTCAACGCTGACTCTGACTCCACCCATTCCAAGTACCTGGACGTGCAATCATGCACGAGCGCGAACAGAGATGCGCGAGAGCGAGCCAGGCTAGGGTAGGTTTTCGTTTAACAACATGGCACTACATTCAGCTGTAAGTTGCACCCAGTACCGCGGGAAGTAGGGGTGCTGGGGGTGCTGCAACACCCCCTGTCCGAGGCCCTGTCTTATCACAGAAAACGATCATTTCTAAAAACTCCGGCCAAAGTGGAGATTTCTGAAAACGCCGGTTATGTGTTGTCGTGTCAACGGGGAGAAACGGGATTTTAGGTTCTGAAGCGTCACATTATACACCAGGAAATGCTTAACGTCATGTGAGCGCCCGCTGTACCGTATTGGTCCGAATATAAACACAAACCCCATTGTAAGACGACCTATATTTGGAAAAAAGATTTGAAGACCAGATCCGGTTTTTATGAATAAATAAATTGTATTCATTGAAATAATATACGAAAATAAAAAGACATCGAATTAAACACTGCATGGCCACTAAACAGTAGTGCTAATAGGCCGTACTGATGTGTACACCAAAGACTATTCCTGACACTCCTCTGCCCCGCTGTGTTCGCTCTGGCTGTGGTCGCTCCGAACTGTTTCGTCCCGTGGCAAAGCGAGTCATCCTCGCTGCTGTCCAAGGCATTTTGAGACGCAGCATTTATTTAATGCTCATATGACCTAGTGCTGAAAAAAGGTTATATGAAAAAGTGTGAGGGTAGCGGTGGTGCGCTAAACTTGTTCTGTGAGCAGCTGGATGTGAACGATCGATTTTCAACTGTGCGCGCATGCAGGGCCGTAGCACCAAATCCTGGGCCCCTATACTATAGGTACTGATGGGCCCCCCTGCGCCAGGTTGTTGACGGGGGGGGGGGGGGGGGTCCGGAGCGATTGTTGACGGGGGGGGGGGGGGGGGGGGGGAGCGATTGTTGACGGGGGGGGGGGGGGGGGGGGGGGGGGGGGGGGGGGGGGGGGGGGGGGGGGACTGGCCAAAAGGTAAGAAAAAAAATCTTTTTTTTTTTTTGGTCATGGGCCCCCCCTCTGCCTTGGGCCCCCCCACAACTGTCCCCTTTGTCCCCGCAGTCCGACGGCCCTGCGCGCATGCACTGGTGTAATTGAGCTGCGCTGCTATACATCTTTTTTATCAATGTAACGAGTTGCGAGTTTAGTGCAGGCTGAGTTTTTTTTTTCCCCAGCACCCCCTGCTGAGAATACGTTCTCGCTGCTATGGTTGCACCAGATGTTATAAACATTAAACGGTCACATAAATCATTACTATTTTTAGAAAATGTATGTTTGTTTCATATAATTGTATTGGAAGTCCTGGTTTTCACTAGGGTTGCCGCGGTGTGGACATTTTCACACCGAGTAATACACTCGTCTCCACACCGGTATTACCGAGTACGGTATAAACTTTGAAACTAGGTCAACCGCCACACAAGCATCGGTTTTTAGACCCTTCTCGTCCTTCAGTTGCCGCCAACGTTCGAAAGCAGCGCCTAGGATTATTCTTGATTTCAGTTTTTCTCTTTCAGCGTTTTTATTATCAATTACTCTCTGAAAAAGAGTTTTCCTTCTCTTTGCTGGTGGTGGTGGTGGTGGTGGTGGGGATGGTGGCGTCTTGTCTGCCATGGAAATTGTCTTCTACTGCTAGGTCCAAATGTGGATTAACTAGTTCCAGTAGCTACCGCAGGATAACAACAAACAGGAGCTTGCTCTGGGTCACGAGCACTGCACGAAGGGGTCGCGCGCGGGGTGCGGGGGAGGGGGAGTGCAGTACGACCGTTTGATTGACGTACTTACTGTCCAATGCAACTCGGTGGCAATGGAAATGATTGGCTGGAGTTTTTCGAGCCCTGCCCGTTCCACAGATGATTGACTTGTTTAATTTTCATGTCAGTACTTCTAACTCAATGGCTGTAAGCGGGTTATGATAAGGATTTCAAGTAATTTTGCAAAAATGGCCAAAAAAGCAAATCACCTACCCAACCTTTAACCTTGCAAGGATTTAAAACATTATGTTAACTGGGCACTTTCATTTACATACAATGTGTGCCATTATTCAAACACTTATAAAGTCATGTGGCTGTGTCACAACACGTCTTAACAAACTTATTACACCTTTGTGCGGCAAGAAATGTTTCTAAACACTAGGCTACGACGGCAACGTATCAGACAACACTAAATCCGTCACAGCAGCAATATCATAACCGCATACCAAACAGAAGGGACAGTTGGGTTTAAACAGTTATCTGTCCTAAACTCTTTTGACAGGGTGCATTTTGTATTAATTTGCAAGCACACTAGGGAGTGAAAGGAGACAATGTTTGATGTTGTGGGATGCAGAAATGGAGCATTTCCACCGGGCAGTGCGGTTAGGCCCAGTACGATAAGGTTCGGTAGTGTAGGTGCGGTAAGGCACAAATCAGTTACTGCTTGTGTTTCCACCGCCGACAGTACCCTTTATGGTAGGGCGGGGTATAGCCGGATGGCGATAGCCGCAGCAGCTACGTAAGCTTCGTGACCTCATAGCAGGACACAGTGTAGCCTGCTAATGAATAAATCTTTGGAATTTCTGTATTTGAATACTGTGTTTGTTTGTTATTATCCCCCGGTTGCACGGAAGTGACGATTCTGTCGACCAATTCACGGACAGCGTGTGTAGCTCGAACTTGTTGGCACCCTTTCAGACCGCTTGGTACCCCCAACGGAGGAGTATCCCGCAAAGGCCGGAACCCACTTTTGGCGATGGAAACGCGATCCGTTGCGCACCTATTCATACCAAACCACCCCTGCCGATGGAAAGGCAGCCTTATAAGCGTGAGTGTGTGCATGTGTGTGTGTGTGTGTGTGTCTGTGTCTGTGTGTGTATGTTTGCATATGCGCGTGTGTTGGGGGGGGGGGGGGGGTACCTTAAAAAAAAAAAATCTAAGTGAAATTAGTGTGTCTGCTTTGATGTGCATATCTGACTCCCACTCTACCTGCATTGCTACTTATGGTTAAACTAAACCATTAAAAATGAGTTTGGGGGTCACTTATAATAAAGCCTATGGAACAGTTGGAAAAATCAGTGTGGCGTATCCAAAAAATAAACATTTTGATGTTTTTAGAAGTAAGCTATATGGACTAGGAGAGGATACCAAGCTGGAGACCTGGGGCCCGTTTCAGAAAGCAGGTTCAACAAACTCTGAGTTAAAACCTTAACTCTAGGTTGACCAACTCTGAGCTGTGTTTCAGAACAGGTGATAACACTTAGTTCAATCAACTCAAGGTCAAGGTAACCCTGAATGAAGCCCGTGCATGAGGATATAAAAAGCCTTCATCAATGGAACGCAGACAACATGATTCACCATGGCAACAAGTGGTAAAGAGCCTCGATCCTCCTACTTCTCCCCAGTGGAGTTGGAAATATTAATGACTGCGTATGCAGAAAATAGGCATATATTTTTTTAAAATAAGCAATACTGTGGCAGCAGCAAAAGTGTGGGAGTATTAATTGGAGAAAAAAAAAAGTTTTGCCTTGAATGTTCCACTTATTCAACAATTATATTCCATATGGGTGTCTGTGTGCACAGGTGCAACCCAACAGGCACCAAACGGACTTGGCAGCAACTAAAGATGAAATATAAAAATGTAGTTCAAACAGGTAAGGTATAATAAATAAATACAAGCAATTGTGATGTTGTTTAGCCTGCCCTCATTAAACAGCATTTAGTGGCTACATTCAACATGTGATGGATATATTTAAGTAATCAGGGAAATCTGCTAAAAAAAGAGAAATCCCAACACTGCCAGTATTTAATATTGTCTATATGAAAGCAACACCTAAATGGCTTTTATACATACAAGTCTCCAAAGTTGTGTTTCCTGTATGTATTTAAATTTGACCTCCATTATAGCCAACAGAAAAAAGGCTGAGGCCCGCAAAACAGGTGGCGGTCCACCACCACCACCTCTTACAGAGGCTGAGAAGATGGCCCTCAGTCAGAACAGTGGGCGACCCATTGCTGAGGGCATCTCTGGGGGGACCCAACCACGCCCCAGGACACAGGGGCCTACATAAGAGGTAAGTTATTCAAATTAATGGCATGTACGTTAATCCTTTTTCTAGTGTTCGCTCAGTAATGGCCACCCATTCATCTTAGACACAACTTGGCACACTGATTTTTCTTGTAGCAGTAGGCTACAGTTCTTTGCAATTGGCTGCGTTTGCTTTCAGATATCAATCTATTTTAAGGTGACTCAGAGTTTGAAAAATTGTGATGGGACCTGCACACTATTGTTAAAAATGTTTTAATTAGGTGGGGCACTTTTCTGGGTAATCATCAACTGTCTAATCTTCATCTTCTACCAGTTACTGATGGTGTAAACTGTCGCGTGGAGCCTTCTGCCATAACAGACCTCCATGCTGTTGTAAGTACTCTTAATATTCCACAGATTTTTCATAATGGGTAGAATATAACAAACATTCTGTTTCATTACAGGAGGATGATGAAGACACCTTAACAGCTGCCACAGAGAGGGAAGATGCAGAGAGGCCTGTTGAAGTATACACTTTTTTTTTTTTTTTTTAATAACTTTGGCTTCAGTTAATAGTGGTGTTCCACAATACAACTTGCAACTTCTTTCTCTCTAACAGAGCAATGCTGGTAATTACAATGAGGAAGAAGGTCCATCAACCTCCACAGAACCGTCATGGCCACTGTTGTGGTGCTGTGTATTCTGCTCCTGTGTTGGCCACGCCCCCTGTCTGTCTCTGCCTTGCCTGCCACTCAACTGCTCACACCTGGCCTGCATCGTCTCATCAACTCTCCTACAAATACACCTGGTTTCCCTGCAGTCATCGCCAGATCGTACTTCGTGTTACCGTGGTGGTTACTCGTTACTGGCTCCAGTGCATCTCTCTAGTGATCTCTCTTGTGGAATTCTCGTGCCTCACCTTTGTTTTCTCTCACCTATAGTTTTTGGATCATCACCTCCAGCCTGCAGTCTTCACTCCCTCCAGCCCGATACGCCCCACTCCAACCAACCTCCTGCTTCATTCCTAGCTGAACTAAATAAACCTGTTCACCGTCACTCCAACTCCTGTCCCGACTCTGTGTTCTGCTCTTGGGTCCAGCAGCTAACGCTACCCTAACAGAACGATCTGGCCTACAATGGACCCAGCGGACATGGACTCCTTCCGCCAAGCTCTCTCCACTCAAGGCGCCCGGGTTGGGGAACACAGCCAAGCTCTCCGGGAAATGATGGAGGCTTTTAAAGACCTCTACCCGGGTCACGCAGATGGGCGCCCAACTGGACTTACTGGTCTCCCACACCACGACTTCCCCGCCGGCAACGGTACCACCCCCTGTTCCTGCTCCCCTGGCTCAGCCGTCACAGGCCCGTGAGCCTTTCATTCCTGCTCCTGAGCGCTATGCTGGGGACATGGGGACATGTAGGGCGTTTTTAATCCAGTGTTCCTTAGTTTTTGATCAGCAACCTCTTACCTACCCAACTGATAGGTCAAGAATTGCTTTTGTTTTTGGTTTGCTTAAGGGAAATGCTCTAGCGTGGGCATCTGCATTGTGGGACAGTGGATCCCGAGCTGGTGACTTTGATTTATTTGTTTCTGAGATGAGGGTTTTCGACCACCCAGTCGAGGGAGGGGACGCCGCCAAGCGGCTTATGTCCCTACGTCAGGGCTCCCGCAGTGTAGCCGAATTTTCCGTGGAGTTTAGGACAGTAGCAGCCAACTCGGGCTGGAACGACCAGTCACTACGAGGTCTTTTTCTTTCCTGCCTTAATGAGCCAATTAAGGATGAGCTAGCTACTAGGGGTGAGGCAGACAGCCTTGAGGAAGTAATCTCCCTCTCCATCCGGCTGGATAACCGCCTCCGTGAGCGGCGTAGGGAAAGGGCTAGCCGTCCCATGTCTTCAGCATTCTCTGGTCCCTCTCTTCGAGAGCTGCTCTCCCCCAACCTGTGCCACGAGCAGTATCTGAAGGGGAGCCCATGCAGCTGGGGCGCACCCGACTGACCCAGGCACAGCGCCTCCAACGGATAAGGACCAGAGTTTGTCTGTATTGTGCCCTGCCCGGACATTCCATTTCCGCCTGCCCCTCGCTGCCAAAAGACGAGGCTCAGCAGTGAACGTTGGGGCCCTGTTGAGTCACACCTCGTCCTTCCCAGTCCCCAACGGTTCACGCACCCAGCTGGATGCTACTCTCCTGTCCCTCGGCCACCCTCTTTCAGTGTCCGCCATGGTGGATTCTGGGGCTGAGGAGAATTGTATTGATTCTGGGTTTGCTTCCCGAGTTGGCATTGCGTTGGAACAGCTCCCCTCTCCCTTAGACGCAAACGCCTTGGGCGGCCAACACCTTGCCCGCATTACTCACCGAACGAAGCCCCTGGAATTGATTGTTCGGGAAACCACCATGAGACTCTTCAGTTTTTTGTCATCCTGTCCCCTCTGACTCCCCTGGTCCTTGGTCACCCCTGGCTCAGGCAGCACAATCCCCAGTTCGACTGGTCTGCTGGCAAGGCGGTGAGTTGGAGCGCCTTTTGTCTTTCGACCTGCTTAAAATCTGCCCTGTTCCCGGTAGAGGGGGGTGTCCACTCATCCAAGGAACCCCCCGACCTGTCCTTAGTACCCCCTGAATATCACGACATTGGAGAGGTGTTCAGCAAGTGTCGTGCACTTTCCTTGCCTCCCCATCGTCCCTATGACTGCGCCATTGAGCTCCTCCCCGGTGCCCCTTTGCCCAGTAGTCGCCTGTACAACTTGTCCCGCCCTGAAAGGGAGGCCATGGAGGGGTATATTCAGGATTCGCTCTCTTCTGGCCTCATTAGGCCATCGTCTTCTCCCGTTGGTGCGGGGTTTTTTTTTGTTACCAAGAAGGATAAGTCTCTTCGCCCCTGTATTGATTTCCGGGGTCTCAATAACATCAATGTTAGAAATAAGTATGCCTTGCCCCTCATCAGTTCCGCGGTCGAGCCTCTGCAGGGCGCCGCTATCTTTTCTAAACTGGACCTACGCAATGCATACCACCTGGTGCGTATCCGTAAGGGAGATGAATGGAAGACTGCCTTTAACACCCCCCTTGGCCACTTCGAGTACCTTGTAATGCCCTTCGGTCTAACGAATGCCCCCGCTGTGTTCCAGAACCTGGTCAATGACGTCCTCCGGGACTTCCTCAACCGCTCTGTCTTCGTCTATATAGACGACATCCTCATTTTTTCCCGCAACAAGGAGGAACACGTCCATCATGTGAGGCAGGTTCTCCAGCGGCTGCTGGAGAATAAACTATGTAAAGGCTGAGAAGTGCGAGTTCAGTGCAACCTCTGTCTCCTTCCTCGGCTACATCATTGAGAGCGGGTGGGTGAGGACCTGCTCAGAGAAGATCAAGGCGGTGGCAGACTGGACCGTTCCCGGGACACGTAAGAAGCTGCAGCAGTTTCTCGGTTTCGCCAATTTCTACCGGAGGTTCAACTGGTACTAAGGACAGGTCGGGGGGTTCCTTGGATGAGTGGACACCCCCCTCTACCGGGAACAGGGCAGATTTTAAGCAGGTCGAAAGACAAATGGCGCTCCAACTCACCGCCTTGCCAGCAGACCAGTCGAACTGGGGATTGTGCTGCCTGAGCCAGGGGTGACCAAGGACCAGGGGAGTCAGAGGGGACAGGATGACAAAAAACTGAAGAGTCTCATGGTGGTTTCCCGAACAATCAATTCCAGGGGCTTCGTTCGGTGAGTAATGCGGGCAAGGTGTTGGCCGCCCAAGGCGTTTGCGTCTAAGGGAGAGGGGAGCTGTTCCAACGCAATGCCAACTCGGGAAGCAAGCCCAGAATCAATACAATTCTCCTCAGCCCCAGAATCCACCATGGCGGGCACTGAAAGGGGGTGGCCGAGGGACAGGAGAGTAGCATCCAGCTGGGTGCGTGAACCGTTGGGGACTGGGAAGGACGAGGTGTGACTCAACAGGGCCCCAACGTTCACTGCTGAGCCTCGTCTTTTGGCAGCGAGGGGCAGGCGGAGATGGAATGTCCGGGCAGGGCACAATACAGACAAACTCTGGTCCTTATCCGTTGGAGGCGCTGTGCCTGGGTAAGTCGGGTGCGCCCCAGCTGCATGGGCTCCCCTTCAGATACTGCTCGTGGCACAGGTTGGGGGAGAGCAGCTCTCGGTAGGTGTGGAAGAGAGGGACCAGAGAATGCTGAAGACATGGGACGGCTAGCCCTTTCCCTACGGCTAGCCCTTTCCCTACGCCGAGCACAACTCTGTGTTCTGCTCTTGGGTCCAGCAGATAACGCTACCCTAACAAGAACAGCTTACCTCAGTAAGATGTTGTTCAGCATTGACCCACAACTTACAATGACGCTGAGTAGACATGGCATTGGGAAATTCAACGTCATTTCTGTTCGTATAGCTTCCTGTGAAACAACTCTATAAGGTATATTTGCAAGCACAAATCAACAAATTGCATCTGGAAATGGACCATATAAGGCTGCAGATCACAAAGACAAAAATGGAAATACAAATGCTGGACCATCAGTTAAAGGTGGGTGACGTGCCCACAGCTGGATGATTTTTAATTGTTTCAACAACCAAGGATTAACAACTGTGCAAAATTTGGCCTTCTAGGAAATAAAGGTGACCTCATAAAATGAGATGCATATTGTGATTCTTTAACATTGGGGAGGTGATGGGTCAGTTAGAAATGATTGAAGCATATCATGTCTCTAACAGCTCTTCCATCTCGTGCATCAGCAGGGTGGTAAGATTAATATCTGGATCATTGGGGGAAAGAGCAGGACATTGTTCTCCTCTAATAGTGGCAATGTTGTGGAGAACCACACATGCCACTATAATGTCACAAGCTCTTTGCCTTCGAAGGCACTGGAACCGGGCCTTGAGTATCCCTATGGTCATTTCCACTCTGGCTCGTGTCCTGCAGTGAGCCAAGTTGTAGTGTTGCTGGGGGCCAGGCTCAGGGTCAGGGTAGGGGTCAGCAGATGGCGCTGGCAGGGGTACCCTCTGTCTCCGAGTAGGTAACCATCGAACTCTCCTATGATAATACAAGATACCGTTTATTGTTTCAGTTGCAAGAGGAGGAAACAAAATATTGATCATAGGATATAACTTTATACTGTATATAAACTCACCACGGGCAAATCTGGCACTCACAAAACATTCGTGAGTCATGCACAGACCCAGGCCACTTCGCTTCCACATTGTTAATCATGTGGGCTCCATCACATATGATCTTCACAGTGGAGAACAGTAATTAGCTGTATAGTGAAGTATATTTAATTTGGAATGTTAAAGGCTACTATTTAGGCCTACCTGTACATTAATGCTGTGGACAAATCTCCTATTCACATAATCTCCTTCATTTATTGAAGGAGCTATGATAGGAATGTGAGTGCCATGCAGCCAATCACACCTGGAAACCCTAAAATATATCAAATTGACTGATTAGTGCTTCAAGTCTCAAAGCTTTATGACATAAATGAATTACTGCTTAGACTGATACCTGCAATTCTATGGAACTCTTCTTTGAGAAGTCTGGTGGGTCTGTGACTTGGGAACACTTCAAACGTACATAGTAGCCGTTTCAGTGCAAGTGTCACATTTCGGACAGCCCGACAGACAGTTGCCTTGGACACATGCTCTGCATCACCGACGTTATACAAAAAACTGCCGTTGGCAAAAAAACGAAGTGCAATACGAAGAATTTGCTCGGAACTGAGAGTGTGTCCACGATGTGTCATGTGAGCGATGTGAGGGCTGAGAATATTGTTTATATAAATTATTGATGATGCAGAGAACCGGAAACGCTCAAACAGGTACTCATCAGGGAATGATAAAACATCCAATCGGGGTCTAATAATCCTCTCCCGACGGATATTTCTGCAGAGTATCTGCGCTCGACATCAACTGGCTCTTCAATAAAAGGACACGCCATGTCTGCCACTGCCTTCAGTCTGCAGGCCTCAACTTAAGAGCAGGAGAAACTCAGGGTTAGTTGAAGAAAACCTGCCAGCGAGCAGGTTAGGTTCACGGAGTATGTTGCCTGGATAACTGACTCAGAGTAAAGCTGAACTGGCTTTGTGAAACTGAAAAAACAGAGTTTCCCTCATCTCAGGGTTAACGAGCTTTCTGAAACGGGCCCCAGGACACCGGCCCAAAGAAAATTGAAAAACACCCCTGGCAACACAACACAAGCTCCTTCATCCCCTTTCGCTTCCACGGATGGCTTCAAATGAATTCTGTTTTAATTCGAAAAGTTGTGTTCCCTGGTCAAGAGTCTTTATGAGCTTTCTGTCTCTTACCATATCCATCATCAGGTGGGGGGCTCCAGTTCCTCTCCATCCGTCCAGGTCTTGGGTGGGGTTGGGAGGCTGGAGAGAGCTCTGCAGCTGTTAGCCTATAATCTGCCCCAGGGTGGGGGATGGCAAGGATTCTTTGTTTCAAAATAAAGCATGATGTTACAGAGGGGGATGCCAGCGTTACCAACTCCCTGTTCAAATGGATGAAAGAAATGTTTTATTCGCTGAGAGCTCGAGAGAGTTGTGTTGGCTAGAGCAGGCGTCAACAAATTGCTTTTGTGCACTGTATGGTTTTATGATAGTGAGACTCTTGCATTGGTAAGTGGTTAAACTTATGATTTCCCTTCTCTTGCCTTTTTAGAGCGTTATTAAAATATATCAAATCCCTTTGTGTATGGATTATAGCCAGTGATTTTAGTCATCATGAAAGTGTAATCATACACTTGCATATAAACAAGATAAATTACACAGAATTAGATTTTACAAAGATTACACAATTTTAATTACATATACTCTGCAATTTAGCAGCAGTTTTCTCCATTTGGTCAGCTTGGTGTCAAAATGTATTTGGTTTGTTATTGTCCCTGCTTCTGCTCCAGTCAACTCATTCCGAGACGACGGAACACCGCAACAAACTCAACAAAAAAAGGAAGAGAAATAAAAAACTAGACCTTCATTCCGTTTGCAATCACCATTTGAAGAAAACAATTAGTTAAATCGTGGGGATGTAGGATTTGCATATCCTCCTCCACTGCCTCCCATCTGCCTCGCTTTAATCTGAGTAATTGCTCATTTTCTAATGGCGCGATAACAATTCAGAACGTTTAAAAAAAGGTTTATTTTATCGATGGGATCTTTGGAGGTCTGCTTGTCTTGTTGTTTTACTGATATTACTTGTGGTTTTTATTGTATTTAAGTGTGAGTGTTATGTTGTACATCGCTACAAGGTCAAGGCTATGTCGCAGGGCCGACAAGGAACCTGGACAACCTGGAAGGGAGTTGTTAACCGGAACATCAGTTGGCCAGACCTGTGGGAGAATCCACAGGCAAGACTCAGCTTCCTCATTCGCTCATCCTATGACACGCTTCCCTGTCTTCGGAACCTTCCCCAGTGGTTTGGGAACGAAGAAGGCTGCTCACACTGCAATGCCCCCAACTCAAGCCTCCAGCACATCTTATGAGGCTGCAAGATCGTGCTTTCACAGGGGCGCTACAGATGGCGCCACGACCAGGTCCTGAGAAAGTTAGCCGAAGTGCTGGAGGTGTGTCGACAGGGTAACAAAGAACCACCATCAGCAGAGGACCACATCAGCTTTGTTTCAGAAGGAGGGGTAAGGAGAAACACCAGGCCAAGAGAAACATCAAGGCCCTTCTCCCCCGACCAGGAGTGGAACATGAGGGTTGACATCAACAGTCAGCTCCGGTTCCCCACAGAGATCACCACCACATCTCTACGACCAGACATAGTTGTGTGGTCAACCAAGGCAAGATCTGTGCACCTCATCGAGCTCACCACAGGAGTGAGGGATTGAGGCCGCCTTCGAACGTAAGGCCAAGTACTCAGAGCTGGCTGCTGAGTGACGGGAGGCTGGCTGGAAGGCTACCATCTACCCAGTGGAGGTTGGATGCCGAGGGTTTCTGTGGTGTCAACCACACGCCTCTTGAGGGATGCAGGAGAGACCGGAGGGAGGCTAAGGAGGGCAACAAAGGACCTGGCAGATAAGGCTTAGAAAGGGAGCTTTTGGCTCTGGCTGGGGAGGCAGGATAGGTGTTGGGGAAAGAACACCTAACCCCAGACAACAGCAGCAGGGGAGGACAACTATCAGCTGCAGGGGGTGACAGGGAGACATCCCTGTCACTGCTCCGCCACCAGGAGACGTTCCACAATTAAAGGAGCGAAACTTTGGTGACTGGGTTAGGCAGCTGTGGAAAATCGAAATGCTGTGCATTTTTCACTTTGTATATATCTTGATGGGAAATTTTGTCTTTATGGGGAGGACATAGATCACAGAGGACAGTTGTTTGCCTTGTATGAGGCTAAGCAGCGTCTGTGGGAGAAGTTCGGAGAGGACATGGAGAAGGACTTTCGGTCTGCAAGTGTTTCTAGAAGACCATCCTGCACCTCAGGTGAACGGGGGTAAACGGGGAACCATCCAAGCTGTGTACAGTAAGGATGGGACTCTGTTGACCTCAACTGAGGAGGTAGTCGAACGTTGGAAGGAACACTTAATCCGACTATCACACCCTCTATGATAGAGGCAGAGGATGATGGTGATTCGTCGTCAATTTCCCTGGTGGAGTCACTGTGGTAGTCAAACATCTCTGCAGTGGCAAAAAGCCCCAGGGAATTATGAGATCCAGCCAGAAATGATGAAAAGCTCTGTGCAGTGGCGGTTCTACATCCAGTTACGCCCCCGGGCAAGACTTCCTCCAAGCGATTTTTATTTTACCGCTCGTGGCGCCCCACATGTGATTTGGCGCCCCCCACAAATATGCCGCCCCGGGCGGCTGCCTGGTTCGCCCGTACCTAAAACCGCCACTGTGTCAACCGTGTGTTGAGGGGCTGTCTTGGTTGACATGCCTATTCAACATTTTGTGGGAGTCTGGTACAGTGCCAAAGGAGTGGCAAACCAGTCAGTTTCGTTCCCAGTGGGGGTTGGCCTCCACCAGGGTACGCTTTGTCACCAATCCTTTTTGTGATATTCATTGACTTATGATTCTTTATCATATATTACATATCAACATACAGTATCTTCAACATTTAGAGCTAATTTCCTCTACAGCTTTTTCACCAACTCTCTAACTTTCCATTAATCTAAATCCTGGTTGCTGTGGTAAGCGATCCAGTTAAGTAGCAGTAGCAGTCATCCACGGCTGGATTTTCGCCATGTGTGTTTTTCTAAAACATAGATGTTTAGGTATTTAACTTCTGGCTTCTGCAGGAGCATATACCATCGTTTCACAATATAACGACTCGTGTTTAGCATATTTTGGATGGTTACGATATTATGGCTTTTAATCAAAACATTTATGGTGAAAAAATTAATGGGATTTTTACTTCCAGAACCACACCGCTGGCTCTGCTCTATAGAAGTCAGAAGTCATGAGCAGAGCCAGCGGATTGGTGAATGGTAGAAGGGCAGATTGGGCCGACCTATCGGGATGGAACAAGCCTGGCCTTCCGTATTCAATTTCCCATGACTTTTAAGACATGGCTATCACACAGGTATTACAATCTCCCCCCAGTGTGTGTGTGTGTGCTTGCATGTGTGGGTGCGTTGGTGTGTGTGCCCAAAGGTTTGTGTAAACATGCACACTTTACACTTGTGTGCATGTCGATTTGTTTGTTCCCCCTGAATTACCCATTGGATGTGATTAAAGTGTGTTGGTTATAACTGTTTGCACTCAAACACATTTGCAGTTTCAACCTCAGAGTTGGGGGGGAGGGGTTGATTGAAGCCGCAAATGGCAGCTCTCTCCCAGGGACATAGAGAGACGGATAGTGCCTGAGTGGGCGAGGAAAGGGAGGGAAACATGACATTTTGTTCCAATCACAACAATGAAAACATAAAAAGTGCACGTTAAATAAATTAACCACAGAGATCTGAAAAATGACTGCGGCCTTAACGACACCAACACAAAAATTGTAAAAACTTTCCTCATATGGATAATTCATTATTTTGGAAAAAACAATATTTATTGCTACCAATAATAATATAGATTTTAATTTTTGCACCTTTTAAGTCACCCAAGGGCACCTTACATAGAGTAAAAAGCGTAAAAATAACAACAACAAAGCATGAAATAACAGCATCAAACATTATTAAAAGAATACATAGGTCAAGGGTCACTGTAGTGCATAGTGAGTATGCCAGTTTGAACATGTCATAATGTTGGACTATTGGGTCATAGACCGCTAGATGGCGCCAATTCTGTCTTTCTGTTCTCTGTGTTGTTTCCACCTAAGTCATGTGATTGGTTTAGCCGTGTTTGCCTCACAGTATTTAAGCCTGGTTCTTTCACTCTGTCTCTGTTGAGTCTTCAATGAAACCATGTGAGTAGACCTTGATCTTGAACCCTACATTTTGGATTTCTTGTTGTTTGACCCTGGACTGTTCTCATACTCTGAGTTTTGGATTACACTTTGGATTTACTTTGATTGTGTTTTTGCCCTTTTGGATTGGACTGAGTTTTCGTGTTTTTGCCTTTTGGATTACTTGGACTTTGTGTTTTGCGTTTTGGATCTTCTGAACTTTTTGGAACTTTATTAATGAGGAATAAATACCTTACACTTATCCTGTTTTTGCTTCGCACTTGAGTCACCTTAGTTTCTTGTGTACCAAACCGTGACAGAACAGGTGGGTTTTGAGTTTGGATTTGAATGTTGTGATGGAATCTGACTACCTTAAGTGTGGGGGGGAATGATTTTGGGTGCCTAGCAGCTGAAGGCTTGGTCACCAATGGTAATAAGGCGTGGTTTTGGGATGGTGTCCAGCAGAGGTTTGAGCGGAGGCTGCGGGAGGGGCTGTATTCTTGGAGGAGGTCGCACAGATAGGAGGGGGCTAGATGATGGAGAGCTTTGTATGTGAGGAGGAGGTTTTTGTCCTGGATGCGGTAATGTACTAGGAGTCAGTAAAGTTGGTTGAGAATAGGGGTGATATGTTCAGACAATTTAGTGCGGGTGATGATCCGGGCGGCTTATTTAACAATGTTGTTTATGTTGATGAGTTTGGCAGGGAGTCCGGTGAGGAGGGCATTGCAGTAGTCGATGCGAGAAGTGACAAATGAGTGAACCAGGATTTCTGTGCTGGATGGGACAGTGATGGGCGGAGTCTGGAGATGTTTTAGAGGTGGAAGAAAGCAATCCGGGTGGTATTTTGAATGTGAGGTGCAAATGAGAGGGTGCTGTCCAGGATGACGCCGAGGCTCCTGACTTGGGGGGGGGGAAGGGTACAGGGAATCCGTCGATGATGATGGGGTACAGGGGTGTGTTGTGGTTTGGTGAGGTTGGATTTTGAGCCGATGAGCAGGGCCTCGGTTTATTGCCGTTGAGCTTCAGGAAGTTCCAAGACAAGACACCTCTGGCCCTGGTGGGACAACTCCGCCTTATCACAGAGGGGGTCCAATACACACCGGCGCTGATGTCATCATCTGATGAAGAAGTGGAGGGTCAAACACACACAGGCACTGATGCTATTCCTCCAAGTGCCATTGTACCTCATTTACAATTACAAATATAACCGCAGGCGGTGATTAACGGGGTCCAAGCAAAATTAAAAAGTCAAGAACACGCTAATGGAAGATATACAAATATGACATAATTATGAAGGAAAGATGTTCCACTTAATGCAATACTGTGCCTCTGCTTTCAGGTGAGCTGCAGAGCAATGGCTGAATGTCATATTCAGCTTGTTCATAATGCTCAAATCGTGATTTGAACTCTCAACCTGAGGATCACTTGTACAAGGCATTATCCCATTTAGCCACTTATAAACCTGAACTGCAGCCTCATTCACATGGTCAAAATATATATGGATAAGCACACAACATCCAGAAAACTCAAAGCACCCATTTCTCAAGTGAATTAAGGGCTTTCTTCAAAGCATATAGCTAAAAAATCTTTGATATTCTGGGGATATTAAACATTTGTAGTCAAGAACACTAACGGACTAAATATAAATATGACAGAGTTAATGATGAAGGAAAAATGGTTAATGAAGAAGTTCCCCTTAATGCCATACTGTATCTTGTGTCTGATTCTTGGAAACTAATGAGCCGTAAGGGTTGATTGCCTGATGAATTTCAGGTGCTGTTCATTTTTGTGTTTCTTAAATGAGTGGCAATGACAGCATGTCATGTTCAGCTTGTTCATAATGCTATAATCAGGATTCAAACCCTCAACCTAAGGAAAACCAGTACAAGGCATTATCCCGTTGAGCCACTGACATTTCTGAACTGCGTAAAGCTTCATTCACATCGTGAAAATGTCGATTGATAAGCACACAACATCAAGGAAACTCCAAGCACACACTGTGGACGTTTGGCTTTTCTATGAAATTGTGGGAAAAGTAAAAATTTGTAGAGCAGAAGACGAGGGTGATTAAGATACAAAAATATATTTTTTTAAAATAATTTTGAGTCCAGGTCAATCTCGTAAGGAGAAATAAGGCTAGTTCATAATTTTTTTGAACTTGTTCACTAGGGATGGGCAAAACGATTATTTTACGGGAATCAGTTCTTTCAGTTCCGTTCACTATCATGATTTGTTTGTTTGATTGGTTTGTTTGATTCATTCGTTAAATCAGATTACGTAATTTGACAGAGAATCTCACAGGTGTCTGCCCCCGTTGCTAAGTATTGGGTACGCCCGCCAATTAAAGGGAAACTTCACCCATTTCCATTAAGCTTTGTATCGTTAGAAACCCACTCATATTTTTGAATGGTCGTGCATCATTACTAGGGATGGGCACGAGTAGTAAATTCCAAACTCGAATGATCGAATGAATTCCTCGAGGATCAATCGAATACTCGTTTAAAACTAATCTATTTTTAGAATGCAACGCATCTGCAGCAGGAATTGGCCTAATGATGAAAGGCAATATTACCAACCAAACATGTAATGCTTATTCTCAAAACAGTCAGTTATCAGAGTATTCATTATTTATTTTTGCAAACGTTCAAAACACATTTTCCTTACAAAAAAACGAATATGCGTCTCACAATTGAAATCAGTCGAACAAAGGCCTGTAACGGTTTAAAAAGAAAAACGACACAAGGAGCCTAAACATTGCAAATAATTTAAAGCTGCAAATAAAACGGCAGCAAATGAACAAAAACATTACTCAGCGTTGTGATCTTCTACACACGGCCGGGATTACAGCTGCGTCTTGCGGCGGTGAAACGGCCAAAACACTTGGTTGCTGCGGGTCGGCTTTCCCGAACTCACCGTTGTGTTTCAGGAGCATACGTTGCCACATAGTACTTGTAGTACCCTGGTAGCTCAATTTCGCTTGGCATATTTTACATTTCACCTTATGACCTCCTATTTCTATAAAGAATGAACAATTCTTCGCTGCGCTTTGCTCTAACCGCCTTCTCTTATCTTTTTGAATTCTGGCTTTGTGCACACGGCAACGCGCTGCACAGAAATTTGATACATTTCATTTGCTTTGTGCAAACGGCATGCGCCAGTGGCGCTGTAACACCAAAATTGTACCGGGGTCAAAAATTGTACCACCTACGTGATCTGCGTTCAAAAATTCCGAACCTGCCTGTTAACAGACGATCGCGTCGAACGTGGCCTGACAACGGAGAATCGCGTCGAACGATGACATAAGAAGGTTCATGAACATCATTGAGCGGCACAAGACTAAATAACATTAAACAGATAACACTTATTTTACAAATGACATTAATTAGCATTGCTAACTTTATATTTGTATTGTATTTATTTATTTTTTGGTTCAGACCTGCAAACTCCTCAGAGGAAAAAAGGTGACAGTGTCACGGGGGATTTTTTTTTTATTGTAATATACAAATGACACTAGTCTGAGTGTGACTTAACAAAACTCAGCATACTTTATCAAAAATCAATGTCAAAACATCCTTAGCTTATAAAAAATATGTCACAAAAACTGTCACCATTTTTTTTTTTGTCTCTTAGCCTGTGGGGTGTTCCAAAAAGCCGGTTTTATTACATAACCGGGTAAGTTAACCCAGGGTTTGCTGTAACCCTAGGTTTTCCGTTCCAAAAGGATCACGGTATGTTAGTTGCTATAGAAACATATGCTCTGAATCAAACCTGGTCGGAGCGGGTCTTGCGCAGGTTAAGTTTGAAACATAACCCGGTTTTGGGTATTTAAACCCGCGTGCACCGGAGATTTCATGTGTTCACAATGGCATGCCCTTTTGATGAGAGAACTGCTGATATCGGAGCGCAAATTATACGTGCAATCCACCGGGAGCGATTGATAAGACCACGGCTCGACATCTTGGCATATCCAATGACTTTTTGCTGGAGTGGAGAGATAGGCCTATAGATTCTCGCGCAAATCTTTAATATATTTAAATTGCCTTACATAGCCAACACTACCAATCGAGTTCACTCCAGACTATTTGCGTAGCCCTCCGTTTTTTGCAAATTGTAGTTTTATCTAGGCTATAATGTTGGGAGATTCTGAGCACATCTCAGTCCTTTCAGATGACCCATCCAAGACTTGTATCGGCCTCCTATCATACAAAGAGCAATATTGTCTGAGTACTATGCCGAGAGGCACTTACAACACAAAGTATAAAATATTCCTAACGGACTTGCATCCACTGGAGAATGTTTGATCGTTACACACACTAATCCATATTGATCTGTGAAGTTGATCAGTCACTGTCACATTAGGTTTTCTACCCAGTTACCAAAAAAAGAAACATTTGGAATAGTATGCGCTGTGGCAAGCACATGGTTTGCATGTGTTACTTCGAAGGCAAAAAAAATCTAAAATACAAAATATAAAAATACAAAAACCTACATTCAACCAGTGGGGTATGGCACCTGACTCTCTGAGGAGGTAGGTAGCCCCTCCATGCCAGGGGGCCCTGAATTTATGTTTATTAACAGCTCCTCCACCGGGGTCAAGACAATTTGAGGGCCAGATCCAGTCTGCCGACTGTCGGCCTTTTCGAGATTGGCTTAAAAAAATGGCTTATTTAAATATATACCAATACGATGGTGGGAAAAGCTTACCAGTTTGTATGTTTTTTATACTTCATTTTTATACTTGATCCGCTGACCGCTTGGAAGCCATTGGAGTACATATTCTTTTAGAAGAAAGGGGTTATGTGGTAGGATCTTTAAGAATGCTCAACTGGGATATTTATATATTCATGGCTCAAATATTAAGGATCATGCTTTTGACGTGTAACTAACACATTTACGCGGTCAGCGATCCGCTGCCAGGCTTTGGTTCTCCGGGTTGCAGAGGCGTTCCCTTTTCTTGTGATAATGTCCTTCTCCTCGTCATAGCTCTCCAGAAGAACCTGAAGTTCCATTTCATTGAAACAAGCGGCCCGTTTCGCCATTTCGATCACGGTTTCCATGATCCATACATTTACGTCTTTTTAGGTTTGGCGTGGACGCGCACAACCCTATGTTAACCAACCCCGAGTTGATTGAACTAATGCATAACCGCTGCTGTGGAACCGAAAACTCAGGGTTAGTCGGCACAGGGTAAATCAACCTAGAGTTCAGCATTAACTCGGTGTTTGTTAAACCTCCGTTCGTTGAACACCCTCTGGACGAGTGTTTCGCAAGCTCTCTTGCGTTGTTTGGCCGCATGCATGCGGATGCGCAGTAGCCAGGCGACCGTCTCATCCAATGGCGAGCTCAGTTGGCGCTGTGTGCTTCAAGATTCCGATTGGCCCAGAGCTCGTCAATTATAAGAAAGATTCTGAAGCAAGTGCTGAGATTCCGATTGGCCCAGAGAAATGTCAATTATAAGAATGATCCAATAATTTTTCGCAATTCCGGACCCCCCCCCCCCCCCAAAACAAAACTCTCCGGTTCTACACGTGAATGACCAAATTGACCAAGAAAACGGCGATTGTCGCCGAAAAGCGACAAGTTTGGAGCTTTGTATGATACACTTTAAACACTCGGTTTACTAGCTTAATTCAATACAATAAAAATATAAAGTAAAAACAAGTGTTATCTGTATTATGTTATTTTGTCTTTGGCAACATTCGAACGCGGATTACGTAGGTGGCACAATTTTTCGCCCCCGGTACAATTTTGGTGTGACAGCGCCACACAGAATATTCATACATTTGCTTCAGAAAACTTGTCTGTGTGTATATGCAAACTCAAGAGTGCCTGTCCACCAGCCGAGTTCATTTGTAACGAGGAGTACTCGAGTAATCGATTCCTCACGCCCATCCCTAATCATTACCTTATTTTCTGACTGGAGACTGGAGAGTTCCGTATTGATCTCCAACACTTCCTGTTTAAGATGACGCAATTTGACGATTTTTGCGTAGAAGTAAAATAGGAAGTGTAAGAGGGGAGGATTCTCGTAAGACTACAAGCACTAGTCCCCACTGACGCTACAGACCTATTAGAGCAGTGCCAGTGGGTGGGAAACTGATGCAGCGTTTTATTATCCATCCGTCTCGGAGGTCCGACAACGTTGCCTTGCGACACGCACGAACATGGCCCTTTTCCTCGGACGGCGAACCCGCCATCTCGGTTGAACTCAGTGCTGACCGAGCAAAATTCCGAGAAAGAATTCAAGATGGCTGCGCCCAGTGTGACTTGAGGCATGAACTGTTTTCATTGTGCTTGGACCGCTTTGGTGGTTTAAATGGCAATTTCAATCACTCGTATTACTGCAATACCTTACTGCGTCCGTATCTCTGCCTATGTATAAGTAGGCCTATGGCCTACTTATTTTGGAGCACCTGGTCCTCTGCCAATGCTACCGCGACAACAGCTTTCTGGGTGGCGTCCATGTTATCCTCCAACGACCGAGCGAAATTATAAAACGCTTGAAGTGTGGGCGTGGCGTCAGATCCGAGATCCGAGTCCGTTCGCAGAGAATACTCAAACGCACCATTACATCCACAGCGTCTGAAGTTAAGCTAACAGAGGCTGTTGATAAAACTGAAGTACAATGGCGGAAGGTACTGGATCTGACAAAGAAGATGGCACCATGCAAAAGTTCTAGCCTGGTCCTACTTCATTTCATTTGTACAGAAGGTCTGGAACTGCTCAATTGACAAACGTTCACTCACTTGGAGGCGGGTGTCTGTAGAGGTTTTTCAATTATTGCATCTGCCCAGTGGCACTCTGGATCTGCCATAACCAATCGCATAGCGTTTGGTCGTGACGTATGTCATGCGACGGGACCGGCTCCTTCACCACTAATGGAGCCATCTGGAAAATCTAACTTTTCCCGAACCCGGTGGGGAGAAGCGCCACAACATCATTGCCACCAACAAAACTCTGCAAAGCTCGTTCTTGCTCCAGCTTTAATTGATCGATTTTCGGCAGCGATCACACAACAGACCGAATAGCTGCGCTTGTATCCTTCTCCATTGTCTTCCTCTGACTACAACTCAAACTGGCGCGCGACCTAGACGTCATCGTTCTCAGCCACTCCCTCTGTTCGCTGATTGGACCGCATTTACATTTACATCGGCCTGTGACCTTCAGCACTCACTGGATCGGCTGGCGGCCGAGTGTGAAGCGGCTGGGATGAGGATCAGCACCACTAAATCTGAGGCCATGACTCTTAGCAGGAAACCGGTGGATTGTTTACTCCGGGTAGGAAATGAGTCCTTAGCCCAAGTGAAGGAGTTCAAGTACCTCGGGGTCTGGTTCACGAGTGAGGGTACGATGGAGCGTGAGATTAGCCGGAGAATCTGAACAGCGGGGGCGGTATTGCATTCGCTATACCGCACCGTTGTTACGAAAAGAGATCTGAGCCACAAGGCAAAGCTCTCGATCTACCGGTCGATCTTCGTTCCTATCCTCACCTATGGTCATGAGGGTTGTGTGATGACCGAAAGGACGAGATCGCGGTTACAAGCGGCCGAGATGAGTTTTCTCAGAAGGGTGGCTTGCGTCTCCCTTAGGGATAGGGTGAGAAGCTCAGCCATCCGTGAGGAACTCGGATTAGAGCCGCTGCTCCTTTACTTAGAAAGGAGTCAGCTGAGGTGGTTCGGGCATCTGGTAAGGATGCCCACTGGGCGCCTCCCTTGGGAGGTGTTTCAGGCACGTCCAGTGGGGAGGAGACCTCGGGGAACACCCAGGACTAGGTGGAGAGATTATATCTCAACACTGGCCTGGGAACGCCTCGGGATCCCCCCATCAGAGCTGGTCAATGGGGCCCGGGAAAGGGAAGTCTGGGGCCCCCTGCTTGAGCTGCTCCCCCCGCGACCCGACCCCGGATAAGCGGATGAAGATGAAGATGAGCATTTACATTAAGCAGACCCAGACCTAGTACTGAAGTGAAATGAAAATTGAGCGGAAGTAGGTAGGTGGGATGTGCCAGGCTACAAAAGTTCACCATTTCGAAAGAAATACAAACGAGGACTAATTCACTGAGTTCACCAACTAATACTCTTCACTAGAGATGTTGTGTGAAATGATTTTCAAGCAGTCTTGCGGGATCAGCTTGGTAGATGGAACAGCGAGGTGTCCGATAGGCGGAGATCAAGATCAGCGGGAGTGGCCAGCGAAGCTGTGAATCGTGGTGCATGGTGGGAGTTGTTGTCTTCAATCCACAAGCACCAAAAGTCACTTTCTGCCTTTTCTCGGTCAAGACAGCACCAAATTAGAATTTTATTTTATTATTCGACTACATATAGGACCCAATTTCAATGCATAATCATGCCTCCACCGGTGAAATGCTCCTTTAAGGCTTTTTCACAGCCTGCTCTACCATAAGGGTACTGTCGACGGTCGAAACGCCAGCCGTAATTGAGCTGCACCCAGCCGTACCGAATCGAAACCGCACCGCACGGTGGAAACGAGGGGGAAGAAAACAGAAACAAAAAAATGTTTTCAGTCACGGTGCGCTCGGAAAACAAAAAATAATAATTTCTGTAGCATTGGCCTATACGACGCAGTTTGACCACTTACATGGTAGGTAAAACAATACTTTATTAAAGCATGTGTGTTTGTGGAACAAAATCAAAAGAAAACGTATAAGGTGCTTGCATGATATTGAAGCCTACAGCGATCATTAGTTAACTTGTGCGGCGGTGCCTTGTCATTTGTTTACCCATGTGCCATGGCAAAGCGATTGATACCTGCTGTAGTACTCTCATTGGCTGAATCTTTGAGAACATTTTAGATTCAATCAATATAAGGTCGCGGGGAGACGGAGCTCTGTTCGCTTGTATATCTTATTTAAGTGCCATATTTTTGTCTTATGTTAAAAAAAAAAGAATCAAAGAATCACTTCTCTTGTTTTGGGAATCAGGTCTCGTCGTTCGCCTTCGGGATTCGTTCGTTGTGAAAGAATCGTTCGCGACCGACCCATCCCTAGCGTGCGCCCACATGTACAGGCACGTGACAAGTCTTGATTGTGATCAATGTTTGGATCTTGAATCAGGAACAATTCTCATGGTCGGTATGAGTTTGTTTGTTCAAAAGACACTAGTAGAGTAGTAACCGACCACTAGTATCTCTGAGTGACTGATCTGAAACCAACACCGATGTGCTTTCAGAGGCTTTCAGCAGAGTGAGCTCCAACAGATTCAGTTTGTTTATCATCAGTGTTTCAGCTAGTAAAGGCCTCGTCGTTGGCCGGACTCACCTGTCATTCTACACACAGGTTCCTAAAGATTGAAACACCTGACCCACCAGTGAACCAGCCGCCTGCCGTCGTTGGCCACTCACACGTAGCAGCCTCTATCATTTGGTCTATTGGGTCCTCTGCCATGTGAAATCCATCAACGCCACCCTCAGACCCTATTAACAGCAGGAAGCCCCCCCCCCATGGCATGCCACACGCACATTCATATTGAAGCACACACAGGTACATACGCACACACACATATGCAGACATGCTTGTTTATCGACCACCTTGCTAAAAGATTAGCTGTTGCCATGACAACAAAGTACCATAACGGGGGACCAGCCAAGTAGCCAAAGCACTTCCACATGTCTGGAGTATCCGTTGAATTAGCTTATTAGGTTATATCTTTTAGCGGGTTCTGCATTCTCACTGGCTGTACATTGAACTGGCTATGATTGGCTCATTCTTGCATTGTCATATGCGGTTCTGTGTGAGCACACACTTCCCCGTTCAAGGTGGACTAGCGAAGAAAGCCCGGGGGCACATAATCCATGTAATCGCTCCAATCGCTCCATTGCGTCTTGTCAGGGTCGATGATAACGGCCCCGTCCCAGCAAAGGTTCAATCCTAGCGGCCCTTTAATGCCCTTATCTCAGAAAACAATGGTCTGTTTTGGGGCCCAGCTTTGCTATCTGCTAGGTTATGATCTGGACGTGTCCGCTTGCCAAATGAGGGGATTCAACATGTTAACTTCTCCTGCTGCTCCTCAGAGCAGCCGCTGGTCCTCAGCCGAGCTACACTAACAGCCAATGTAAAATATCCACAACGCTAACGTCCACAGCGCTTACGTCCACAACGCTAACGTCCGCAGCGCTAACGTCCGCAACGCTAACGTCCGCAACGCTAACGTCCACAGCGCTAACGTCCACAGCGCTAACGTCCACAACGCTAACGTCCACAACGCTAACTTCCACAGCACTAACATCCACAATGCTAACGTCCTCAATGCTAACGTCCACAGCGCTAACGTCCACGGGGAAAACAGGGAGTGGAAGGCAAGGCCCCTCTAATGTTCAACTAACTGTGGAAAATAAAAATCATAAAAAAAACATTTTTAGGGTTTTTTACTTTAAGGGTTATGATAAGACCTATCTTTCAGCATTCACCACGAATGACTCTGAAAAGCAGTGCCAACATTTAAAAAAAAAAATATCATAGCCTCATCCGATGGCCTCATTTTGTTTAAATCTGCATTTATGCGTTGCTAAGAGATAGAAAAAACTGCTTTCAAGCGGACACACTGTCAATGGAATGGGGGATGGTGTCGGATTGGAAGTGAGCAAATTTTAGAAGACATGGAGAGATAGAGACATCGGTTGGTGGAGGGAGGTACTGCATCTGTGATGAAATATAATTTAAGGCCATGAAAACACAAAGGACTCCATATGGTGGTGTACTTTTAGCCTGAACCAAGATAAAAGTGTAAATGCACGCTCATTTAAAATAATAAATGTTTCTACTTACAATGTTAGGATCACAATAGATGGCAAATTTTTAAAGGGACTCCATAGAAGCAAGTATTTTTTATTGCAGCTGGTCAAAGCAATCTCTGCCAGGAGCCAAGGGCAGAGCTATATTAACATGACGTTCCTTTCGATTGTTTTGACACCTGTGAACTATAATATTTATATGGAGAACTAAAGTTGAATCAACTGAAAACAATATAGTTGTCACACTGAATTTTTTTTCATCCTGATGCCTTCGATGGCTTTGTTTCGTATCCCAGATAGAACGATTCTGGCATGATATCCATTATCCACAAAGTATTTCATGAATCTGTATTTAATATCATTGAACATTGAACATATCTATCAATGATAGCCAAATGAAAAAACAAAATTTCACTGAATGGAAATGAATGTATAATCCTGTATGCATAATCCTGCTTTCCACTTTTCCAGGATTATACCTTTAGACATGAAATCAAGATTCCCTGGCAATTTAGAAGCCAAAACCAACCACAGCAACAAAAAGTGTTTTGTACATTTTGATGTCAAGGCATTGGTTGGTTCCTGCATGCACGTTTAATGCCGTGGGAAATTTGCCAACAGCTCCCCACCAAATAGATGACCTGCCGTGGCTGGGAGGCGGTTTTGTTTGTCTCTGGTTGAATCCCATTACCTGCAGATGACTCTAGCCTGCCCTCTATTAAGACAAGGCTATAGTTTCCATTTGTACTACGGAGCAATCTAAATGTTCAGAATAGACCTCCTCGTCTCTGACCGAACAGAGCGGACTGAGCCCCAGCATCTCCTCATCCCCTCGTTGAAGAACCATCCAGCAATTGGGTGACATTTGTTAAATTTTCTCGATGGCGCATGACAAGCTCAGCTTACCCAATATGCATTGATTGTGGAACAACTGGAAGATCAGCGATTATAAAGAAGAACATGTGCGCTCTTGGTCTCAAGGTAAGCATAGTATTGGAGTTACTGTAAAGGCCTAGTTCTAACTTGTGTGCTACACATCTTCACCGTAACGCACATGTGATTATTTCAACATGTCTGTGTTGAAATAATCCTGCTTTGTTTTGAAAAGGCTAGACGACAGACACATGGATTGGATGAGGGCAGACAGAAAAAGCGCGAGAGAGAGAGAGAGAGAGAGAGAGAGAGAGAGAGAGAGAGAGAGAGAGAGAGAGAGAGAGAGAGAGAGAGAGAGAGAGAGAGAGAGAGCGCGCTTGCCTAACATCCTCTTAGAGCAGTGTTGTGTTTTCTGAAGGAAATTCAGAATGTCTATCTGACCTCTGTGGTTTTGGAACATGGCACCGGCCCAACTCCACTTTTTCTGGTTACCATCTCCCACCTACCCATCACTGAAACCATTGCCATCACTCTGTTGTGATGGCAGGAGACAGCAGACGTATCTAACGTGAAGTGAGTTGCGGGATTAGGCAGAACGTTGTTGCAGTGACACTGGTGATCTTATCCTTCCAAAATTTCAGATGCCCCAGGGGGGGCATCTACAGGGGGAGACCAATGTATATGCACTGGTCTCCCTCCACCCCCCCAAAAAATGTAAAAAAAAATGTAAGTGTAAAATTGGAAGTATCTTTGGACTTCGAACACTACAGCGAACATGGACAGTAAAAGTGTAAGGAAAAAGCTAGTGAATTCAGCACTCCATAGAAATGTATTGACTCACCACTACGTTTACTTGTGAGTTTTGCTGAGAACTTTTACTCGCTTTCCCCAAATCCCAGAAGTGGCATCGACGCAGGGATAGCGTTAGCAGCAGACAGTTGAAGCTGTTATTATTGTGTTATTTTTATTAAACTCCTGGTGTACTAACTACTTTACAATTCCTTGTTTTATTTTTTCTAACTTTACAGACCCTATTTGTACTACTAACGAAGTGTGGTAACATTCCAAGCATTATTAGTGGGCTAATTTACGAGATACAGGACAGGTACCATTAGCGCCAGTCGGCTGAGAACTCTACTTCACCAATGTTCGACCAAGGGTAAAAATGCTTCTGAGGGGAATTTGGCAGGATGTCATGGTGCAAAGGACCCATGTGCTGTTTTCCAATATCCATACTTCCATGAGTACACTTAAACGTAGTACACTATCCGTACTTACTAAGTGCGATAATTTTCAGATGTCAGTGTTAGCGAGTGTCAGCGATCACGACTGCCGCCGCGGATCCTCCCCCGCAATAAACATCCCGCTTTGAGCGGTGAACTCTTTACGCCTAGCAGCTATAAAAAGCTATAAAAGCTATTCTTCGTTTGCAACTAGGGTTGCCACCTTGGATTTGGGAAAAAAAGGGACACTCGATCAAATGTTTGGGACGGAGGGCTCGGCCATTATTACCAGTTCAGACTGACCAATGAACATACAATTCGGACAAAGGAGACGGAAACAAAGTCATGTTAATAAATGTATTCGTTCAGGGGTCACCAGGGTGGATGTAGGCCTACACCAGCAGATGATTTCAGTCCAGCAGTCATGTCAACACACTAGACTAGAACACAGAGAGAGACATCACATGAGACTTGATCACAAACTTTCAACATTGCTATTATTTCAACATTTATATTTTTGTATTTCTTGTTTGTTTTGGTGTTGTGAGTGTGTGTGTGTGTGTGTGTATTTGATTATACGTATGTGATTGATTAGATTAGTATGTGTTTGTTTGTACGAGACTCGGAATGTATGGGTAATATAGCTTCATTTATGGACTCCAGGAAGAATAGCTATGCTACTGTGCTGCTGCAGCTGGATATCCAATAAAAAATAAAAATAATCAATAGAAAAAATATGGGCTATTGGAATTTTATGAAGACCCCCATGAAACTAGCCGTGCTATCTATGAGCAAATTATGGATATTTTAGGAAAAAATGGTCTGTGTGTAAATCAGATTACCGTTGACCGTATACCGTTTTTTTCCTACTGGTGGCTTGCATGTTTTATTTGCTCCATCTCCTTCCTCGTCAGCCTCTCCTCCCATTGCAAATGAAGACGCAGCACTCGACTCCACTCACAGTGACTTTCCTCCACTTTAATATGTTTATGTTTGAAATTGTGTTCCCGCTCTGTCTGAGAAGCGCAAGAATGGGGCGTCACGGTCACGTGACGCCCCATTCGGGAAGAAAACTGGGACAATTTTAAGAGCCATAGAAGCACAGGAACCGTATTAGACTACACAACGAAAGTAATCAAATGAGGTGTTTGAGTTTTCCCCCGAAAAACAGAACAAATTGTGTCCCGGGAGAATTTTTTTTTTTCCCGGGACAGCTGGTGAGAAAAGAGAACAATTCTGGGAAAAACGGGACGGGTAGCAACACTATTTGCAACTGACGTCACAGCTAATTAAAATTCGTAACCAAACCGGAAGTCGGCCATCTTGGTAGGAAAGCAATCACAACATTGCGCCCCCCTACACTTGTTTCAGTCACATTAGAGTGGAGGTCATTCAATCGCAAAGCGCGTATCTAACCTCAATTGTTTCGCTATTAGCGAAACAAGCATGGGAATTGCAGCTTTTTTAGGATTCCAAAAGTGATCAAGAGTGAGCGGACGCGTGAGTTGACCGAGGAGCGGCTTAGATTTCGAACATCTACCGGGGCGACATGGCACAAATAAATCTCACCAACACTCGTATTTGTGGTAATCACTTCATAACTGGTAAGATTTGGGGCTCAATCAATTTGTGAGAGGTTCTTTGCGAGTTTTTGCACCTGCAGCTCCAAGTTTGTTTTTACCAGGAAACCCTTAACCCGTAATCTACGCTCGGTAAAAGTAAGGTGACCAGATTTCTGAACTGAAATTCGGGGACATTTTCAATGCGGCGGTGAAAAATCCTTACATATTATCATTATGAAATAAAAAATGGGGACAAGTACTTTTTCATTTATTTTAACCAGCTTAGTGGGCGAAAAGTTAGGAAAATTCTGTGGGCCAGTGACTGACAGGGGCCCTGAAAAAATATTAGAACATTAGTTATGTTAATAAAAAAACATCATTAATGGATTTTAATGGAAAATCAAATTTATAATTAAACAAACACTATCAGTATGCAGAATGTTTCCTTCATGTCTTCACAGTGTTATATTATCACAACTCAATGTCATATTGTAAAGTTAGTATCGGACAATAAGATAATTGAAGCCTTCACAGGTAGAGGTGTGGTTACAGAAACTGCACATGGTTGGCGTTGCCTGTGTGTGTGTGATGGTGGGACCCAGTGTGATATCTTTTAATGGGGCCCAACATCCCTGGTGGCGCCCCTGCAAAAGGTTAATAAATCAAAATATCAGCACCCACAAATATCATGTATCAGTAGTGCACAGCAGTGTCAAAAACACAAATATAGAATAATACATGAGAAAAAAATCTCTCTTCCAAAGTTAAGTGTCATGTGCAAAGACAGCTGCCAGACCAGTAGCTAGTAAATATCAAGATGTAATTAGTAATAATTACCAAGTCAAAACATATAAAAAGATGTAAAACTCTCGTCTGTTCTCTTCTCCTTCAATGCTTTTCTTTTCTTCACCCTTCTTTCTTCTCTCCTTAGCTTCCCTCTGTTGTTTACTTCTATATTTCTGCCTTTCCATACTATTCTCCTGCTCTTTTCATCTTCTCTCCTTCACTCTGTTGATTACTTATTTATTTATTATACCTTTACTAAAAACATTGACATAAAACAGTGACTCAGGGCATCAGCTAATCAAATGGTCTGCATTTATAACTACTACAGTCATTGGTTACCCACACAGCCCGACAAAAAAAACAGCAGCCTAACACACACAACTATCAACCATTGACTGATTATTAATTAATTTATTATTAATAAATAATGTCATCATTATTATTATTTTAACAGTCTCAGGTCCCTATGCCTACAGGAAAATCATATGCTACCAAAGCAGTCTTCCACCTCCCCCTCTTCCAAAACAGAGCCACATACAATGTCATAACCTGGTAATCTCATGCTAACGTTAACATTACAGCTTCACTAATGACCGATATGAAAACATTGTCATGATTTTAACGTTCACTGACTTTTATAACGTTACGTTAGGTCTTCAGTTCAGATAAACAATCATACTTATTTTAACGTTACCACTTATTTTAACACACACACACACACACACACACACACACACACACACACACACACACACACACACACACACACACACACAGCCAAGTCTACTGCCAATTCACACAAAATAAATAAGTTCATACACAACATACCATTTATGAGACCGCTGATCTTCTCTTTTTCCTTTTTGCCGCCTCTAGATTGTTGTTGTTGACGCTGCTGCGTCTGGTCGTACGTCCTGATAACGTCTGTACGTCATACGACGTCTTCTCTGGTGCTGCGTTAAATTACTACCGTAATAACTGGTGTTTGAGTCTGCGCGCATTTTTCCCCCATTCACTGTCAAAATCGGGGACATTTCCGGGGACAGCTTTGACCGGGGACAGATCACCGAAAACGGGGACTGTCCCCGGAAATCGGGGACGTCTGGTCACCTTAGGTAAAAGGGCATGATCCTCGTTAAAATCCGACTTTTTCAGCTTGTAGGGATCGAAACCTAACAGGTTAACTTTCTGCTGGTATCTTCCCCTTATACCCCCCGCTTAAATTTGAGAAATATTCAGACATTTGTATCGCACTATTGTGTTCGCTGCTAGAAGACGCCTGTGTTTTCGCTTGTTTCCCTATCAAGATGGCCGCCGTCGTGACGTAAGCACTTTTTACGTCATTTTGATCACGTGGTTGCAAACAAAGAATGAAAACTACAAAATGACTATTAATGCAGGCTATGTGGAAAATGCACTGACTTTGGCTCAGCCTGGCTCCGCCCTCTTCCGCTACGTAGCTAAGATGTCTGCCTTTGAGTACGAAAAGTGTACATCGATCCACACTTCGCGATTTGACCGTTTTGAGAACACCATCCGGGTCCTTTCAGTACACTTATTTTCGCTAGATCTGAATTGGAATGCCCTTCTCAAACTAAGGCTAGTAAGTATGGATAGTATGGATATTGGAACACAGCAATGGACACATTATAGAATGGACACCGGATTCCAAAATGGCGCCCATTCATTCCTATGTAAACAGCTCAATGGCGCAGGGCAACATCAAGGAGAGATATGCTTCTGCATCATGGGAGCCTAGCCACGCCTTCGGGACGTACCAGAAGCAGAAATATTCTTGTTTTTCAGCATTGTTAGCGTTGTAGCATCATAAGTGAGAGGTCTGAGCGATCGCAGTCGCATTGTTTACCGACCATGGAAGCAGGGTTCGAGTTAGGTTGGAGCCAGTGGAGCTGAGCTCCCATAGAGAGTGGTCTGGCTCCCATGAAAGCAGCAAAATGAAATATCTGTTGGAGTCTCTGAAAATTCAGCAGCATAATATTGTAATTACAAATAAAGCTATTTTCCCTTCCACATATAGAGTAATATTTACGTTAAGTCAGGGATAATAGAACGCCGGTCATTATCGGGAAAATAACCCCAGACAGGGCGAACCAGACACCGACGCGAAACGGAGGTGTCTTGCTTTGACCTGAAGGGGCTTATTTTTCTCAATGCCGTGGAACGGCACTCTCAATGCTCAGTGCCACTCTGAGCATTGAGAGTGCCACTCTTCCCCACTTGTATTGGAGTGAACGGAGATATCTACTTCTGGGCCCCTTGAATCGAGGGACCCGTCCACAGCCCGCCTAAACAGCTGCAATACCAGACTTGGCCGCTGAGCACTGATTGATTGCGGAAGTATGCACTGTTCCTGGGGGCTGGAAAGGACCCAAGGGTGAATTTACTCCAACCATCCCTTTAACTAGTTAAATACACGCTGTTTTCTCGACCCTACATCAACAACAGTGGGAAAGACCGGAAGAGTCGTCCCCTTCTGCCAGCTAGAGGGATGTTCAGTCAGTGTCAAAAGGGAGAACAAACTCCCGCGTCATAAGTTGTGGCAACCCCACGCCGTTGGCCAGGGGCCAGCCGCTTCAGCACCCTCCCCGTGGACGGGTGGTGGAAGGGAGATACATCCCCCTCCACCCAGCTGCACTGGAGGGGGCATCAAGCGGGCCCAGGCAATCAAGGACATCGAGGGCACCTGGGGGACGGGGACGAGAGAGGAGCTTAAAGGGCTGGGGACGGGGAGAAGGGCTGACCGGGAAGAGACGTGTTGTTGACCCGACGTTAACTAAAGAACGTTTCCCCCCCCAGGAGTGATCCGGTTGCGTCGGGAGCTGTTTCCCCGCCGACCCCGAGGAAGGGCTGGACCCGGAGGTCCCGCACCCTTATTCCCGATTACGGAAGAACGTTAGTTTGTGTATGATTTCCCTTTTTGTGAGTGGCCGGAAATAAAAACTGTTGCACTGCAGCCCTGCTTCAATGATTAATTCCCGAATCCCCGCCGCCGACGAAAGGGGTTGCCACAAGGTCAAAATCCTAAAATCTTTCACTCACATCCACCCGCTATTCTGTTATTTTTTCCTTGTTTATTTTATTGTATGGCAATGTCTCCAATGTTTACGCTTGTCAGTAGTCTTTCTAGGCCCCCACGTGAGTCAATATTCTACTAGTTGGCACAAACCAGGCGACTGGTCAGATTCATGGTTCTCCAACTCACCCCTCCTCGTGCGTCGACAGCATGACGTGCTGAGCTACACTCTACCAAAATTCCCAAATATGCCATTTTTCACAACCTGATCGGAGATCAGCCAAACATTTCTCAAACTGGATCTACATGATGATGAGACAGTAGAGGAACTGGAAGCTTATATCGACGCGTTTTACCAAAAAAAAACATAATGCCGGCGGACAACAAACCCGACGGCAAACGCACTCGAAGTGAGCTGGTCTCAAGTGACTTGGATGAGTCATACTCCGATATACGTGAGTCTTTAAAGGCCATACAACAGCAACTCCAGAAGCTTAATCTACTCGAACAACTGACAAATTATGTCAAAGACTTGAAAGCTTCTGTCGAGTTCAACAACTCACTAATCGAGGTGCTAAAGGCTGACAACGCCTCTCTCAGAACTGACGTAAACAATCTGAAACGCTTGACAGATGAACTTCAACACGACAAAGTCAACATGACTAATGACATTCTTGACTTACAGTGCAGAAGTATGAGACACAATATTATCGTTCATGGACTCGCTGAAGTAAAAAATGAAACTCACCAGAAATCTGAAGAATTGTTAAAGACATTCCTGTCCGGTAACCTGAAAATGGACGTTAATGAAGTAGAGCTGTCCACTTTTCCCGAGTCCATCGCCTGGGTAAAGCCAAAGCTGACCAGCAGAGGCCCCGTCCCATCGTGGCCAAAACCATCGACTCTAAAATGAAGTACGCTGTTATGTCCAAGGGTGGGGAACTGAAGGGAACCAATTATGCCATCAGCGATCAGTTTCCAGCTGAGATCATGGAAGACGCAGGCTTCTTTATCCGATCATGGCAGAGGCGAGGCAAAGAAACAAAAGGGCTCGCCTTTTTGCTGATAAACTGTACATCGATGGGAAGCTATACAGGAATTATCGCATCACATACTGGCTGGATGGGGGCGAAGAGGCCAGTTTTCATGAGGATCACAGGGATCCCCCGGGTCGCACTCTCCAGGCTCCAAAACAGAAAACACCGGCATGCTTCACCAGCTGCTGAGAACACTGACGCGTGCTGATGATGTCATTGTCAGTTCTGTCAATCATCTACCAAGTATGTATTCATCTGTCTCTCCACTCTCTCAGACGATTTTGATGAACATGACTCAGTCTCTCTCCCTCTCGCTCCCTCTCTCTCTCTATTTCTATATTTTTATTTATTTTTGGCTTGGGAAGCTTGGTTAACTCTGGGCTACTCACCCTCATCCTTGGGCCTATGGGTTTAAGGCTATTTGTGGTGGCCTTGGGTTACTTTTGCTTTTTGTTTTTTCCGTTACCTGATCTTCCTGTCTATATGTTTGTTGATGTTCTTTGTTTGCTTGTCTGGTCTATATATGTATTCGTCATTTATGTGTTTAACACTTTATATTTTGTGATCTTTGCTTATGGTTATGTCGTGACAGTCCTCTATGATTTTGTGACAGTACTCTTAAACTTATACCAATATGGACAGTGTAAAAGGTCTTAAAATAATACACATAAATATCAGGAGCCTCAAACATAAAATTGATTTATTGAGGCCATGGGTTGAACAACACAAACCGAATATAATGACATTATCAGAAACCTGGCTCAATGACGAGATATCGAACAATGAAATCAAATTAACAAACTATGTCCTATACAGAGCAGATAGAGCTACAAGGGCCGGAGGCGTTATCACATATGTCTCATCCAATCTTGCCTCCAAGCTGGTTGTGCCCACAGTTGAGCCGGTCCACTTTGAAGGTATTTTTGTGAAAATCCTCCTACATGAGAGCAAATACTTAACCATTGGAAACATTTATAGACCCCCTTCAGCTCCTGCTGAATCCTTCAAGTGTATTATATCTACTATTAACTCCATCAAGGACAAAAATGAGCTGGCACTTCTTGGAGATTTTAATAAGGACTGGGCAGACAGATCTTCTTATACAGCTAAAAATACTATTAGGAATTTGAACCTAACACAGCTAATTAGTGAGCCCACTCGGGTCACACCTACAAGTCAATCTTTGCTTGACTGGATTCTGGTCTCACATCCGAACAGATACATTAAATCTGGGATAATGTCCGACTGCTTCAGTGACCATTGTACCATCTTTTGCATCTGGAAAATAAAGTTACCTAAGCTCCCTCCGAGACTAATCCAAATTAGACAATACAAGAAAATCAATGTTGATGCATTCATTAACAATCTTATTTCAATTAACTGGGACCGGTACCAAATCATATCAAATGTTCACGATGCATGGGCATTCTTACACTCAGAATTCACAAAAATGATTGATAAACATGCCCCTTTCAAAACTATTAAAGTTAAGGGCAGCCATCTTCCGTGGATCTCATCTGATCTCATTAGCACCTTCAAGCTGAGAGACAAAGCCTGGGCTGTGTATCGCAGGACAAGAGATCCTGCTGACTGGGAGAAATACAGATTGCTAAGAAATAAAAGCAAAATCTTGACCAGAAACTCTAAATCAAATTATTACAATGAATCACTTAACAATGATAAAAAATAATGATAAAAAATAAAAATACTAAACAATTTTGGAAAAAAATTAAAACATTAACCAACGCACCAGATAAAACCGCTCATCATACTCAGTTAAAAGTCAACGACACAATTTTACATAATCCTCTTCTTGTAGCTCAAGCTTTCAATCAACATTTCTCCTCAGTCTGTACTCCCACAGCTGATCCCTATGTCATTAACAATACACCACCATGCCACAGCACATTCTCCTTCAGGAGAATTACACCGGTTGAAGTCCTGAACACAATTAATAACCTCAAAGTATGCAGTGGTCCCGGCTTAGATGGCGTAGAAGCCAAATTTCTTAAACTTGCTCAACACATTCTCATGTACCCTCTTTGTGACCTTTTTAATTGATCACTATCAACCCATGACATCCCCTCCATATGGAAATGGTCACGAATCACTCCACTCTACAAAGCAGGTAATCAACTTGACCCCAATAACTACAGACCAATTTCAATCATTTGCTCAATAGCTAAAGTTTTCGAAAAATTAGTATATAACCAACTGTCTAATTATCTGTCCAGACACAATATCCTGTCACCTGCTCAATCTGGTTTTCATCCAAATCACTCCACAACTACCGCTTTACTGAAACTCACCAATGACATACACTCTGCATCTGCTAATCGTAAACTGACCGGTGCAATCTTTATTGACCTTACCAAGGCTTTTGACCTTGTCGACCACTACCTTCTACTGGATAAATTATATTCCATTGGTATTTCACGAAACGCTTTACTCTAGTTTAATTCATATCTGCACAATAGAAAACATTGTGTTGTCATTCAGGGCACAACTTCTGACCTTGCAGTTCAGGAACGTGGTGTGCCACAAGGCTCAACACTAGGACCACTTCTGTTTTCTATATTTATTAATGATCTTCCTTCCATTTTCTCTGGTTGCAACGTTCAACTCTATGCTGATGACACAGTCATATACACGTCACAACCTAACCTATTACAAACTCAGTCAACATTGCAATTTAACCTCAATTATCTCGAATAATGGCTCAGAGAAAATAAATCACTTATCAACAAAACAAATACAATGCTTTTCGGGACCAATCAGAATATCAAAGCACAAACTAACCTCGATGGTACACTACTGCATAGGGTTAAACAAACAATATCTTGGTCTCTGGCTTGATTCAACTTTATCATTCAAATGCCATATAGATAACATAGCCCGGAAAATTAACTTCAGCACTGGTGTTCTCTACCGAAATAGAAACTGTTTTACATTTACAGTACGAAAGAGACTAGTTCAACAACTCATACTACCAATACTTGATTATGCAGATGTAATTTATCAGACCGCCCCTAAAACACACCTTCTTCCGCTCAATTCAGTTTACAATCAATTATGCAGATTTGTCCTCGACTGTCCATACATGACCCACCACTGCACCCTTTATGAAACTCTCAATTTACCATCTCCCACCTCAAGAAGACACCAGCACTGGCTACAATTCATATTCAAATGCATTTACTTCAATTATCCACAGTACTTAAAACAACTTTTGGTACCATACACATCATCACATCAACTCAGGCATTGTTCACAAATCTACTTCAGTACACCTACATCATCTGGCAAAAAAGCATTTATATCCAAAGCTCCCTGTGACTGGAACAATCTACCAATCCATATTCGCTCCATAACATCATTCAACCTGTTTAAAACTGCACTATCCTCCCATCTAGAGACCACCTGTTCATGTTTTCATGTTTTTAATAACCATCATTTTAACAGATTTATGACACAATGATATATGTGCTATGTCCTTATGTTTTGTTTTGCTTTGTTTTGTTTTGTTTTGTTTGTCTTGTCTTGCTGAATTGTACGATAAAATGTCCATATTGTAGTTTATAGGACCCCCTTGAAAACGAGATGATTCATCTCAAGGGATTGTTCCTAATAAAGAATTTCCAACCTGCAACAATCACCTAAGGTACACCTAAACAGAATACCTTGCAACCTGAAGGACTATTATTTCTTTGATCCCATTTCTGTTGTACTTACTCAATCTATTTAGCGACTATCATATATCAGCCCACTTTACCTTTAGATCGGTACGGCGTGTCTAATATATAATTGGCCTTAGAAATGTGTGTGAGTGTTTTTGTGTGATTCATTCATTATATATATTCAATATGATAATTTACTGATTGAAATATAATTACCTATTTACCAAGTGGTGTGCCCACCACTAGATGGCCTCATGGTGTTTGGCAGAGACAGAGCTAGACTGGACCACATCATGTACAATCCCTCTAAATCAGGGGTCCCGAACCTTTTCAGCACCAAGGACCGGTTTGATTCTCCAAAAAATGTCACGGACCGTCGGGGCGGGCCGGGGGGGGTTTGGGTTATGTTGCGCAGAGGTTGCCAATTTGTTGATATTTTCATATAGTGTTGTGCATGCATTCATTTAAAATAACTAGTTCCAGTTATTTATGAACACTGAAGGTAACAAACTCTTAAAAAAGAAGGTGAACTTGAACAAGTGAAAAATTAACAACTATTAACATAAATATATTGAACTAAACTTGAAGTAACATCTATCAAGTGTAAACATGCACAACACAAAATGTCAGTAAGGGAACTTAACACGCGTTTGTGAGGCCACAGAATAGGTTCCATCTGGGGGTGATGGAAGACAGTGACACCCTTAGCGTGTTTGAAATGTCCAATCTATTGCGCAATTTTGTTTTAGTTGCAGTCATTGCCGAAAACCCGGCCTCGCATAGGTACGTGGTTGGCAGGGCTCTACAGTGCGCCCATTTCACTCGCATTTGCGGGTGAATATTTCGGCGTGCGAACGAGAAAAACAAAACAGGAGCACGCGTGCGAGTGACTTCTCCACAGCGCACTATACTGTGCGTTCACACCAAACGCGAAGGGGCGAAACGATTCCATACAAAGCAGCGATTCCATTTGCAGCGCGAGACTTTTGCCCGGCACGGGCGAGCTCGTTCACGTGGATTTCAGGTGGATTGAAATATTTAAACTTTGCCGCGACATTCGGGTGATGACAGCCAATCAGCGTTCAACAGCGTGGCCACTGAGTGACGTGCGTTACGTAACAGCCAATCAGTTTTCAACCGGCCAACCGTTCCCTGCAGTGCAGTCCGGGGTGAACCGCAGCATGGAGGAGAAAGTGATTGCTGCCGTTTGCGACTACCCGAGCTCTATATAGAATAGTATATAATGTAATATTATTGTATTGTATATACAATATCACGGCCAAAAGCTCTGTGCTCCTCCGGATAGCCGTAGCGCGGGGAGCGCTACGGGAGGGTTTAGCAGGGTTTGTTTACCTACGTTGCTATGGTTACCAGTCTTGTGTGTTCCAACGGTTTATTAGGTATCTAAATCGCTGTCTAATCAATACTTCATTCACTGCCTCTTCTGTGGTCAATACAATATTATGAATAGACTGCGTGGAAAAAGTTAATGCTGTTATGGTAGACGATAAAGTCTACAAATTCAACCCCCGACTGGTTGAAGGATTTCGGGTGGCTAGTTTATGATGCTAAGAACATGAAAATGTTCTGTACATTTTGTAAGGAAGCCCCATCGGCAATGGCAGGCTCCTCTCTGTTTATAACGGGGAACCCTAATCTGAAACACGATGCTGTGGTGAAACACATCGAGTCCACTAGGCATTCTCGCTGCCCGATTTCTATATAAATCACACCCAGCCCAATAACCCTGGTACGGTGGAAGCCAAAATCGGTGCTGTTTTGTGTAGCCTGAATGTAATCTTGTCTATTTATTTGTCTTAATTTTGCTTTAGTAAGTGGGTTCTGTTGGTGTGTGCAATTTCTGCACGCTAATAAATGTTCTAAACAAAAACCTATTGTGCCCCCATTTTTTTTCCTGTGCTCCTATTTTTTAACTTAAGCCTGCCACACACATAAAGATAATCGGGCTGATTTTGCCCCGATTTTCCCCCTTCCGATCACGGACAGACATCGCCCGATTATCTTAAGCTCTTAAGATTATTTTATAAGATTCTCTTGTAGTGTGTGGTGTGTTAAGAGTGAAATTCGGCCGACAATCGGCTCCGAAATCAGTCGGCGCCGATAATCGTAAGTATTAAACATGTTCAATATTTACGATTATCGGCGGAGAACGTTGTGGTGTCAAATCGTCTTGTGTGGGGGGGAAGCCGACAATCGGGAGTCTCCAACGTGACGTAATATTGAATTTAACCAATAAAGAGCGAGCTGACTGAACACAGCTTTAACCAGCAAACAGAAGTGGATGCTGAAGTCCTTATTTTTTTTAAAAGCACATGTCGTCCAGCGTGCTACAGAGACCAGTGTAGGTGCTATACTGCTGTAGTTATTACTGTAGTTCCTGATTGTTACTTTATTTGAAATAGTTTCATTAACAGATATAAACAGAATAAATATGAAAATACCATCTCATCCTGTTATTACAGCTTCACATGTCAGTGAAAGACAGCCTGGCTGTGGAGGAGATCCACTCTGAGGCAGAAGAAGGTGCGTCAGAGGTGTCAGAGCTGCCAGAAGATCTGGAGCCAGTTGCCTCTTCTGGAACAACACCACCACATGCCTGTACTCCTGAGCCTCCAAATCTGGCCAAGAAACGCAAAAAAGTCCAGTCACCTGATGAAATCGAAATTCAAAAAAGTCACCATCCTCCAGCAAATGTCTAAAGTCATAGCGGAAAATAGAAACAGGCCAGTGCAGACAGACAGCGACACCACTTTTGGTATACAGGTTGCAGCGGAGCTAAGGACTATTAACAACCCAATACTAAAAACAAGGGTGAAGCGCCAGATAATGGCAGCTCTATATGAGGCTCAGGAGTCTGAACTCAGCATGTCCTCTCCAACATACACAAGGCCACATCCCTATCACCCACCCTCAACTGGCCAGATCCCCCCGCCACAACTCCCCTCTCCTCTCACATACACAGACACAAATTTTCAGCCATACACCAGCTATCGGAGGATGCTGGATGAAGACCCATAAACTATGTATGATGTTTAATGTATTTCTTTTTGTTGTATTTTAATGATTGTCCTATAGCTTATATTTGTTATTCTCTAATGTTTGTACCTATTGAAAATAAACTACATGTACATTTATAATGCAAAGATACTATATGAGTCCATTTGTGGTGACTACCAAAAAATAAACTTTGATTAGTTACCTGATGGTGGCTTGAGGAGTAAAATTAGCTATGTGCAAAGTTGATCTCTTTTGGGTGATGTTCCCATTTATTGTAACAAAAATAAATAAATAAATAAATAAGGTACTTAAACGAAGCACAAAGCAAATGAATAATAGCTACACCATTTGTATTTTCAAACTAAATCAGTACATAAACAAACAGTTTAAAAAACTCTAAATGTAGTTGTCCTGCCAGGGAACCTTGCCTGCTGGCGTAACAAAGTAACTTTTCATATTGTCTCTGACTGCTTTGGCAGCCATGGAGCTGTTGCCACATCTTCCAGGTTGAAGAGGGAGCATGGCTCCCAGGCCATCTCCTCGCCAGGTACCCTCCACAAGCCTGTGGTTTTCGTCCTCTGTGTCAGCCAGCCCTGCAGGTGTGTATGGGTCAGACCTCACCTGACGCAAGTAATTGTGGAGACACACAGTAGCAAAAACCATCTTCTGCACCTTGTCAGGGTTAAGCATTATATTAGTGAGGAACACTCTCCACCTGTTAGCCCATATTCCAAACCCATTTCAACAACTCTGCGTGCACGGGAAAGTCTGTAGTTGAAGACTCTCTGTTGATGTTCCATGTTGCGGAATGGATATGGTTTCATCAAGTCAAGGCGCAGAGGGTAGGCATCATCTCCAACAAACATATAAGGGATTTGCATGTCAGAGCCCGGGAGCAGAGGGGTGTTCCACGAACGGAGGTTTAACAAACACTGAGTTAACGCTGAACTCTAGGTTGATTGACCCTGTGCCGACCAACCCAGAGTTTTCGGTTCCACAGCAGCGGTTATGCATTAGTTCAATCAACTCGGGGTTGGTTAACACAGGGTTGTGGGCGTCCACGCCAAACTTAAAAAGACGTGATGTATGGATCATGAAAACCCTGATCGATATGGCGAAACGGGCCGCTTATTTCAATGAAATGGAACTCCAGGTTCTCCTGGAGAGCTATGACGAGGAGAAGGACATTATCACAAGAAAAGGGAACGCTAAAACCTCTGGAACCCGGAGAACCAAAGCCTGGCAGCGGATCGCTGACCGCGTAAATGCGTTAGTTACACGTCAAAAGCATGATCCTTAATATTTGAGCCATGAATATATAAATATCCCAGTTAAGCATTCTTAAAGATCCTACCACATAACCCCTTTCTTCTAAAACAATATGTACTCCGATTGCTTCCAAGCGGTCAGAGGATCAAGTATAAAAATGAAGTATAAAAAACATACAAACTGGTAAGCTTTTCCCACCATCGTATTGGTATAAATTTAAAATAAGCCATTTTTTTTAAGCCAATCGTGAAAAGGCCGACCGTCGGCAGACTGGATCTGGCCCTCAAATTGTCTTGACCCCGGTGGAGGAGCTGTTAATAAACATAAATTCAGGGCGCCCTGGCATGGAGGTGGTACCTGGAGGTACCTACCTCCTCAGAGAGTCAGGGGCCATACCCCACACTGGTTGAATGTAGGTTTTTGTGTTTTCTTGTAGCCTATTTTAGATTTTTTTTGCCTTCGAAGTAACACATGCAAACCGTGTGCTTGCCACAGCGCATACTATTCCAAATGTTTCTTTTTTTGGTAACTGGGTAGAAAACCTAAAAGTGACAATTCATCAACTTCACAGATCAAGATGGATCAGTGCTTGTAATGAAGCTGCCGGCTACGATCGAACATTCTCCAGTGGATGCAAGTCCGTTAGGACTATTTTATTCTTTATGTTGTAAATGCCTCTCGGCATAGTAGGCTACTCAGACAATATTGCTCTTTGTATGATAGGAGGCCGATACAAATCTTGGATGGGTCATCTGAAACGACTGTGATGTGCTCAGCATCTCCAGCATTATAGCCTAGATAAAACTACCATTTGAAAAAAACGGAGGGCTACGCAAATAGTCTGGAGTGAACTGAGGCCAGGTCCTCGATTGGTAGTGTTGGCTATGTAAGGCTATTTAAATATATTAAAGATTTGCGCGAGAATCTATATCTCTCCACTCCAGCAAAAAGTCATCCAATATGCCAAGATGTCGAGCCGTGGTCTTATCAATCGCTCCCGGTGGATTGCACGTATAATTTGCGCTCTGATATCAGCAGTTCTCTCATCAAAAGGGCATGCCATTGTGAACACATGAAATCTGCGGTGAACGCCGGTTGAAACACCCAAAACCGGGTTATGTTTCAAACTTAACCTGCGCAAAACCTGGTCCGACCAGGTTTGATTCAGAGCATATGTTGCTATAGCAACTAACATACCGTGATCCTTTTGGAACGGAAAACCTAGGGTTACCGAAAACCCTGGGTTAACTTACCCGGTTATGTGATAAAACCGGCTTTGTGGAACACCCCACAGAGCTGCTGCAGGAAGGTTGAGGAGACGCTGTCAAGTGCTTGCTTGAAATCAGACTCTGCAAACACTCCTGCATCTGATGCTCTGCCCTGTGCTCCCACACTGATGTAGCTGAACCTGTATCTGGCATCGACGACAGCCATCATCTGTACAGAGAATCGTCCTTTGTAATTGGGTGTCAAGCAACTATGTTGCGAGACAACCTATTGTTATTGTACGAATTGGGTGTCAAGCAACTATGTTGCGAGACAACCTATTGTTATTGTACGAATTCCTATTATTATTATTGGGTGACAAGCAACTACGTTGCGAGACAACCTATTGTTTTTGTATGAGTTCTTATTATTATTACGCTGCCATGGGAGTCTATGGCAGCCCATAGAACCGCTTGGCGAAAAGTTGTGAAATTTGGCACACTGGTTCAAGACAGCCCCATTAGCCCATTAACCCAATCTCAGGTCGCTAGCCCAACAGCTCTAGCGCCACCAACAGGTCAAAGTTGGACATGCATTCATGTTCATAACTTTCGACCTATTCAACCAATATTCACAAACCAGGTATCATTGGATTCCTTGAACCAAGCCCAGTTCAACACACCATATGACGTCATTGCGCCATGACGTATATATCCGCCATCTTGGTTTATGTCAAAAACCTTCAAAGTGCTACTTCTATCACAAATCTTGTCCAATCATCTCGAAACTTGGCACACATGATCTTCTGGCCCTGCTTGATGCAAAACATCTGATAGACCTTTCAAATTCAAAACTGTTTGCCCGCTAGAGCCAATCAAATTTGGCGGCGAAGCCGCCAAACCGGATGTAAGCCCATATCACAGCAGCCCTTTGACATATCATAACCAACCTTGGTACATAGACCCATGACCCCATAAAGGTTACACTGGATGAATTTGGTGACCTTTGACCTCTAGGTGGCGCTGTTATTAATGTCGATGTGTTTTGACTCCTTTCTCTTCACATGAGTACATTTAAAACTTATTTTCAATGTCTAGTGATACTATCAGACCTCCCCGTATAGCTAGTATATTATTTCTTGCAGAAATATCCGCGACAGCCAATGACATTCGACCGCGAAGCCGCCAAACCGGAAACACGCCAATATCTCAGCAGCCCTTTGACATATCATAACCAAACTTGATACATAGACCCATAACATCCTCAGGGGGACACTCAATGAATTTGGTGACCATTGACCTATAGGGGGCGCTATAATTAATGAAGACGTGTTTTAACTTCTCTCTCTTCACATGAGTACATTTCAAACTTATTTTTAATGTCTGAGGATACTGCCAGACCTCCTTATGTAGCTTATGAATTATTTCTCATTGCAACATCAGAACTTGGCCGCCATGTTGAAAGTTGTCAAAATCAGTTGAAAATTTCCACAGGCCACAAATTATGTCTGTGTTGTCTCTCCTGGCACTCATTTAATATTCTTACATTGATTTCTTAAATATGTATATGTAAAAAAGGATGTGAATAATTACTTTAAAGTTAAAATAAGCCAATGTATAAATTCATATTATTTAGCCGTTTTAGGTTTGCGATTATGTCACTTCCGGTTTAGTCACTTCCTGTGACGTCGATTACTGTTAAAAATCTTACCTCTGTAGAAGGAATGGCAGACATGTGCATCTTCTGATGGTAATCCGCTAGCATCCACATGAAAGCATCTAAGAGGCAATGCCGTAAGTTTGTTTAATCAATGCAAGACATGTTTAAGATAATATATTAGAGTGGATTTAGTTAAAAATAATGTTTGATGTGTTGTTAAAAACGTTTTGGTTAGCAATTGTGTACAAACTAAAATCAATGCAATTGGCATCAGAATGTCTTCATACAGTGTTAGACGGTTTATATTATTATTTACAACTATGTACAACATGCTGTTTAGTCAAATGTACATTCAGTATTTTTGTATTCTTTTATTTGCAGTTTTCACCGTCTGTTAATGAGGAATTGTGACAGTAAATGATCAACCTTACTACGATTCTGTCTTCATTGGCTACGGTTTAACTCGGTGTTAAGTCAGAGTTACAACACACTGCACGAGAACACTACAATGTCCAATCTTCATAGAACTTGGCATATATGATCTTCCGACCAAGCTGAACAAATGTATCAAACCGCTTTCTCAAATTCAAAACCGTTTGGCCGTGACAGCCAATCAAACTTGACGGCGCTCATTAATGGGTAGACACTGCACTCGTGTGGCGACAAGCGGTACTTAAAGTATAATGCAACATTGACTATATTCATCATTCCGCCCACCTACATTATAAACTGCAATTCCCACTGGATTAGATGCTTCACGAACAACCTCAAGAATGGATGCTTCTTTACATTGTGTCTCTTTTAGGGATATTGTTCCGAATACCCCTGAGGCGATTTCCGAGGCGGTCATCATGTAGCCCCCTGGCCGATTGCGTCCATCCGGCAGAATTAGCCTACCGAGTCCGATTACGCTTGACACCCAAATTGCTGCTCGCAGCTATATTTGGGTGTCAAGCAACTATGTTGCGAGACAACCTATTGTTTTCGTACGAATTCTTCTTATTATTATTATTATTATTATTTACCTGACATGGGAGTCAATGGCAGCCCATAGAACCGCTTGGCGAAAAGTTGTGAAATTTGGCACACTGGTTCAGGACAGCCCCATTAGCCCATTAAGCCAATCTCAGGTCGCTAGCCCAACAGCTCTAGCGCCACCAACAGGTCAAAGTTGGACATGCATTCATGTTCATAACTTTCGACCTATTCGACCTTTGACATATCATAACCAACCTTGGTACATAGACCCATGACCCCATAAAGGTTACACTGAATGAATTTGGTGATATTTGACCTCTAGGGGGCGCTGTTATTATGGTCGATGTGTTTTGACTCCTCTCTCTTCTCATGAGTACATTTAAAACTTATTTTCAATGTCTAGTGATACTATTTGACCTCCCCGTGTAGCTAGTATATTATTTCTCGCAGAAATATCCGCGACAGCCAATGATATTCGACCGCGAAGCCGCCAAACCGGAAACACGGCAATATCTCAGCATCCCTTTGACAAATCATAACCAAACTTGAAACATAGACCCATAACATCATCATGGGGACGCTTAATGAATTTGGTGACCATTGACCTCTAGGGGGCGCTATAATGAATGAAGACGTGTTTTAACTCCTTTCTCATCACATGAGTACATTTCAAACTTATTTCTAATATCTGAGGATACTGCCAGACCTCCTTATATAGCTTATAAATTATTTCTCATTGCAACATCAGAACTTGGCCGCCATGTTGAAAGTTGTCAAAATTAGTTGTAAATTCCCACAGGCCACAAATTATGTCCAATCTTCATGAAACTTGGCATGTATGATCTTCCAACCAAGCTGAACAAATGTATTAAACAGCTTTCTCAAATTCAAAACCATTTGGCCGTGACAGCCAATCAAACTTGACGTTGCTCATTAATGGGTAGACACTGCACTCGTGTGCGCTCATTAATGGGCAGACACTGCACTCGTGTGGCGTCAAGCGGTACTTAATGTATAATGCAACAATGACTAAATTTACCATTCCGCCCACCTACTTTATAAACTGCAATTCCCTCTGGATTAGATGCTTCACGAACCACCTCCAGAACGGATGCTTGTTTACATTGTGTCTCTTTTAAAGATATTGTTCCGAATACCCCTATGTATTTGTGACATTTGTTCTGTCAGGCAGACTGCATTGCGCCCTTACCTCTAGGTGGGGTCCTTTTCCCATTTACTCATCCCACCGGCTGTCGGTATTGCCGATTTCCGAGGCGGTCATCATGTAGCCCCCTGGCCGATTGCGTCCATCCGGCAGAATTAGCCTACCGAGTCCGATTACGCTTGACACCCACATTGCTGCTCGCAGCTATATTTATTATTATTATACTGCCATTGGAGTCAATGGCAGCCCATAGAACCTCTTGGCGAAAAGTTGTAAAATTTGGCACAATGGTTCAGGACAGCCCCATTAGCCCATTAAGCCAATCTCAGGTCGCTAGCCCAACAGCTCTAGCGCCACCAACAGGTCAAAGTTGGACATGCATTCATGTTCATAACTTTCGACTTGTTCGACCAATATTCACAAACCAGGTATCATTGGATTCCTTGAACCAAGCCCAGTTCAACACACCCTATGACGTCATTGCGCCATGACGTATATGTCCGCCATCTTGGTTTATGTCAAAAACCCTCAAAATGCTACTTCTATCACAAATCTTGTCCAATCATCTCGAAACTTGGCACACATGATCTTCTGGCCATGCTTGATACAAAACATCGAATTGATCGATTGATTCAAAACCGTTTGCCCGCTACAGCAAATCAAATTTGGCAGCATAGCCGCCAAACCGGATGTAAGCCCATATCTCAGCAGCCCTTTGACATATCATAACCAACCTTGGTACATAGACCATGACCCCAGAAAGGTGACACTGAATAAATTTGGTGAGATTTGACCTCTAGGGGGCGCTGTTATTAATGTCGATGTGTTTTGACTCCTCTCTCTTCACATGAGTACATTTAAAACTTATTTTCAATGTCTAGTGATACTATCAGACCTCCCCGTATAGCTAGTATATTATTTCTCGCAGAAATATCTGCGACAGCCAATGATATTCGACCGCGAAGCCGCCAAACCGGAAACACGGCAATTTCTCAGCATCCCTTTGACAAATCATAACCAAACTTGAAACATAGACCCATAACATCATCATGGGGACGCTTAATGAATTTGGTGACCATTGACCTCTAGGGGGCGCTATAATTAATGAAGACGTGTTTTAACTCCTCTCTCTTCACATGAGTACATTTCAAACTTATTTCTAATGTCTGAGGATACTGCCAGACCTCCTTATATAGCTTATAAATTATTTCTCATTGTAACATCAGAACTTGGCCGCCATGTTGAAAGTTGTCAAAATTAGTTGTAAATTCCCACAGGCCACAAATTATGTCCAATTTTCATGAAACTTTGCATATATGATCTTCCGACCAAGCTGAACAAATGTATTAAACAGCTTTCTCAAATTCATAACCGTTTGGCCGTGACAGCCAATCAAACTTGACGTTGCTCATTAATGGGTAGACACTGCACTCGTGTGGTGCTCATTAATGGGCAGACACTGCACTCGTGTGGCGTCAAGCGGTACTTAATGTATAATGCAACAATGACTAAATTTACCATTCCGCCCACCTACTATATAAACTGCAATTCCCTCTGGATTAGATGCTTCACGAACCACCTCCAGAACGGATGCTTGTTTACATTGTGTCTCTTTTAGAGATATTGTTCCGAATACCCCTATGTATTTGTGACATTTGTTCTGTCAGGCAGACTGTATTGCGCCCTTACCTCTAGGTGGGGTCCTTTTCCCATTTACTCATCCCACCGGCTGTCGGTATTGCCGATTTCCGAGGCGGTCGTCATGTAGCCCCCTGGCCGATTGTGTCCATCCGGCAGAATTAGCCTACCGAGTCCGATTATGCTTCACACCCACATTGCTGCTCGCAGCTATATTTATTATTATTATGCTGCCATTGGAGTCAATGGCAGCCCATAGAACCGCTTGGCGAAAAGTTGTGAAATTTGGCACACTTGTTCAAGACAGCCCCATTAGCCCATTAAGCCAATCTCAGGTCGCTAGCCCAACAGCTCTAGCACCACCAACAGGTCAAAGTTGGACATGCATTCATGTTCATAACTTTCGACCTATTCGACCAATATTCACAAACCAGGTATCATTGGATTCCTTGAACCAAGCCCAGTTCAACAAACCCTATGACGTCATTGCGCCATGACGTATATTTCCGCCATCTTGGTTTATGTCAAAAACCTTCAAAGTGCTACTTCTATCACAAATCTTGTCCAATCATCTCGAAACTTGGCACACATGACCTTCTCGCCATGCATCAGAACTTGGCCGCCATGTTGAAAGTTGTCAAAATCAGTTGTAAATTTTCACAGGCCACATATTATGTCCAATCTTCATGAAACTTGGCATATATGATCTTCCGACCAAGCTGAACAAATGTATTAAACAGCTTTCTCAAATTCAAAACCGTTTGGCCGTCACAGCCAATCAAACTTGACGGCGCTCATTAATGGGTAGACACTGCACTCGTGTGGTGCTCATTAATGGGTAGACACTGCACTCGTGTGGCGACATGCGGTACTTAATGTATAATGCAACCATGACTATATTTACCATTCCGCCATGCTTGATGCAAAACATCTAATAGACCTTTCAACTTCAAAAACGTTTGCCCGCTAGAGCCAATCAAACATGCGGTACTTAATGTATAATGCAACAATGACTATATTTACCATTCCGCCATGCTTGATGCAAAACATCTAATAGACCTTTCAACTTCAAAACCGTTTGCCCGCTAGAGCCAATCAAATTTGGCGGCAAAGCCGCCAAACCGGATGTAAGCCCATATCTCAGCAGCCCTTGGACATATCATAACCAACCTTGGTACATAGACCCATGACCCCATAAAGGTTACACTGGATGAATTTGGTGACCTTTGACCGCTAGGTGGCACTGTTATTAATGTCGATGTGTTTTGACTCCTTTCTCTTCACATGAGTACATTTAAAACTTATTTTCAATGTCTAGTGATACTATTAGACCTCCCCGTATAGCTAGTATATTATTTCTTGCAGAAATATCCGCGACAGCCAATGATATTCAACAGCGAATCCGCCAAACCGGAAACACGCCAATATCTCAGCATCACTTTGACATATCATAACCAAACTTGTTACATAGACCCATAACATCATCTTGTGGACACTTAATCAATTTGGTGACCATTGACCTCTAGGGGGCGCTATAATTAATGAAGACGTGTTTTAACTCCTCTCTCTTCACATGAGTACATTTCAAACTTATTTTTAATGTCTGAGGATACTGCCAGACCTCCTTATATAGTTTTAAAATTATTTCTCATTGCAACATCAGAACTTGGCCGCCATGTTGAAAGTTGTCAAAATCAGTTGTAAATTTCCACAGGCCACAAATTATGTCCAATCTTCATGGAACTTGGCATATATGATCTTCCGACCAAGCTGAACAAATGTATTAAACAGCTTTCTCAAATTCAAAACCGTTTGGCCGTGAGAGCCAATCAAACTTGACGGCGCTCATTAAAGGGTGGACACTGCACTCGTGTGGCGCTCATTAATGGGTAGACACTGCACTCATGTGGCGACAAGCGGTACTTAATGTATAATGCAACAATTACTATATTTACCATTCCGCCCACTTACAATATAAACTGCAATTCCCACTGGATTAGATGCTTCAGGAACCACCTCCAGAACGGATGCTTGTTTACATTGTGTCTCTTTAAGGGATATTGTTCCGAATACCCCTATGTATTTGTGACATTTGTTCGGTCAGGCAGACTGTATTGCGCCCTTACCTCTAGGTGGGGTCCTTTTCCCATTTGGTAAAATAACGCTCATCCCACCGGCTGTCGGTATTGCCGATTTCCGAGGCGGTCGTCATGTAGCCCCCTGGCCGATTGCGTCCATCCGGCAGAATTAGCCTACCGAGTCCGATTATGCTTGACACCCACATTGCTGCTCGCAGCTATATTTATTATTATTATTATTACAATAATTTTACTTGTGTGTAGACAAATTGTGCTGCATATACATGGATCTATAATACATCCATGTGTCTAGTGTTTTGCTTGTCTGTCTGTCTTTTAATAACCGTCTGTATATCAATTAGGACCTTACATTTGAAAGTAACTCACCTCCAGCTCACGCAGTAGCATATAAAGTCCATGGTCACGCCGTCTCCAAGATTTTCTCCAAAGTCTCTTCTTTCTTTTGCTTTGGGATTTTTCAGTTAGGATTAATCCCAAAAACCACCATCATGCAGTCGGTATCCAGCTGGTCCTCCATGAGTTTACACCGGTTTACACTCGCTCTTCTTCACTTCTTCTTGTAGTTAGTTCAATGACTATTTTTGGTGTGACTGCCCCCACATGTCAGTCAGAGTACTACGTCAGATCACGTTTGTTCACGCGAGATTTCTTGCTTGAGGGACAAGATTCTAGTGCGTCTGAAGACAAATCTTTATGTGTGTGGTGTGCTGTGTTTGGAATATCGCAGGACACCACACACAATACGATCAAAACTGTTAATGTTAATGTGTGGGGTCTCTCACAGATAAAAAATCGGTTGAGATTTATAAAATCTTTATGTGTGTGGCAGGCTTTAGGGGCACGAGTGCTCCTGAAAAAAAAAGTTAGTGTAGAGCCCTGGTTGTGGGAAATGGAAGCAACGTTTTCAGCGCTTTTACGGATATCTCGGGATACTCCGCTTTGGTTTTGATCCAAAAACCCGCCAGAGGTTTGCTCAAACACACTTTTAAGACCACCATCATTAGCTATTTCGATCACTTGATCTTCCTCCTGCACTGACAAGTGATTCGGGACATTGACAAATGGGTTGCGGATCCACTCATTTGTTCGCCGTGGATCTTTGGAGGATGGGAAGTAACGTTTGAATTCATTTGAAAGCGCAACAAGGTGATCGCGCACCAGATGGGAGAGAATAGGCCCTGCCTCAGTCTCTCCCAAAATCCCCACTAATGGTTGGAACATATCGAATACTCCCCTGTCCACTCGTCGTCCCCACAAATCAAGCTTGGCTTTAAATGCAGCAACTTTATCTGCCAGTTTAAAGACAGTCGTCATTCTCCCCTCTGGAGTTTCAGGTTGAGCTGAGCTCATAGTGTGACACTACTGTTGAACTGAACAAGTGAAGTGAGCTTAGGCTGCGCGCGCAGCCACTGAAGCCAATACGTGTTGAGGACGGGACAGACGTAGGCCGTTTCTCAATTCCTAGCACGCGTACTACGGACTCGATGACTTGCAAGCACGTACTTGGCAAGTCCGTACTTCAAGCACCGACTTGTGAGCACGCGAGTACGTACCTGCAATTGGAACCGCAGCGGACTCGATGACGTCACCACCTCTGCTCGTCCGTTAACTGTGCTACGGCCTCATTTAGGCATATACTACTGAACAATATAAACAAATGATATAAAACAAAATCCCAGCCTCTTTCATTTTCAAATAGTATGTAAATATTCTGAATGAATAAAAATTGAAAAGATTTGCGTGTCCTGTCATGTGTATGAGCTATACACACACGACTTTATATATAGGCCTATATATTTATATATTATCTTATATTAATATTATTATTATTATATTATATAAATATATATGTAACAAGTGTTGTATGTTGTGTTATAGATTCCGCCCCAATTCATTTATTGGTTTAGTTTTATTGTATTATCCGAGCCCTGTTTCAGGTAGCTGGTTTTGAGGCAACCCCGAGTTTGTTCGCTCTGAGTTAGTGGAAACTCTGGGTTTTCCGTTTCAGGTAGCAGGTTCAGCGCAACCGAGAGTTAGTTGCTGCGGCAACATACGCCGTGGACCTAACCTGCTCGGGAGGTGGACCTACTCTGAGTTTGTTGTCTATAAGGCTGAAGGCAGCTCTCCGACAGAAGGAAGTGTTAGAAATGGCATGTCCTTTTCTACGAGAGCCTGTGGACGTAGAGGCTGCGATCCTCAGAAGGAATCTTCGTGAGGGACGATTATTAAGACCCCGGTTGGATATACTTTATTTTCCTGATAATTTTCTTCATGAGCGCTATCGTTTTTCAGCGCAATCTATCATTTATTTAGACCACCTTCTCAGCCCCCATGTTAACTGTCAAACGCACCGGGGGCATGCTTTAAGTTTATTTTTTTTATTTTTTATCGCAATTAACGCATGTGCAGAATGATCCGCCCCGTGCATCCCACCCGCTCTGTACTACAGTCACTTCAACGTTGTGGCTTTCCCATGATCAGAGTAGCTGACTAACCACGGACCTATAACTGCTGCAAGTCAAGAAACTCATTTTAAGAATGCAAGGCAGAAAAGACCCTGGTACTGCTTTTAACCAGATGCTGTTCTTCTCTACATGCACATGCTCAGCATAATCGTCTGCATTGTTCACTGAAGTAAAACCCTTTGAGTAAACTGTTCAACAAAATAACTTGTCCCACCACAGCCCGTGTTCTAATAAAGACAATATACTTATTATGAGGATTTTTTTATTTCCTGAGAGCACAAAAAAAAAAAAGTCATTTATATTGGGTATGTTTTTAGAGCAGGGAACAGTAGCCTATCCCAGTTTGCACCTCACCCACCTATAACTTATGTTCCAAAATTTGGATCTCCAAAGCATCCTTTTGCATCTTTTGAATTGATACAATTGCATGGAGGTTGGTGAGGGCATCTGTTTCATCAGTAACTGGAAGAAGATGATTAGACAGTGCAATTATTATTTGAGCCAGAATATTGCCCCATCTTATTTGCAACGCGCTGGGTTGCGTGTACATATTTAATTATTTTGAATAACCAACCTCTTATACTGTAAAGGCACTTCTATCCTGGGGGGGATCAGAGGAGCTCCCCCCAGGGATGCCCTCAGCCACAGGACGCATACTCTGTTGGCTGAGGGCCATCTCCTCAGCCTCTGTGAGGGCTGCAGGTGGTGGACCCCCTCCAGTCTGCCGGGCCTCTGCATTTTTTTGATTTGCTAACATGGAGGAAAATGTTACCCTAATATTCAGTAAGCGTTATTTTGAAGACACATATATATTTATAATGCATTTTGCCTCGGTGTAGCCTTCTAATATATCTAAATCCTATTAAATATTGGCAGTGTGGGGGTGGCTGGGAAATGTACTACTTACATTTACTGCTTAAATATAGTAATCAAATATATAACACATGTTGAACATAGCTGTTAAATCAGGTAGAGCAGGCAAAACAGCACAATTGATTTGATTTCAATTAAACATTAGTTTACCTGTTTAAACTATATTTTTGTACTTCATTTGCTGCCAAGTCCTCGTGGGGCAACTCGGGGTTGCATAAATTGACACACACACACACACACACACACACACACACACACACACACACACACACACACACACACTTTACGTATTGAATAAGTGGAAGATATTAAACTTTCCTCTTATTTTATTTTATTTTACTAATTTATTTGACTCACGCATTGACTTGTTCAGCTATTTCCTGCCAAGCTCGGCATACACGTTCATTAGAATTTCCAATTCCGTGGGGGAAAAGTAAGTGGATCTACGCTTTTGGTCCATGTTTGATCATGTTATCAGAGATCCATTGATGATGGCTCTTCATAGTCAACAGGCAAGCCCTCAACCCAGAGTGAACATACTCAGAGTTGATTAACCCAACGCTGATCACCTGTTCTGAAACCGAAAACCCAGAGTTGCTTTTCAACCCTGAACTCTGAGTCAACCAACTCAGAGCGCAGGATTAAACTCAGAGTATGTTAAACCAGCTACCTGAAACAGGCCTCAGGGTGGATGTACACCAGCAGATAATTTCAGTCCAGCAGCCATGTGAACACACAAGACTAGAACACAGAGAGAGGACATCACATGAGACTTGATCACAAACCTTCAACATTGCTATTATTTTTCTTTATATTTTTGCATTTCTTGTTTGTTTTGGTGTGTGTGTGTGTGTGTGTGTGTGTGTGTGTGTGTGTGTGTGTGTGTGTGTGTGTGTGTGTGGGGGGGGGGGGGGGGTGTGTGTTTGATTATACGCATAGGCGGAGTTTCACTTTTGCATCAGGGGGGGCAAAACAATTTTTTTCACACGAACATGTTCTCACTCATGTTTGCACGCACACACACACACACACACACACACACACACACACACACACACACACACACACACACAAAGCGCATTTCGCATGATGGCACAAGTTTAGATGAGGTTCAACACCAGTTGTTACATTACAACGTGGTTGCTAGGAGTATTCATTTAAAGAAAATAGTCTTACCTAGTGCAGAAGTAAGCGTCTTTTTTTGCGTCCTGCGTAAACGTCCACAACCGGCTCTGGTTCGACTTCTTGCCGAGTGTTGGCCGAGGTCATGGGACGTTTTAAAAAACGTTGAATATCCATTTGCAGTTTGCAATACTTACATCAGGCTACAACTGTAATTGTTATGCTATTACATACTTGCTAGCGAGATTGATACTGAGAGCGGGAAACCAAGTAGCGGACGGAAACAGTAGTCAACGTCACTATGTCACACGATTACTGAAAAATAAATATATTACAAAAATGTGCTAGGATTCATATTCATTTCATACTACTACCATGTATTTTAATCAAAACCTTAAAATATCAGTACGTATACATTTTTTACATTTATATTTTGCCATTTCCTTCCTACCTCTCCGGGAACCGTCACCTTATCGTGGTGGAGAGGTTTGCGTGTCCCTGTGAACCTGAGAGCTGTGTTGTCTGGAGCCTTGTGCTCCTGGTAGGGTCTCTCATGGCAGAGTGGTCTCAGGTGAGGGGCCAGACTAAGAATGGTTAAAAAAACTCCAATGAATAACGGTAAAAGAGGAGATGTGACCCGGCCCGGAGGAAGCCCGGGGCCCCCGTCTGGAGCCAGGCCCAGACGGAGGGCTCGATGGCGAGCGCCTGGTGGCCGGGTTTGCCACGGAGCCCGGTCGGGCACAGCCCGAACAAACTACGTGGCACCCCCCCTCTCTTCATCCCATGGGCCCACCACCTGTGGGAAGACCCGTTGGGGTCGGGTGCGCAGCCACATGGGTGGCAGCGAAGGTCAGGGGTCTCGACGGACCAGACCCGGGCGGCAGAAGCTGGCTCTGGGGACGTGGAACGTCACCTCGCTGTGGGGAAAGGAACCGGAGCTTGTGAGGGAGGTGGAGCGCTACCAGTTAGATCTGGTGGGGCTTACCTCCACGCACAGTCTCAGCTCTGGTACCGTACTCCTGGATAAGGGTTGGACTCTATTCTTCTCCGGAGTTGCCGAGGGCGTGAGGCGCCGGGCGGGTGTGGGGATACTCATAAATCCCCGGCTGAGCGCCGCGGTGTTGGAGTTTACCCCGGTAGACGAGAGGGTCGCCTCCCGGCGCCTAAGGGTTGTAGGGGGGAAAACTCTGACTGTTGTTTGTGCGTATGCACTAAACAGCAGCTCAGAGTACTCGGCCTTCTTGGAGACCCTGAATGGAGTCCTGTATGGGGCTCCAGTAGGGGACTCCGTAGTTCTGCTGGGAGACTTCAACGCCCACGTGGGCAACGATGGAGACACCTGGAGAAGCGTGGTGGGGAGGAACGGCCTCCCTGATCTAAACCCGAGCGGTCGTTTGTTATTGGACTTCTGTGCTAGTCATGGATTATCCATAACAAACACCATGTTCAAACATAAGGGTGCTCATAAGTGTACCTGGTACCAGAGTACCCTTGGCCGAAGATCGATGATCGATTTCGTGATCGTGTCATCTGATCTGAGGCCGCATGTTTTGGACACTCGGGTAAAGAGAGGGGCGGAACTGTCAACCGACCACCATCTGGTTGTGGGTTGGATCAGGGAATGGGGGAAATTTCCGGATAGACCTGGTAAGCCCAAACGAGTAGTGCGGGTGAACTGGGAACGTCTGGAGGAGGCCCCCGTCCTAGGTATCTTCAACTCACACCTCCGGCGGAGCTTTTCTGGCATTCCTGTGGAGGTTGGGGGCATTGAGCCGGAGTGGGCGGTGTTCAAAGCCTCCATTGCTGAAGCTGCGGTGGCTAGCTGTGGCCTCAGGGTCTTAGGCTCCTCAAGGGGCGGTAACCCTCGGACACCGTGGTGGTCACCGGTGGTCAGGGAAGCCGTCCGACTGAAGAAGGAGGCCTTCCGGGATATGATATCCTGGAGGACTCCTGACTCGGTTGCAAGGTACCGACAGCCTCGAAGGGCTTCCGTGTCGGAGGCTAAGCAGCGGGTGTGGGAGAAGTTCGGAGAGGCCATGGAGAAGGACTTTCGGTCGGCACCAAAGTGTTTCTGGAAGACTATCCGGCACCTCAGGAGGGGGAAACGGGGAACCATCCAAGCTGTGTACAGTAAGGATGGGACTCTGTTGACCTCAACTGAGGAGGTCGTCGGACGTTGGAAGGAACACTTTGAGGAACTCCTGAATCCGAATAACACGCCCTCTATGTTGGAGGCAGAGCTCGAGGTTGATGGTGTTTCGTCGTCAATTTCCCTGGTGGAGGTCACTGAGGTAGTCAAACATCTCCGCAGTGGCAAAATCCCAGGGATTGGTGAGATCCAGCCACAAATGCTAAAGGCTTTGGGTGTTGAGGGGCTGTCATGGTTGACACGCCTATTCAACATCGCGTGGGAGTCGGGTACAGTGCCAAAGGAGTGGCAAACCGGGGTGGTGGTTCCCCCGTTCAAAAAGGGGGACCAGAGAGTGTGTGCCAATTACCGGGGTATCACACTTCTCAGCCTCCCTGGTAAAGTCTACTCCAAGGTGCTGGAAAGGAGGGTTCGGCCGATCGTCGAACCTCAGATTGAAGAGGAACAATGCGGTTTTCGCCCCGGACGTGGAACTACGGACCAGCTCTTCACTCTCGCAAGGATCCTGGAGGGGGCCTGGGAGTATGCCCATCCGGTCTACATGTGTTTTGTGGATCTGGAGAAGGCGTATGACCGGGTCCCCCGGGAGAAACTGTGGGAGGTGCTGCGGGAGTATGGGGTAAGGGGGTCTATCCTCAGGGCCATCCAATCTTTGTACTCCCAAAGCGAGAGCTGTGCTCGTGTTCTCGGCAGCCAGTCAGTTTCGTTCTCAGTGGGTGCTGGTCTCCGCCAGGGCTGCGCCTTGTCACCAATCCTGTTTGTGATATACATGGACAGGATATCGAGGCGTAGTCGTGGTGGGGAGGGGTTGCAGTTCGGTGGTCTGAGGATCTCATCACTGCTTTTTGCAGATGATGTGGTCCTCATTGGATCATCGGCCTGTGACCTTCAGCACTCACTGGATCGGCTGGCGGCCGAGTGTGAAGCGGCTGGGATGAGGATCAGCACCGCTAAATCTGAGGCCATGACTCTTAGCAGGAAACCGGTGGATTGCTTACTCCGGGTAGGAAATGAGTCCTTAGCCCAAGTGAAGGAGTTCAAGTACCTCGGGGTCTTGTTCGCGAGTGAGGGTACTATGGAGCGTGAGATTGGCCGGAGAATCGGAGCAGCGGGGGCGGTATTGCATTCGCTTTACCGCACCGTTGTAACGAAAAGAGAGCTGAGCCGCAAGGCAAAGCTCTCGATCTACCGGTCGATCTTCGTTCCTATCCTCACCTATGGTCATGAGGGCTGGGTGATGACCGAAAGGACGAGATCGCGGGTACAAGCGGCCGAGATGAGTTTTCTCAGAAGGGTGGCTGGCGTCTCCCTTAGGGATAGGGTTAGAAGCTCAGCCATCCGTGAGGAACTCGGATTAGAGCCGCTGCTCCTTTACTTAGAAAGGAGTCAGTTGAGGTGGTTCGGGCATCTGGTAAGGATGCCCACTGGGCGCCTTCCTTGGGAGGTGTTTCAGGAACGTCCAGTGGGGAGGAGACCTCGGGGAAGACCCAGGACTAGGTGGAGAGATTATATCTCAACACTGGCCTGGGAACGCCTCGGGATCCCCCCGTCAGAGCTGGTCAATGTGGCCCGGGAAAGGGAAGTCTGGGGCCCCCTGCTTGAGCTGCTCCCCCCGCGACCCGACCCCGGATAAGCGGATGACGATGAGGATGAGGGGGCATTTCCTTGACGTCATGTCATTACATGTTTCAGCCACCAGGGTGGGCAGGGCCCCCCCTGACCCCCCAGAAACTCCGCCCATGATTATACGTATGTGATTAGATTAGTATGTGTTTATGTTTGTACGAGACTCGGAATGTATGTTTATATAACTGTATTTATGGACTCCAGGAAGAATAGCTATGCTACTGTGCTGCTGCAAATGGATATCCAATAAAAAATAAATTAATCAATAATCAATAAATCAATATGGGCTATTGGAATTTTATGAAGACCCCCTTGAAACTAGCCGTGCTATATATGAGCAAATTGTGGATATTATAGAAAAAAATGGTCTGCGTGTAAGTCAGATTACCGTTGACGGTATACCGTTTTTTTCCTAGTGGTGGCTTGCATGTTTTATTTGCTCCATCTCCTTCCTCGTCAGTCTCTCCTCCCATTGCAAATGAAGACGCAGCGCTCGACTCCACTCACACTGAGTGACTTTCCTCCACTTTAATATGTTTATGTTTGAAATTGTGTTCCCGCTCTGTCTGAGAAGCGCAAGAATGGGGCGTCACGGTCACGTACGCATAGACGGGAAGAAAACTGGGACAATTTTAAGAGCCATAGAAGCACAGGAACCGTATTAGACTACACAACGAAAGTAATCAAATGAGGTGTTTGCATTTTCCCCCAAAAAACGGGACAAATTGTGTCCCGGGTGAGATTTATTTTTTCCCGGGACAGCTGGTGAGAAACGAGAACAACTCTGGGAAAAACGGGACGGGTGGCAACACTTTTTGATATGTCACTCTTGATGCATGGAAGCTCTTTCAGCACAATTCCAGAGCTGGAATATGGAAAGGGGCGTGTCTCATGAGCATTTCATAGAGCAGCACTCCCACCTGCAACACCGCCATAGGATAGTCTATGTAGGACCACCGCTCAAATCACCTCGGGGGGATGTACGAGGCGGAGCCTGGAACCAGAGGCGCCGCATCCCATTAGGCATACCAGGCAACTGCCTGGGGCCCCGCAATTGTTTGGGGGCCCCGGGCCGGGCCCCCTAGAGCCAAAAAAAAAAAAAAATCGCTCCCCCCCCCCCCCCCCCGTCAACAATCGCTCCACACGCCCCCCCCCCCCCCCCCCCCCCCCCCGTCAACAATCGCTCCCCCCCGTCAACAATCCTCTGCCTAGGGCCCCCACACTACCTAGAATCGCCCCTGCCTGGAACACAGGGCATAGCGTCACCATCCTGTTTCAAGGGCTTGGACAGCACAGGGGGCCCACCACACAGGAACCCACTGCAGTGGACACAGGGGAGCCAACACACAGGAACCCACTGCAGTGGACACAGGGGAGCCAACACACAGGAACCCACTGCAGTGGACACAGGGGAGCCAACACACAGGAACCCACTGCAGTGGACACAGGGGAGCCAACACACAGACAGGACCACGCTCCAGTGGACACAGGGGAGCCACCACACAGGAACCCACTCCAATGGTTGGGTTTATTAAACGAGGCCCACCTGGGTCCCCAGGCCCCACGTGTTCAAGGGTTGGACACAGCATGTCGGCGTCCTTCCTTCTCTCCTCTCCTCATCCCTGCAGCACATGACCCTCATCCATGACGCAAACACGACTGACTTTATCGTTCCACACCTCATGTACCATGTGAGCATAGTTTGTGATTATTCTGAATAAATGGTTTCAGTTCATATGGGATCTACTCTCTAGGATCCATTTGAGCTGATGTTATTATTATTAAAGGGCTCATGTCATGCCACCGGTGGCATGACATGAGCCCTTTAAACCCCCAGTCCTCTTGTTGGGACAAATATTTCCGAAAACAATATGTATTATGTAGAGCTGTCAGTTAAACGCGTTATTAACGACGTTAACGCAAACCAATTTTAACGGCGTTAAAAAATGTATTGCGCGATTAACGCAATTTTATTAAAAAAAAAAAAAGTTTTTTTTTTTTCCTTTGGCTCAAAACAAAGAAGCAGTAGCCTGACTGCTATGTTCAAATGACATTTGTTCAAAGCAGTCGTTTAATTGCACTATAGGCTCTTTTTTTGTATCGTCCTGTTTTGATCAGTATATGCCAATGTAGTTATCAATAAAAAATCATTTGCACCAGGCAAGCCGATGCACTTCACCATGTTGATAAGGGAATTAAAATGAGAAGAATTATAGGACAAAAAAATCAAGGGATATTTAGCATAGAAAAATACTTTGGGATTAATCGTGAGTTAACTATGACATTAATGCGATTAATCACGATTAAATATTTTAATCGCTTGACAGCTCTAGTATTATGATAATGTGGCGAGCCTGGGAATAACCAGACGAAGCCCAGGATATAGGAGCCTAAACTCACCACACACCTGAAACACACACTCATATGAAACGCACCAGAAACACACACCTGAAACACACCACACATACACACACCAAACACACTCACATGGACAGCACACACAAACACACACACACACCTGGAACACACCACACACACTCACATGAAACAAACCACACAATCACATGAAACACACCACACACACACACTTGAAACCCTAACTCACATGAAACACACCACACACACTCACATGAAACACACCACACACTCACATGAAACACACCACACACACTCACATGAAACTGACGCCTGCCTTGTTGCCGCTGACTCTCCCAGGATCCGTTGCTGCACTCCCAGGATCCGTTACTGCACTCGGCGACCACGGCCGTGATCGCCACAATACTAACAATATATACTATGTATATATGACGACATCTGACAGACTTATATGTAACAAAACTGAACTACGAAATTATGTATTTCATTTGCGAAAGTGATGATGACCGTTGCTGCTGGTTGTGTGATTTGAATAGTTGATTTGTTTCATATTGAAATGTTTAGTATTATGCCTATTTGTTATTATTTGTTGCGTCAAAATGTATAACCACGTGTTAATAACAATCAAATCTGCTAGAGCTGCAACTAGTGATGGCAGTGTGACACTGAAGCTTCGATACGTGCTTCAAACATGGACATAATAAAGGATGGACCACGGACTGGAAAATGGCCGCCCATTCATTCCTATGCAAACCTGCTCAGTGGCGCATGGCAACATACAGGAGCGATTTGCTTCCGCGTTATGTGGCCAAGACACGTGACCTATTCCGTGACGTACCGGATGCAGAGATCTTCTTCTTCTTCTAGTTTAGTGGCGGATCATAGTTTTTCCCCATATACCGCGACCTACTGGACTACTACACAGGAGTTTGTGACAAGGACGTTGACAAGGACAAGGACGTTGGCAAATCATACTTTAAATCATACAAATAAATTCAAAGAAAAAACCAAACTAACGAAACAAAATAAACAAAATAAAACAAACTAACAAAAATCAATACGTAATCAATACGTCCGTGCCTGTTACAGCTATTTCAATGATGTGTGTTATATATCCGTGTTCAACGCCATTCATGTTAAGTAAAAGGACAAATCTCAGACTTTGGAAGTTAATGGAGTTAATGGAAGTTAATTCGGAATTTAATTTAATTCGGAAGTTAATGGAGCCGTGCACCAGAGCCCGTCTACGAAGAGCCTGGGCACTCCCTATACGCCCCATTGTACCGATTTTGGTTGTAGTTCCATGAGACATCCACTGGGGGTGATCGCGGGCGAGTCCAGATTGAATGGGAGTCTATGGGGCTAAACGGCTAATTATGCCTCTTTCACCTGCTTGTCGTTGAAATATCGCAAATTTTATTGTAGATTCCGCAAGTTCAATATAGATTATGGTTCAAAAGTCAAATGGGTGAGTACTTATGTCCTTTCGATTTCTTACAGTTTGGGCCGTTGTTGGCCATATACGCTAGCATTCTGCTAATGAATGCTGATTGGTCAGGGACGGACTTGCGACTGATTACGACCAGAGACCCCTCTTACGGCATCTGAAGCTGAAGAGCAATCAGAAACGTGTTAACTCAATTTTTGAGTACTGTATTTATATTTTCCTGCAGGTCCTTTTATTTTTTAGATAGTATGTATGGTGAAAGTACATGGGCATAAATGGAATTTCTTCCATTTCTTGTGTTCAATGTTCAATGTGTTATATACATGGTAGGTACGGTATGACCACCTTAAAGGTTGGGTAGGTGATTTGCGAAACGCCAGCAGATTTTGAAAATACACAACTCAAATGGTCCTACCCCCTCTCCTTCAACGCTGACTCTGACTCCACCCATTCCAAGTACCTGGACGCGCAATCATGCACGAGCGCGAACAGAGATGCGCGAGAGCGAGCCAGGCTAGCGTAGGTTTTCGTTTAACAACATGGCACTACATTCAGCTGTAAGTTGCACCCAGTACCGCGGGAAGTAGGAGTGCTGGGGGTGCTGCAACACCCCCTGTCCGAGGCCCTGTCTTATCACAGAAAACGATAATTTCTAAAAACTCCGGCCAAAGTGGAGATTTCTGAAAACGCCGGTTATGTGTTGTCGTGTCAACGGGGAGAAACGGGATTTTAGGTTCTGAAGCGTCACATTATGCACCAGGAAATGCTTAACGTCATGTGAGCGCCCGCTGTACCGTATTGGTCCGAATATAAACACAAACCCCATTGTAAGACGACCTATATTTGGAAAAAAGATTTGAAGACCAGATCCGTTTTTTATGAATAAATAAATTGTATTCATTGAAATAATATACGAAAATAAAAAGGCATCGAATAAAACACTGCATTGCCACTAAACAGTAGTGCAAATAGGCCGTACTGATGTGTACACCAAAGACTATCCCTGACACTCCTCTGCCCCGCTGTGTTCGCTCTGGCTGTGGTCGCTCCGAACTGTTTCGGCCCGTGGCAAAGCGAGTCATCCTCGCTGCTGTCCAAGGCATTTTGAGACGCAGCATTTATTTAATGCTCATATGACCTAGTGCTGAAAAAAGGTTATATGAAAAAGTGTGAGGGTAGCGGTGGTGCGCTAAACTTGTTCTGTGAGCAGCTGGATGTGAACGATCGATTTTCAACTGTCCGCGCATGCACTGGTGTAATTGAGCTGCGCTGCTATACATCTTTTTTTTATCAATGTAACGAGTTGCGAGTCTAGTGCAGAGTTTTTTTTTTTCCCAGCACCCCCTGCTGAGAATACGTTCTCGCTGCAATGGTTGGACCAGATGTTATAAACATTAAACGGTCACATAAATCATTACTATTTTTAGAAAATGTATGTTTGTTTCATATAATTGTATTGGAAGTCCTGGTTTTCACTAGGGTTGCCGCGGTGTGGACATTTTCACACCGAGTAATACACTCGTCTCCACACCGGTATTACCGAGTATAAACGGTATAAACTTTGAAACTAGGTCAACCGCCACACAAGCATCGGTTTTTAGACCCTTCTCGTCCTTCAGTTGCCGCCAACGTTCGAAAGCAGCGCCTAGGATTATTCTTGATTTCAGTTTTTCTCTTTCAGCGTTTTTATTATCAATTACTCTCTGAAAAAGAGTTTTCCTTCTCTTTGCTGGTGGTGGTGGTGGGGATGGTGGCGTCTTGTCTGCCATGGAAATTGTCTTCTACTGCTAGGTCCAAATGTGGATTAACTAGTTAACTAGCGGGGCGCGGGGGAGGGGGAGTGCAGTACGACCGTTTGATTGACGTACTTACTGTCCAATGCAACTCGGTGGCAATGGAAATGATTGGCTGGAGTTTTTCGAGCCCTGCCCGTTCCACAGATGATTGACTTGTTTAATTTTCATGTCAGTACTTCTAACTCAGTGGCTGTAAGCGGGTTATGATAAGGATTTCAAGTAATTTTGCAAAAATGGCCAAAAAAGCAAATCACCTATACAACCTTTAAATAATACAGTCAATATCCCGCTCAATATCATTTAATCTGTCATTGTCTATTTTTCGAAAATAAAGATAGTTTAAAAAAGAAATGCCTCGTAAATGTGCAATGATAAACTGCACTTACAGTGGAAACGGATTGTCCGTCTTTTCGTTTAGGCCTACCAAGGACAGAAAAAGGTAACGTTCTTGCTTGCTCCTGTATGAATGGTCCTAGCTACCTGAGGCTTCACCTGGCTTATTCAAGTTGCGCGCTAGACATTGTCTAAAGTGTCGAGACTCAAGCACTTAACTTACCTTAACCGATTGTTCCATACAAATGGTTAGTTAACGATTTAACAACTTCAACATCTGCTATTACAGTCGTTATTTTTTTGTAGGACTTGGGCTAATGACCTTGCACAGAGGGAAAACCATCTACACCACTTGTCATTGATTTCTATGCATTCACTGATCTTTACAGATGGTTTTTTTTTAAGCCATTGAATATACCGTAATTGCTCTGCCATGCAACACATTATAAGCTACACATGTTTGTTAAATGAGAAATATGGTCTGGGTCACATTGAAACAGTAACAGTTGTATAACAGTAATTATACAAACATTATACCAACATTGCAACAGGCAAGTTTATTCAAACATCACACTAACAAGAACACAATAAGAACAGTAACTAATAAAAAAAAAAGAGAAATGATATAACACTGAACATACTGAACAGAGGCAGGGGAAAAGGACAGAGGAAGAAGACTTGTCCGTTGTCACAGCATCAAGGTCCGACTGTAGAGATCAAGAAAGGAAGAGGCATGAGGAGAACAACAGAACACTGCTCTCTAGCAGATTGTTTACTGATGTAAACTAAATTGATGCAGTCTTAAAATTATGATTCTAATCCAGGTTTCTATTTTAGGAGAAAGAAATGGCTCATAATCGTTACAAAAAAAAAAAGCTTTATCATCGGCACTAGTTAGGATTAGAAAAAACACTCTCTGTAAGTTACATACATATGTAAAACATTCGCGCATTTCTTTTTTTTACATTAGCTCACTAAAACTCTGTAACTAGGGCAAAAAAAAAGCCTTACCTCCAACAGCTGGTGTTATCGTTGCGGGACAAGGGAAGTGCTTTAGAAACTGCCGTAAAGCAGTACCTCTGACAGTATTACAGTGTGTGACGTCATCGCATGTTTTTAACGCCTTTTTAGAACAGATACGTGACCTTAAAAAATGCAATATTCAGCTGAGTTTATTATCTTAGCCCCACCCTTTGATAGCAACTTTAAAATTACTTGACAAAAAATTACATCGTGAGAAAAGTGGATTCTGAGGATAAAACCCCGTTGGCTCCCATTCATTCTGGACTCGCCTACGAGCGCCCCGCGTGGTCAAAGATTATTACTGCAACCAGTCCAGAAAACCGGAACTAACCCGCGAGTGCCAGTTCTCCTCATATTAGACATTCTCTGCGTGCACTTCAAAATAGGTCCATAGCAAGGAGCCGTTTGTTTCAGTACGGCTCCTTTCAGCTGCCCACCCAACATCAACTGCTAATAAAACGCTTGAGGAGGCGTTTTGAAAAGAAAAAACTTACATTTTTTTAGAACAGGGTAGAAAGATAATTATGAGCCTTTGATTGATATCCAGACATTTTTTGCGGAGACACAATCCTGTTCCCCACTTGTATTGGAGTGGACGGCGATATCTACTTCTGGGCCACATGAAATGACGGACCCCCGTCCACTCCCAGCTAAAACAGCTGCAATACCAGGTTTGGCCTCTGAGCACGGGTGGATTGCGGAAGTATATGCCTATCCTGGGGGCCTGTAAAGGAGGCTTCAAACCAACTCCCAAGAAGCACTGCTTCGAAGCTTGCTTCAGAGCAAAAAAAAACACGTGACATGTGACGTCCGAAGCAGCAACTGGTTCGTTGCCTGAATGAATCACTTGACTGGTCCGCGGCTCGGTGGAGAAGCTTTGAGCAAAAAAAAAGAAACCGACTCAATCCATAAGGCAGCCTACCTCAATACAAATCTTTGAGTGTCTAACCCCATCCCACATAATCACCCCCTAGAGTTACTCAAGCACACCCAACCAACCTTTTCCGAAGCCAGCTGGTCACCGCCTAATTATTTAATGAAAAAAGAAAACACAATCGATGCTTCAATCGTTTACGGGAGTTGTGCATAGTACAATATCTATGTAATAGATCAACGTAAGGTATCGATTAGAGTAGACTAGGGGATAACACACTGACTGTGGAGTGGAGGACCTGGGTTCGAATCCCATTCCTGGGTGGAAAGTTTTTATATGCTGTTTCAATTATATCCTAGCCTACATCAGTTAGCCTATGTGGACAGAAGGCTAGTCATATCCCTTTAAGAACAATTTAGACATCTGTATTTAGATCAATCTTTATTCGTGAAAAGATCATGCTATTAAGTATTTGGTTTTGTGTCTTTGTGCGTCAAATCGTTTTCAAAGCAGGGATAGGTTGAATCCACTGCAGCCTCGAACTTCGCCAGCAGAGGTCACTGTCACTGAAGCTTCGAGTAATGAACCCATTTTCGAAACATTTGGCTCAACTGGTTCGATGCTTCATAAAAGCTTCATTTGCCCATCACTAGCTGCAACCCGACCCTGGCGGTTTGCTATATCATGAGGCTAAACAAATCTAGCCCCACGTAGCTCATAACTCTTTGGCGCCGCTACTGTTTAAATGTTGTTCTGTGTAGCACAAAAAAGCCTCAGAAACGCTTCCGTACAAAATGCATGGGTTTACATTTTGTTCTGACAATCGTGCTCTGAGACACGATTAAATCGATTTTTTCGTCAGCATGAGCACCAATTAGCATGATACCTGGGTGACTTTATTTGACCCCTCTTTATACTGCATGGAGGCTGGCAGTGAAGCGCTTTTTCTCCATCGTCTCTTGATTGTCATCGTCTGCGGCCTACTTGTTCCCAAGACTTTTGCAGCAATTATGTTAAGTTTGACAATTTCATATTTTGAGTTGGTAAAACATCGGCCCGGGGCATTTAAAGGTCTTTTACATCAGAATGAATCATGGGATATTTTATTCGCAATCCTCCGCCATTTTGAGTCTAGAGAGTATAAGTAATGTCAAATCCTAAATAAGGGTTAATATACCGTATCCTAGGCTAATCAATACTTTGTTTTTGCCAGATCTTGCATGATAAACACTGTGGCAGATTCAAAGACAAAAATGTAATCCCATAATCACAAATAATTGCTAAACAATAGACCATTGACATTATTATACCCCTCTACTTTCGGAATGGAGATGGTCAGTACGATGTTACAATGTACAAGTCCTTGCCAGCACAGGAACTTTAAAAGCCAAAGGAGACGTTAACAAGATGTAGAAACAAATGTAAGCCTTTATTGGAGCAAGGCATTAAATACACAAAACCCTATTTTTTTAATTTGGTGTTTAATTGTAAAAAAAAAAAAAGATCTAGTCTGGTCCAACAACACTGGTCCAACAATCACTGCCTTTCCTTCTCACATCACGATAACGGAGGTCTCCGTCTATTTTCTTTAACTGCGCTCTAATGCATATATTATAAGCAGTTGTGAAGGAATAAGAATAATTTTAAGTAAAGATCAGCAATGGTGCATTATGGGAATTATAGGAGAAACTATCAATCGCAATGTTTCCAATACTGGTGTATCAAGGTAGCATTGTGGTTTAAAACAGTCACTTGCGGATACCTGTATGAATCAGAGTATGCACTTGCTTTCCCATTGAGTTTTTACATATAAAAAAAATCTTTATAAAGTTCTTGTAACTCATACAAAGCTTTGTATTAAATATAAACAAGCTCTTTTAATGATATGCAGAGAGAAGTGCATTTGAAGCAGAGGAAGAAAAAAAAAAGAAGCAAGGCTGAGGAAAAAATAAAAGAACATGTTCCAAATTAGTTAAGGGTACCATGATGGTGAGTCGCTGGACGTACCAGAGAATCCACAACCATAAATAATATGTTCCAGCATCATGGTGTTTCCATTCAAGTTGTCCTGACCCTCTCTCCAAACCTCCTCATCATCCTCATCCTCACTCCCAACTCCCTGTGACAGAACACACTTTATCCCTAATTTTTTCAGAAACCAAAACATTCACAATACATATTTTTTAATATGGTATAGGTTCACTTTCCTTTTAATAATCTGGATTGGCCCCTTTCTATTTATTTATTTTCATCCAGAACAGAACAAGCAATGAAAACAAAATAATAATACAAAATGCGCAAACACACCACCCTCCCTGACCTATCAAGCCTGTCTGTCACACCATGACCCAACCCGCCCAATCCAATCCCCTTCCTTAGCCGCCATAGCTCCGCAAACAGCCACGCCCACAGTCCCACCCTCTCCACCCAGCCCAAGGATCGCTAAGTCTCTCGAGGAGCACAGTTAGGACATGACTCCGAACACAGGGTTGTGGCGACAGATACTTGGCCCGATCTCCTCGTAGTCCTTCTTGGTGTGGCAGACCTGGTAGAACTCGGGCTAAAGGGAGAGAGAGGGAGGGAGAGAGAGAGGCATAGAGAAGGAGAGCATAGGATGAGTGGCTAGGCTTCTCACCTCAAACTTTCCTGCAGAACACACATGTTTTTCGGTTTGTGACACCGTGACAGTCTGGGCTGGTATTGGGTTAGAAACACGGACAACATTGACAAGCACATATGGGACATCCATACTTTCAATTTCACAAATGGACAAATCCTTGATGATTTCACAAATGGTCACGGAACAGAACACATCTGTCCTCCCTCATTTCGGTCCTGGCCTAAATGCTTGACGATACATGTCTTGTGTGCACAGTTGTAGATGTCAGATGAACTGCTTGTTTCTTCTGATCAATGTTGTAGTGTCGTAGAAAATAAATGATGCCGTGGCAATGAAAATAATTCAAAGCTGAAGGTACACGCTGACGCTTCCAGACAATAGACCCTTCCTACAGAGGCTTATCGTAGCACCAACACAGCTGTCGCCCATAGAACTAACTACGGCTGAACTTTTATGTATCTGTGCAAGGGTAGTAGACTAAAGGCTTGGACATTGTTCACCAGTATATGGAACGTACACAGTGCAGAAGAACATTCTTCTCAATCTGTGTGTCATTACCCAAATGTCTATGCATATTTGGGAACTGAAGGTAGAACCGTAGAGTGTTTCCCTATAATGTACAGACCTGGCAGAGACGCCAACGAGCACCACATCCACACCCAAAACAATAAATAAAAATTAATAATAATAAGAGAAGGTTCTTTTTAACTTATTTAATAGAGTGCCATTGCTAACGGAGTCCCTTTAACGGCTTTAGAGAGAAATGGCTCTGGTCAGACTATGTAGGTAAGATAGCGAAACATGGCCTCTGGAAAGAGAAAAGGCTGAGACGGACCACCAAATATCTCAACACTGTTCTCCAAAACATACATTAACAAACAATAAAGTCTATACTATAGACTTATACTAACTATTTAAGGACACGCACAAACTATTTACATCAGCTGGGGTGCGAATATGCAGAATATTCCTATAATAATCGTGCAGATTTAATACTCAACATTACATTTCACTGGAGTTGTACTTTTTAATCCCGATGTTAAATAAGTGTAGTGAATGGCTGTTGGCGGATGAGGGAGTTTATTATAACTGTGTTTTGTGTTTGGAGACGTAAGTTACCCTATTCAGTAACTAAAATAGGCTATTACGCTTGCATAGAAAGTTAACACATGATTATAGGTCTATGATCTTAGTTTACCACTACAGAAGCAGTAAGAACACCGTGTTGAGGAACGAAATAAGGCTGTTAGCTCCGCCATGTCCTACAACGTACAGTGGCCATGGTGACCGTGATAACGATACAGGATTGTGATTGGTTAAATGGCTATATTCGCTGGCGAGAGAAATCGATCTTGGTTTGAATAAAATTAATGGTTCCTTTTCGCAAAACAGAAATCCCGCAAATGAAAGCAGACGAGAGGCGTAAAAATATTGATTCTGCAGCAGTTGTGTCCGCCTGCAACATTACAGGCAGTATGCACATGAAAGGACTTTCTGAGGAGTCTGAATGATACAGCCGGACATTGATTTGGGCTTACAAGGAGGAATACAGTTTCCAACATTAAGACATCACAATCCCTACGGTACATAATAATTTGACAAACACCCGTGTTTGTCCTACGAAAAAGGGACATGTAAAACAGTTGAACAATGAGCACAGTTAAACAACTACTGCCTGTAGTCTTTTCAAAGCAAAACAATACTAGAGCGGTGAATACATGAAGCATAACTGAATTGCAGTGGGTATTATACATAAGCTAAACTAACCGTTGATGCTAACATTGATCCACCGAACCACACAGCGTATCTCTGCATATGATGAGTGATGACCTGGACATCGATTGGTTTGGGCTGTGGAACACAGAACAGGAAGAGTGAGATGAGGTAAGCTTTGGGAAATTGACCAGCTGCGACTAAGGAAACTCAAACAGAGCAGAAAATCGAAATAAACAAAGCACATGAATACAACTTGTGTTATGTAGACGTGTGTGTCTACATTTAAGTGAAAAGTCCTTCAGGAATTCTGTCAATATGAATCCATTAGAAACAAACTACTGCAATCAAATCAATAAGCCAGTCTTTACCTGCATTATACATAATAGGAAGAGCTGCAAAACTATAAGATACATAATCTTTATCTTCTTCTTAACAATATATATTGAACATAACAGTATTCATTGTAATTATTAATATGGGACAAGTGCTGGTCATGTAAACAGGATATGAGCATGCCCACTATTTGCAACATCTACTGAAAAAGGTAGGAACAACTCCACACAAACGGGGGACCTCATTGGATGGTGGGTTTGTGACGAGGTGGACGGCTGCCTCACTCCGCACTATGCTAACGTAGCCCTTACCTTCAGCCTTTGACCAGGTGGACGGCTGCCCAGGTCTGCACTATACTGACGTAGCCCTTACCTTCAGCCTGTGACCAGGTGGACGGCTGCCCAGGTCTGCACTATACTGACGTAGCCCTTACCTTCAGCTTGCCGCCGCTGAGCTCCTCGCTCATTTTGAGGCGCGCGTCCACCGTCCTCTTCAGGTCTCGCTGCATCCGCCGGCCAAAGTCCCGGAACATGGTGGAGCCCCCGGACAGGACGATGTTCTGTGACCACACAAACAGGAAGTTCAAAATCGAAGACTGCCTCTTTCAGAGCTACTCTCCTGAAACAGTGTGAAAGGAAAAAAATGAAAAACCTTTTAAAAAGGTCCCATGGCTTGAAAATCACTCTTTCACTTTATGAGGTTTTCTAACATTAAAATGAGTTCCCCTAGCCTGCCTCTAGTCCCCCAGTAGCTAGAAATGGCGTCAGGTGTAAACGAGCACTAGGTATCCTGCCCCGCCTTTGAAAAATGTAAGCTCGGACGCTCTGATTTCGAATTTGGCCCCATATGTCGTCATAAGGGGCCAAGTTACCTCCCCTTTGTCTGCCTTGCCCGCCCAGAGAATTTGGCCCGCCAATGAGACAATGAGCTACGACCGTGCGAGCGCCAAATGTGTGTGTGTGTGTGTGTGTGAGTGAGAGAGAGAGAGAGAGAGAGAGAGAGAATACCCTCACTGTAACACAAGTGATTTACACTTTTTTGTTATTTGGATAACCGTTAAGCTGTTGGTGTTATGGCACATAACACGTCGGGTTCTCTGACGTGTTATGTGTCTCTGGTAGTTCCACAACGAGACTCGTAGTGGGGGTTATCTCAGCCATGGTTGAGAAGGAATTCGGGGAAAGAAACTTTGGCTTTGACTCCCTTAAGTACATGAACCGCGATATGGAGGAGGAAGGGATTGTTGCTCAGGGCCACGTCCCCACCCTCCACCTTGACGCCTCTAAAAAAACGGCACGTTTGTGGAAAGCTCATTGTGGGACTGGCTCGTATTGGCTATAACTCTGCACCAAGGCTGAATTTCTTGAACGTCTTCAAATACTGTATTAAGTGCCCACTAAAACCTATATATAAGCATCCATAAATTAGCATGCCATGGGACCTTTAAATTGTGTAGGTATCTTTTTATTTGTAGTAACTTGTTGTCAAGTTAAATATATTTTATATTTGAATGCACAATGATATGTAGTGAGGTTCATATACATATGTTCCTACATTGCAAAGGTTTTACTATGTAGCTAGTACGTTTCTTCATTGCAAAGATATTAATTTTATTGCTGTTACTGTATTTTTTGTTTTACTTATTCTATTTACATTCTAAATTTATATACATTTTATTTCCTGTTGAAGCAATTGTGACAGGGAAGTTATCCCAGGGATTAATCAAAGAGTTGGACTCTGAAAAAATGGCCATAGAATCAAAATATTGCCCTAGATCTAAAGACACTTTGGACCTAGAGAGTGCTAGTGGGGGGGCTTTTTTTGCAGCTTTATATTTATGTTTGACTGGGAAGGTTGACTGGGAAATTAACCCAATACCCCAAGGCAGAGGGTTGTACATACAAAAACGCATCAAACCCAATACAGACAGTCTCAACAGAATTTGTATTCGTCCAACTAAAACAATCTGCTTATCTTCGGCCCATTCATTTATTCATCCAAAGATGAGGCCAAAGACGGAGGGAAACCCTTCATGACACCGAACATATGACCCTGTTGCCTTCCACTAGACACAATGTTAGACCCAGGATGAGGAGGAGGTTATAGAAGTGTTTTCTTGCCTTGTAGAGAGGGCGTCGCACGTCTATGGGGCAGTTCTGGATGACCTCGTCCACCACCTCAGAGATGGGCTGGGTGAAGTCAGGGTTCGCGAACTGGAAGATAGAGCATTCATTGGTTAACACGCAATAGAGACGGATCCCTATGGCAATTTAATCCAAGCATTACAATTATATTATAGTGAAAAAATCCCATCATCAATTAACCAGAGATGCGCGTTATCAAGTCTCTGTAGACTATAGGCCTGTATATTGTCGTCAATAATGTGTTATTTAATAACCCAATTAGGTACCATGACGGCCTGTCGAAAAGCTGTATATTTCTTCCAACTGTCCCAATATAAAAAAATTTTAATGAAGAAAGAGCATTAAGAAAGGGTCCTCATCGCCTCCTGCTGGCCAGACGGGTCCACGCACCTCAGGGTGGAAGAAGATCTCGGGCCCCAGGAAGCGCTCGTAGCCCACGTCGATGGTGAACTCCTTCTTGCTGATGGCGTTGATGCCCGTGTACTGCTTGATCCACTTAGAGCCGTCCGTGTCGTACTTGTTGAACTCTTTCACCAGGTCTGGACACACGTAGCTGTAGCGCTCCTGAGAGGAGGAAGAAAGAAAAGAGTGATTAAATCCTAATTAATGCTACTGATAGTTAGCTGTTCAGCAGACACTTTTATCAACATACATTGAATTCAAGAACAAGTTATTAGGGAGCAGGTTAATAAGATGTGTGTGTCATGTATCTTGAAAAACACGGGTGTTTGTCAGGTTAATATGTACCGTAGGGAATTTGATGTCAAAGTGTTTAAGGCTGAAGGGAAACAAATATACATGGAGGGAAGCTGTGTGGATATCGCCAGTCAAAAAAAGACCAGTCCATTTTTAAACGACCGTCGTTTTGTTTTTGGGAGTTTACAATATGCCACCAGCCGCAAATACAAACATGCTCTTAAAAAACCCTCACTCATCAATCAGACTCCCCAGTCTTATATGATTTGGTAACATCTTGAGTGCTGTTTCTAATCTCTACCGTGTTTAAAAGTGCACCCCTATATTGTGAACATTTATTCAATCTTTGAGAACAAATCATTACTCTCCATCAACCTATCTATCTATCCAACTTTCATCTTTGGACTATTTGTAGCTAGAGCGATATCTAGAAACATTCCAGTAGGGTATGGTTGTGTGTTAAATGATGGTGGGGATTGGATGTCAGTCTGGGTCACTTGAGGGCCCGTCGGCCGAGAAACGACATCAAGTGACCCCGTCCCACTGCTCCCGCAGGGGCCCTCCGTAACCGGGGCCCCAGCTACCGGGAAAGGCCAATCAGGGGGATTAGCTGATGGGAAATGTAGTTCGTATGCGTTTGTGAGCTACCTTGACAGCTTTGGCGGTCTCCAGTGACTGCTCGGGGGGGATGCCCACCTCCCGCTCCCTCAGGAGCTGCTGGGTGAAGTAGGTGATGTCACGTCCTGCGATGGGAATGTGCTTTATACAGCTGCCAATGACATAGCCCTCCGCCTAGATGGGGGGAATGAGATAGAGTAGTGAGAAATAAAGTCAAGCAAATAAGAAATGGGGGGTGGGAGACAGAGAATTTCAGGCTGTGTGCAAACCGCAGGAATGGCAACAGAAGACAGGTCCCAATGCAAGGAGTCTGGGCTGAGTGTTCAGAGTCTATATGTGTGGTGTGGAGGTGTATAGTAGCTCCCCTCAGTTTTGTGTTGTTCAGAGTCTGTACGTGTGGAGGGAGGCCTATAGCACCTCCCCGACCCCTCAGTGCTGTGTTGTTCAGTCTATACGTGTGGTGTGGAGGTCTATAGCAGCTCCCCTCAGTGTTGTTGTTCAGTCTAAATGTGTGGTGTGGAGGTCTATAGCAGCTCCCCTCAGTGTTGTGTTGCTCAGTCTATACGTGTGGTGTGGAGGTCTAGAGCAGCTCCCCTCAGTGTCGTGTTGTTCAGTCTAAACGTCTGGTGAGGAGGTCTAGAGCAGCTCCCCTCAGTGTTGTGTTGTTCAGTCTATACGTGTGGTGTGGAGGTCTAGAGCAGCTCCCCTCAGTGTTGTGTTGTTCAGTCTATACGTGTGGTGTGGAGGTCTATAGCAGCTCCCCTCAGTGTTGTGTTGTTCAGTCTATACGTGTGGTGTGGAGGTCTAGAGCAGCTCCCCTCACTGTTCTGTTGTTCAGTCTATACGTGTGGTGTGGAGGTCTATAGCAGCTCCCCTCAGTGTTGTGTTGTTCAGTCTATACGTGTGGTGTGGAGGTCTAGAGCAGCTCCCCTCAGTGTTCTGTTGTTCAGTCTATACGTGTGGTGAGGAGGTCTAGAGCAGCTCCCCTCAGTGTTGTTGTTCAGTCTAAACGTGTGGTGTGGAGGTCTAGAACAGCTCCCCTCAGTGTTGTGTTGTTCAGTCTATACGTGTGGTGTGGAGGTCTAGAGCAGCTCCCCTCAGTATTCTGTTGTTCAGTCTATACGTGTGGTGTGGAGGTCTAGAGCAGCTCCCCTCAGTGTTGTGTTGAGCCTCTGTGAGTTCAGTGGAAGGGCTCAGGCCTGCTGACTCGGCCAGACCAGGTTTCTAACTTGGTCCAGTGGGGGATTTTCCCCTTCTGTCGCTGATACCACAGGCTGTGGTAACAGTGCAGTGTTTAGCTTGGTTGAGGATAATAACAGCTTCATGTTTTTCAGTTTGGGTATCAAACGTGATTTTTCATACACAAAACATGCTGATAGACACATATACAAAACTAATCAACAAAAGAAAAGAAGAAACTACGATGAACACTTTATTTTGATATAATTATTTTTATAAATGCTTGGGTAAAAAAGCAGTGGTGCAAGTTCTTCTTAACCTAGACTCTAGCTGAATTACCAAGAGGAAATCTTAGCATTATCTCTCTCTGTCCTAAAATTCAATTGAGTGCCCTCAAAGCTCCCCACAGATATTTGTTTTACAAGTACCTGAAATGCATGACTAATGCTAACAACGTCAGGAAACCAAGCGTGCTGGTAGTATTGGTCACCACAGCAATGATGTTGACGCAACACTTAATATGGATGACATGAATCAAACTAGTTAACTCATAGTTATTAAACATAGGTAATGCTAGTTAAAAGGAGCAGTAACCGAGTTAGACACTGTTAAAGAAGAGCTTAGTGTGGCTTAAAAGTATCTGAAGATACACAGTATGTGGCCTGCACAGTATCAGAGCATTGTTTTAGCCTTGGTTCAAACATTGAAATAGCTGCTAAATAAATTGTTTCTAAAAATATAAGGCCTTAAGTAGGCTTAAAAAATAAAAAAGATAAAAGCAAAATGACGGAGTGTAAAATGACATGTAAGGTACATCCAACCACCGTAACGCCGGTGAGACCGAAAGGGGCAACCAGGAATCTGATATTGTACAGAATTATCTTTAATGGTACAAACAAGTCCTGATTGGTTGTTCTTTGGTTGTTCTGTGGTTTGAAAACATTTTGACAGCCTACTCCACAGTCATAATAAACACGTTGAATGTAGTTTTTGGGAAGAACATTGGATTAACAGATAGCAAGGAATACTTCCAACTGCTTCTTAAACACACCACTGGGATTACGTGGATAAATCACTAACTAACTAAAAACAAATAAACTCATTACTTGGATGACCTGAGTGACTTTAGTTTACTAACCACTATTTTCAGAATCGGTCTCTGAAAATAGAGGCAGATTCGGGTCTCTATAAAAGACGTTTGAAACAATGACGTTTGAAACGTCATTGTTTCAAACCCCCGAACAATGACGTAAATATTCAAACTTTTCCATGATTTTCAGGGAAAGGGACTGGACGGAGTGACTAGTTAACATTGGCTAACTCACCACTGGGAGGACTTGGGTGACTAGTTAACATTGGCTAACTCACCACTTGGAGGAATTGGGTGACCAGTTAACATTGGCTAACTCACGACAGGGAGGACGTGGGTTACTAGTTAACATTGGCTAACTCACGATTGGGAGGACGAGGCTGACTAGTTAACATTGGCTAACTCACTACTGGGAGGAAGAGGGTGACTAGTAAACCACTCTAGTTATCAAGTCCAAGACAAATTACCCAAAAGAACAAATAGAGTAAGCTTAAACTTGATCTCACCACTAGAAAACACTGGTTAACTCACCACTGGGATGAGGTGGGGGAATGTAGTTAACTAAGCACTAGTTCACACTGGTTAACTCACCACTGGGTGACGTGGGGGAATATAGTTAACTAAGCACTAGCTCACACTGGTTAACTCACCACTGGGTGACATGGGAGAATGTAGTTAACAAAGCAGTAGTTAACACTGGTTAACTCACCACTGGGATGATGAGGGGGAAGGTAGTTAACTAAGTAATAGTTAACACAGGTTACCTCACCACTGGGATGACATAGCACTAGTCAACACTGGTTAACTCACCACTGGGATAACGTGGGTGACTCCGTCCCCACTGTCAATGACGGTGCCGGTGAGGGTCCTCTCTCCCACCTGCCTGGAGGTCCAGGAGGCGGCTAGGGCAAGCACAGCCTGGGGGGGGGAGAATCTGACTTTATATGTGATGACTTTACACAGAGGTGTCACTCTATTCTTACAATTTAGTATCAAACATAGATTGAGATGAAGAGGTTACGTGACAAGCACCACGTTTCTACAGCTCTAGCTGTATAAAAAGGCGATTGCTACACGCCTCCTTTTGTATCCTATTATATAAGATTAGACAGAACAGGATATGATGAGCATGTGGTATAAGCTCCAGCATGAGTATTTAGACCGCAACTTGAAGATAAAAATGTACTTTATTAATGTCAGTTGGGCAGTCATTGATTAAAGTACATTTATCACAAACACAGCCTCTACTGTGCTGATGTGTAAACACAGACCTGCACGGCGATGTAGAGGCCGGGCACGTTGAAGGACTCAAACATGATCTCAGCCGTGTACTCTCGGTTCTCCGGTGTGTTCAGCGGAGGTTCAGTCTGTAGACAACATTTTAAGAAACAAATACGCACATTCAACAATATTTTCAGACTAGTCTTTAAACAATATTTTACAGCTTACATGTTATAATTAAAATAAAAGGGGCCAAAACTTGAATGGTTTCCTTAACAATACATTATGAAATAATTCTTCCAATTCCTACTGTCTATTCCTCAGGATTAGATGACCAATGGTACTGCCCCCGTTCCATTTGACCAATAGTACTGCCCCCGTTCCATTAGCCATCCTTCTTGAGAAGTGTCAGTGTGTCCTAGTTCCATGCTTGCACCATTACTCCAAGATGCTTATACTGCTTGGAGCAGTGTTCGGTCAAACACTAACCCCGCACTGCAAACCCAAGGTTTAAATGTTTTGTCAACGTGTAGCCTAGCTTCTGGCTCTCCAGAAGACTGACCAGCAGGAAGTAGTGGTCCTCTGGCTCCGCCCTGAGGTATTTGAAGATGACCTGCTCCATGAAGCGCTCCATCAGGTCCCAGTCCTCGACAATACCGTGACGGATGGGCCACTGTGGTAGGGAAGGCAGAGGAGCTTTAGCCAATCAGAGTGCTCACATTGAAACATCCATCAGTTTAAGCTGCCATCATCTTCTTTATGTCAATAATACTTTGCACCAACACTATACCTGAGTGAATAAATCAGCCCCATAAACCATAATAATGGCAATCAGCTTGCATACTTCCTTTCACACTGAATGTAGATCTACAGACTAGAATGCAGTCATGATTTTGGAACCTATTACCAATCACCTATACTAATTTCTCAACATAACAACCACTATTTGTGCTTTGTTTAGTCTAAAACTGTATCATTTTTTCCTTAAATAAGAAGCTTTCCCTTAGGGTGAGGAGGTGTCACACAATATGGTCTAATCAATAAATTGCTGAATCAGTTCTTAGTGATCGTTATTTTATTGAAGAGCTAACATGCACGGTGAGGAGGACGACTGTGATAAACACACTTCTACAAATAGATCATCCCTGCCCATTATCTGTATTTAATCTTTCTTTATCGGGCTAGCTATGCATTTCTTTAAGATACCTTGGTGGAGTATGTGGGCTTGTCTATGGCCTCGTCTCCAATGAAGAAGTCCAAGTCGTCCACACCCTTCATCATCCTCCGCTGTGCCTGGTCGCCCACTTTGGCCGACTCTTTGATGGCAATACCTGAATAAAGAGAGAGAGAAACAAAGCGGAAAAGGACCTTATGAGCAGATTTCTTCTAAATAGGCACCTAGCATTCCAACTCCCCACTTTAATTACTCACAAGCAAAACACCACACTCCCCTGACCAAATCATGCGTGTTCCTACCCAAACAGTCTGTGGATCCATCCTTAAAATGGACACTGGTTATGTTCCTTTAGCAAAGTAAGGATTGTATACGCTAGCTATGCTATGTTAAAGGCCTATGGTCAATGGGAATCATGTGAACAATGTCTGCCTTTGATAAATGGAACTGATACAAAGCATAGCACCTTGGTTATCTGGGGTTGATTAAACAGAGAGCTGAGATAGCATGAGCTAAGGATGATAAACTCACATGAAGGAACAATGAACTGGGGCTCTGTGTTTCCTGCATAACCCAGCTTAGTGTACCTGCAGGGAGAACAGAGATAATACGTTACAATGATATCAGGAAGGAGCGTGTGGGAGTAAGGCATGTTAGGGTTCAACACGATAGTTTATGGACATTGGTGAACCAATCCAATACCCTAACCAATACAGTACACAAAACACATTATCAGGGGATGAAATGTAGGCTACATGTATACAGCCAGATGGAAATACAAGATTAAGATACCGAACTAAATAATTTGTAGCACATTAATAGTGCATTACCATCCTGCAATACATAATACTCTAATAGAGCAGATTTAAGCAAGAATATATTTTCCTGCTGAATTGCCTTCAATGATATTGATGACATCAATACCATCAGTGTCTTTGAGGGCAGGTTGAGGGCCAAGGGCAGCATCCCCACTGTGTTCTAATGGAGGACCATCAAAAGACTATTCATGATACACCAGCAAATAGGAGACGCTGTTAGCATTTCCCCATAGCATGGACCACTTCTGCGTTTCCTAATCAACCTAAAAATAGACCCTGACCTCATCACTGTCCACTTTTAGTATTACGCATTAGTGATGTTGAGTTCTAGTTAGTTTAAAAAGACCTAACGCAGGATCAATCATGTGCATGATATTCATTAGGACCAAAGAAAAAAGGTTTAAAGGCAAAGGACTGTGTCCCGACCCTATGTATTAGGTTTCGGCTTTTCTGTTAGATCAGAATGATGCTACAAGGGGGGTCTTGCATTAGGCAAAGCCAAACAGACAAAACGTGTGCATACCTTAGTAGCATCAGACACCAGATGTAGCCTCTCACTGCTATATTCCATGTTGTGACCAGCACATGCTAGCCCGATGTTGGAGAGACACGATAGGCCAGCTTCCTGTCGCCATTAGACTGATAAGTCAGCTATAATAAGATATTTCCTAGTCACAACAGAAGCTCCTTTCTATTTAGAGCTAGAGAAATGTTGGGGGGGCTAAAATGACATTGTCATTTGATTTTTATGTTGAAGATATTACTTTGGAATGCTATTAGCAGGATCAACTGATACTCAAATTGTATTGCTGTGCATATTAGCATCCTATATTGGCCGAGAGCATTTTTTGGGATAGAGTGACAAAGATAATAACTTTACCAACGTTTTAAAGATATTATAAAACGGATCTGTGTGTTTTGTAACACTTGTCAACATTTAGGTAGTAATTCGACTTTTGGTTAGTGCAGAAGGCCACTTCCTCTCACTACACAGTACTTCTTCATAGGAACCATCCTGTATTAAGGCAATAATGCCCTTGTGTTGTATGCAAGTGAGCAAGAGAGAGAGAGAGACCAAAACAGTACTGCTTCATTCCACAGAGATGTCCCATCATGCTTATGGACACAAGTCTCAACAAGTCTAACCCACCAATACCCCCAAACACCTTGACTTCAGGGTATGGAATGCAAGAAGTTTTGGGTCTATATGCAAGCAATGCAAAACCTTTCTACCCTGCAAATATACCAATAACATGAAATGACTACCATGATTATGTATCTTTAGTCGAAAGAGAAACGGTTGAAATAGGCTACATCCATCAATCTTTCAAGGTTTTGTAGACCATTTATTTTAAGCTAATCTAGGCTACCTTAAATAGTTTGAATCGATAAACATTGCAGATCACCAAACTATTTTGATTAAATTGCCACATAAATGAGAAAGGAATGCACGACTAGTATGCATTGACCAGATTGAGAATAAAAAGGAAGAGGACACGTCGGAATGCCGTTAGTACGGCATGTTGAATAACCAGGTCAGTGCTGTCAATGGCATCTCTATGATGGTTACCAGCCTGGGCAAATATCCATAATCGATCAATTAGAGAAGTGATATCAGAAAGCCTCCAGTGATGCCGATATAAGACCATATATGGACTAAAGAGCCTAAATGAGGAAGTGTGGGCCGTGGAGGAAGTGGATCTGCGCATGCCCGGAATAACAGGGTTATGCCAGATTTATGAATTTTAAAGCCTAAAATCATATTTCTCAGGCGCCATTGTACATTAAACGTGTAAAATATGGCGAGAAAATGGCGTGTTACTCGTATTGGATGTAATACCGTCAATCCGAATGAATGAAACCGGTTGCAAATGCCTTGATCGCAATAAAGCCAGATTGGGTCTGTCGGAGAAAGGTCCAATTGTACATCCTCCATGCAATTATCCCTACTGGGGGAAAATACTGTGATATTATGGAGGCAAAAGGCCATCCACACAGTTGAATAGATCCACGGCTGTATGTAAAAACACACACCCAGTTATCGGTGACAGTGAGAGCCTTAGTAAAGCCACACGGTGACAGACACACACCCGGTTCTGTTCCTTATTAAACCCTAAACATTAAACCCTATCTGGAGCGTCTTACCCTGTGCCGCAGTCCACCACGCACGCCGGTAGCCGTCCTGCCATGTCTCGGCTGTGATAACTACAGAGGGTGAATGTTTCTGATGGATAACAGTCTGTGTGTCTGGATCTTGCAAAGCGTCCACAGGCGGAACCCTGAACCCACAGCCTCTACTTCCGCACTCCGCAGCAGGGAGAGGCAAGATGGCTGACAGGGCAATCGGCAGTCATACAGATAGGCCTACATAATGTAACTAAATCCTATTCAACCGCCTACAGATACATAATGAAACAATATAACTACATCCTATCCAACAGTCATACAGATATATGATTAAATAATATAACTATAGTTATATTATTTAATCATGGATTTGTATGGCTGTTGGATAGAATGTATACATCCTATCCAACTGTCATACAGATAGATTATTAATAATATAAGTATATCCTATCCAACAGTCATACTAATACATTATGAAATAATAAAAGTATATCCTTTCCTAAAACAAGCCTATCCAGTGGCTTGGTTTTCATTTAAACCTTTTAAATCTAGAGGTAAAGTGACTATACATACGCTGATGTGCGTGCCTGCGTGTGCGTGTGTATGTGCGCGCGCGCGTGTGTGCAGGGTGGCAGCAGGCGTAATGTTGTAAGACTATGCCGTTGTCTCCATCTTCGTTCGTTCAAAAGAGTTATTTAACAAAGTTATCGAAGTGTAGTCAGTTGTAGGTCTAACAATAAGTGGACGGGAAACAGCATGTCGCCTACCAATATAAAAACTGAAATCCGATTGTTATCAGCAAACTCCACCATATTCTTGTACAACATTTCCCGAAATACCTCTTAGGTTATTTTCCAAGTTTCTTTACTGTAGTATGTTTTTAGAACCAGATACCAAAGTCATACCAAATGTATATCAGTATAGATGGTTGCAGTGCCTATATATATGGTGCTGAGAATTAGAGTAAGGAAAAGAAAATGAGGATGACATAGGAATGCATTGAGTAGTATAACACTTATGTGTTGCTGTATTTTACTATGCTTTGTAATGCAAAATACTGTCATATAACCATTTATCGAAATTAAACCAGGCCTGTTTCAAGATATAGGCTAGAAATTGTAGTTTTTATAATTTTTTGCAATGTAGAAAAGATCTGGGTGAAAGACCTGTCAGGACCTCCGAGATATTCAGAGAAGGCCCTGGATCCTCAAATGAAAGAAACGAAAGAGAGAAATAATTGTTTATGGGTAGAATACCCTATAGAGTGGCGTAGTCACGCCTTTTCCGGCAGAGCCCATGGGGGCTTTGTATCATGGACCTACGGATTCCAATGACGGTTTCATTCCGTCTATACGAGCAGGTGTCCGCCTGCAGCCAGAGGGGGTGCCAAAATACCTATTCCCCACACAATGTTATGTCGTACTTCATTGATAACCGCTACGCAGCGCATTGATTGACAGTATTTCTCTTATTTCTTGTGTTGACGAACTTCACCAACTACCTATCACATCTGGGGTGGCCACAGGGGTGGCCAATGAACTTTCAGGGGTGGCCCTGGCCACCCCAGGCCACCCCCTAGAATCGCCACTGACCATGGGACCTATGACATCGAAAAATATGTATTGGTTTCAATGGAGAGAAAGTAATTATCTTCTGATCCCAGTTGTTATATGCCCTGGATTACACATATGTTGTTTGTGTATCTAAATGATAATTTTTAATGTCAACATTTTGATCGTTTATTGTGCAATTGTACAGTTAAAGGCATTAGCAAAAACACAATGTGAAAGACTCGTACGTGCCGTCACGCTCCCTGCGACTGGCGTGGACAAGACCGACAATCTCCCCATCGGCATTACTGAAACTCTCCACATGCCCCAACATATAATGGTTTTCACCTCTTTCGATGCTTTTATCCTTCCCTTGGAAAAAAACTAACATTATCAAACTTTTTCACAAAAATGTTTTCTTTGCATGAAAAATGATCATTTAAATCCACAAACAACATATGTGTAATCCGCGGGCATATAAAGACTGACCAGAAAATAATTACTTTCTCTCCGTTGTAACCCATTCATATTTTTCAATCTCATAGTTCCCATGGGCTCTACCGGAAGATGCTTGACTTCGCCAGTCTTTTATCATGAAAGCTTTTGGAGACTGATATACAACTCGTCGAACAGAGTGATAAAGACGATGCACAATGAAAAGGTGAAAAGAAAAGAGGGAGGATTCTGATTTTGATGCGTCTGATCCACTGTGTGGTTTAAACTGGAGTAGTGGCCATGTGGGAGTTAAAATTAAACAAATTGCAGTATAAACACATAACGGAGTGTCGATGTAATTTAGAGATCATGGGGGTGTATTTGATTCAAGGTTTATTACGGGGTTTGCACAGGGTTGGATAGTACTAGAAAGATAGTAGTGAATCCAGTAGAGATTAGTTCTCGCTGAGTGAATCCAATAGAGGGCGGCAGTACATCGACATGATTCAGACCAAAAAGAAGAAGAACAGCTAGCTGGCTGACAACATCAACAAAACTGTCCCCGTGTCTTTATATTATTACCGTATTATTATATATGTATCAGGACAATCGTTGTCACTGGCTGTGATTGACCTTTCCTCGGAGGACCGAAGGTATGCAGTATACTCTACTTAAGATACAATAAGGGTGTTATACAACTCTGTGATCATCACATTGTCGATGGTGAAGGAAAGCATGCATAACAAATGTATTTGTGGTTCTACATCATTCAGACCATGGGGAGATATCAAGTGAACCCTATTCGAAAGTATTTCACTTTCGAGCCCGCATCCAACAAGTCCCTGTGCCAGATTGTGGGTTGTGAGGCGAGGATCGCCGGCAACCACGGCGGCAACCTGCAGCGGCACATCGAGAAGAAACACCCGGCCGTGTACCGGGAGCTGCTGGGGCAGCCCGGCCTGAAGAGACACACCGCGGGGGTTGGAGGTCACACGGCGCTGCATTCAGTTGTAAGAACCTGTTTATTAACGTAATGTTTGGGACGGCCATTATGATCGGTTTCGATATCATTTATTTTTCCAAGTCCTGCAGATAATCAATGTGCTTGTACATGAAGACGTCACATCAACAGGACCGCCTCCATTTCGGAAGCATAGGGGCATTGGGATCGGTGTTGCCATATTGGGCCTGATTTTCCTGGCCCAATCTGGCAACAGTGATTGTGATGTTAGTGTTAGGTTTCTGATAGTTGTTTGTAATTAATCGTTCAATAATTTGTATCATGCTAGACGTGGCCAAACAAGGTTTTTAATGAACGCAGGTTGGATACGCTGAGGAATTCACAGTACCACAACTCAATGGAGTCTTCTCAAAATAGCATTGGGTTGTAAAATATGAAGTATGTACAACCAAAATTCCCTAAATGAAGTATGTGATTTTAGATCATAAATGTGATTTCTTAAATCTCACCAGGGCCCAGTTTTCCGAAAGCATCGTTAGCCTAAGTGGTTCGTGAAGTGCGTCGTACGAGCGTCGTACAGTTTTCACACCGTTTCCCAAAAGCACTGTTGGTAACGAACGTCGTGAAATCACTCGTAGCTAACGAGGACTCCTTCTTGTAGAGCGCTAAGAGCATCGATAGCCTACTATAGCCTCAGTGGTGTCACCATCGGTCATTCCGTGTATTGGATGCGTTTTATTAAAACGCATCCAATACCAATACCACGGAATGTCCAGCTGGCACAATTTCGCAACACCCCCAAAACAGTGGTTTCTGCCGATATATTACTCATAGACTACTGTTAGATTTAAACAGCAAAGACATAGACATGTTAGAAGCCAACAACAACATCATTTATTGCAGCATTTTATATTTCCAAAAATACATGCGCAGCCAAAATGTACCGATCAAGATCAACGCCACGTTACAAGGCAACCCTCTCAAAATGCATAATAAAATTATCCCCTCTACCTCCCTTCAAAAGTTTGTGGAAGGTGAGGAGACGGGTCCGCGCGCTGTGGCTACAGCCTGCGGACAGCGCACGGACACAGGTGCCGCGACCGGACGGCTCGCCCCCTGTTCAACGGGCACGAGCGCGACGTCTAGGCAGCTCGTTGTTTTTACAGCGGCTGGTTCTGGTACGTCTCCTACGCTCGTTGAGCCTCCTCCCTTTCATGGGAAGCCCCCCTTGGTTCACACACAGTGTGGAGGCGGTAGGGGCCGAGGAATACGGGTTATTCCTGGACGGTCTTCCTCTGCTGTCGGCTCGCCCTCTCTCCGACCGCTATGCGTGTTGGGAAGAGCGGTGCTTTCTACCATCGTGGTTGGACAACACGTTGAGATGGGGCCATCCCATACAGTTCAAGCGTCGTCCCCCACCCTTTTTGGGGTTGGTGGAGACCACGCTACGGGACCCGGCTGCGAGCACGGCTCTGGCAGCAGAGGTGGCCCGTCTCTTGGTGAAGGGGGCCATCACTGTCGTTCCCCCCCACGAGTCTCACCTAGGGTTTTATTCCCGCTACTTCCTGGTTTCCAAGAAGTCAGGGGAAAAGAGACCTATTCTGGATCTTCGTTTGTTCAACAGATTCGTTGCCGCGAGGAAATTCAGAATGCTCACTGTCGGATCGTTTTTCCGGTGTGTGAGAGAGGGCGATTGGTTCACATCCCTGGATCTCAAGGATGCTTACTTCCACGTCCCTGTTCGGCAGGCGCACAGGAAGTTTCTCCGCTTTGCCTTTATGGGGATGGCGTACGAGTACCAGTGTCTGCCGTGCGGCTACTCCCTGGCTCCGCGCACCTTCTTAAAGTGTTTGGCGTTGGAACTGCTCAGGCGTCAGGGAAAGAGGATTCTCTTCTACCTAGACAACCTACTTATTCTGAGCAACGCAGAGGAGGCCGCGAGAAGGGACACCATGACGGTGATAAACCATCTCTCCTTCCTGGGTTTTGCCATCAACTGGGAAAAGAGCTCCCCGCTCCCCAGCCGGCAGACAGTCTATTTGGGGCTTTGCCTAGACTCAGCCACCATGACTGCGATGCTTTCGCCTCCTCGGCTAGACACCATCCTGTCGGCGCTCTCCCGTTTTCGCGTTCGCAGAAATGTGACCGCACTGTCCACGATGCACCTGTTAGGGCTGATGGCAGCTGCCCCGTGGTCCCCCTGGGTCTGCTTTTTATGCGCAGACTCCAGCGGTGGTTTTCTTGCCAACGGTTGGACCCCAGGCGACACAAGCTCAGGGTGCTCCTCGTTCCCCATTCGGTGTCGCCATACCTGGAATATTGGGCCCTCCCTTCTCAGGGGTGTTCCCCTGGGCAGGGTGGCGTCCTACGTAGTGGTCTTCACGGACGCCTCGTTGACGGGTTGGGGAGGACTGGCCTCTTACTCGGTCGGAGGCGAGTGGCACACGGCCCCTGCAGCACACATAAATGTGTTGGAGCTCGACGCTGTGAGGAAAGTGCTGTTGCATTTCTTTCACCTGGTGCGCGGCCGCCACGTTCTGATCACGACAGACAGCGTGTCGGCGGCGGCGTACATCAACAGACGGGGGAGTCTGCTCCCCTGCTCTCCACCGAAAGGTGGTCGAGCTCTGGCTTTGGGCTCATCAGTATCTCCTCAGTCTGAGAGCCCTGCATATCGCGGGAACCCAGAACTTTGGGGCGGACCTCATGTCTCGCGGCGTTCCCCGCCGAGACGAGTGGCGTTTACATCCCGACATTGTCAGACTGATCTGGCAGAGGTTCGGGACGGCGCAGGTGGACCTCTTCGCGTCCAGGGAGAACACGCACTTCAGGTGGTGGTTCTCCCTCAGCCCTCGGGATCTTCCCCCGTTGGGGGTAGATGCGTTGGCACACACACCTTGGCCGCGGGCTCTCTTGTATGCGTTTCCCCCGCTCCAGCTGATCCTTCCTCTTCTGGAACGGGTCAGACAGGAGAGATGTCCCTGATAATAGTGGCCCCGGAGAACCGTTCAGCTCCGTGTTTTCCAGAGCTGGCTGCGCTCTCGCGGTCGGCGCCGTGGCTGGTACCGTTCAGGCCGGATGCGCTTTCACAGGCCCACGGGACGGTGCACCACCCGCCCGATGTCTCAGGACGGCTGTTGGTTTGGCTCCTGAGAGGTTGATCCTGCAGGGCAAAGGTTTGCCTGAGACGGTTATCAACACTATTCAGAGTGCTCGTACGCCTTCTACTTCTTCCCTCCATGCGGCGAAGTGGTGCGCCTTCTCTAATTGGTGTGACAGGAACCACGCTGTCCCATCTCAATGCGAGGTGGGAAGCGTGCTTTCGTTTCTGCAAAACTTATTGGAGAAAGGTTTGGCCTTCTCCACTATCAAGGTCTATGCGGCAGCCGTTTCTGCTGGCCGTGCAGGCTGTGATGGTGGACCGATCTTCAGCCATTCACTGGTCAAGAGATTCTTGCGTGGGGCTAGACAGGTCAGGCCTGTTTCACGCGTGCTTACACCACGATGGGATCTCCCCACCGTGTTTCGCGGATTGTTCAGGGATCCTTTCGAGCCTCTTTCTCAGGCCCCTTTGGATGCCCTGTCCTGACGGCGCTCTTGTTGGCCTTGGTTTCTGCCAAGCGGGCCGGTGAGCTAACCGCTCTGTCTGTCAGCCCGAGTTGCTTGTTGCTAAACGAGGACAGCTCGCGTTGCTCAGACCTAATCCTGCGTTCCTCCCGAAGAACATTAATAGTTATTTTCGGTCGAGGGATATTGTGCTTAAGGCTTTTCACCCCCCGCCTCATTCTAGTGAGGCGGAGGAGGAGTTGCATCTCCTGTGCCCGGTGCGGGCATTGGCTATGTACGTGAATCGCTCGCCGCGTTCCGCCCCACACAACAGTTGTTTGTGTGTTATAGCGACGCTAGCAGGGGCCGCGCTCTCTCTAAGCAGCAGTTTTCTTGCTGGATATGGGGGGGTATTTGCTTAGCCTACTCTCGGCAGGGCTTGGCGCCACCGTTGGGCGTTAAAGCTCACTCCACACGGAGCGTGGCCGCTTCAACGGCTCTACTCAAGGGCGTTTCGGTGGAAGACATCTGTGCGGCTGCGTCTTGGTCTTCCCACGGCCCCTTTTTTTCGTTTTTACATGTTAGACATGTTAGACGGGTTCACTCGGCAACTCTGTGCTGGAGTCCGGGACCCCTTTTACGGCTTAAGAATATAGACATGTTCTTTAAAGCGGCGTGGCGAGTTGGCTGGCGAGTTGTACTAGACTACCAGTCTTACTCTCCCACCGTTTTTTCAAATGAAAAACAGGCTAGGGTTTTTTTTCTATTGGGCCGCCAATTGTCAGGTGGTTTTGTTTACCAGTATGGCACTCCCGCCGTTTCTTTCAAATAAGAAACGGCCGAGAGAGACCCCTTATTGGAGAGCCGGATTCCGTAGCTCCACCCCCGGTGGTAGCGGACCTAATGGAAACCGTATTGCTCTGGTTTTTCTTTTCCTTTTCATGGGTTCCATGAAGCACGGATTAGAGCCGGAGTCTTTACAGACTCACTTTTTTTCTCTCTTGATCATTGCCTTGCTTGATCTAGTAGGAATTCGTTTTTTATTAAGCTGTTGTGTTTTACACTTCCTTGGCTTTTTGAGTCTTAATGTGCTCTGGTGACTTAAGTCGTTTTGACTGGGGTCCAGCAGGAGTACATTGATCGGGCTCCGCTCGCAGCTTCACCTTAGCCCATAAGGCGAAGCCTAGACGGCGTAGCCTACATGAAATAGAACGATACTTATGTTATTATAACTCTAGTTCTATGATTGTAGGCGTAGCCGTCTAGTTTCCCACCTGCTGTACCCTCCAAATGCTGAAAGAAAAGCGTGGAGGATGAGCGACAGTATACAGCGCGTTATATAGACACGATACCGTGGGAAATGTGGGCGGTGCCCACGCTGATTGGTGCATAGTTTGAAATTTTCACAGGACAAGCCCATAAGGCGAAGCCTAGACGGCTACACCTACAATCATAGAACTAGAATTATAATAACAAAACCATCGTTTCTGTAGAGTCTCTACAGAGAGACAACGCAGCGATATCATCATGAGCAGTTCTAACTGGAGAGAAAGTGAAATCCGCAAGCTGCTGATCATGTGAGATGGTTATGCAGTCGCATTATACAAAGACCTCGAAAGATGGTGCGATCTACGAAAAAGAGACGCAGAGGAACTTTCCTTACGAGGCTTTTGTCGGGATAAAAAAACAATGGTCAGCAAAATAAAGAATATGTTGCAGTTTTTGCACTTGTAAATCGTTCATCGCGTTTGTAGCCCACACTCAGACGGGAACTCATTCTTGCATGCGGGTGTCTTCATTCATACAAAAATAAAAACATTCGGGAGTATGCAAATTATTCAGGTCTAGACTCCGTGCGCAGCCCCACCTTCTCCAGTGAACCAAAAAAGCCCTCCGTGACGAACGGGGGATTTGACCCCATTGGTTTTACAGAGGAAACTTGAGATAAGACGTTGAAATCGCCGGGCGTGCCAAGCTGCGACCGAACCGGCTTGGCAGTGTAAAAAGGCCTATACATCATCCTACCCAACAACATGGGCCAAGCTCTCCTAATCGGGTCGGCAATAGCCGTTTGTCAATGCCCAGCCTCTGCATTTGAATGATAATGAATTGATGGAATGTTGCATTTTTAATGTTTACACCCAAGATTCTACACTAGAGAGTGCGCACCAATCAATTAAACCTTATGAAACCGAATCAGATAAAGTCGGCTCTCTTAGCTGCGCAAAGCATGTTTCAGAAATCAGCACATTAAGATAAATGTAGTTGTCACACAAGCTATTCTTGATTTTTGTAATATGGAATTATTTCAGGGGGGAAAAATGCCTTGAAAAAATGTACGAGCACAGTGTGTTCAGGATTAGGACTGATATAGCATATGTCGGCCTAGGCCTAATCAATTGTGTTTTAATAGCATTCAAATTATTGCAGTCTATACTTTCCGTGGGCTACTCTGCTGTTGGCCTAGCCTGGTTCTACCAGACTCTCGTACTTCACTTCATTTCATTTCATTTGTACAGCGAGTCTGGACCTAATCAATTGACAAACGTTAACTCACTTGAAGGCGGGTGTCTGTTGAAGTTTAAAATGATTGGATCTGCCCAGTGCCACTCTGGATCTGCCATAACCAATCGCTGACGTTTGGTTGTGACGTATGTCATGCGCCGGGAAGCACGCGCAGGTTGTACACAAACCAAACCCCCTTCGCGTCTGCACGAAAATGTCCGTCAACGACAGCTGCAGGTTTTGTTCGTCGAATTTAATTTATCGGGGAAAAATTGCACATTGTAAATCAATATTTTATAGTAAGGCAAGAGATGATGTATGCAGTAAACTTTCGAAGCTGGGTCTAATCGTTGACAACACGCCGCTTCGGTCGTTTCGGATCTGTACCAAATGCCTCGTGGTGATTAACAGGCTTCTTCTTCTTCTCAGACACGCCCTCTGTTCGCTGATTGGGCGCACGCTGTGGTAGCGCAGAAAACCAAATTACATACAGCAGGTCCAGACCTAGTACTGAAGGGAAATTCAAATTGAGCGGAAGTACTTAGGCGGGCGGAGCCAGGCTACTGTTGGCCTTGATGGGGAGGTATTTTAACCCTTTTGAACCCCATTTTCCTGCGACATTCCTGCGTCTCCCCCTCCTACAGAGCCCATTTCAGCACCTTATCAGTGGACAGTTACAATCCTACGAACGTCGTTAGTGCAGTGCACGCGCGTTCATGTTAAGAGAAGTTTCAGGAAACGCTCCGAAGAAATTTACGATGGTTCGCAAGATCCATCGTGAGAATTATCGTATGAGCGTGGATCCATCGTTATCGGGAAACAAGGCCCAGATTATTGACTTCTTTTTTTTTTTCAGGCTTTTAGACAGTATCCTTGGCTTACAGTCTCGAAAGGCAGAAAAAGCTTCAGGGACCAACTTCTGGTTGCAAACACGAATCAAATCACCAACAGAAATGAGGGAGCTAGACCACATTTAGTCAGACTAGGTAGACAGACCCAATCACGGGATATAATAAGAGTCTATTACACAGTCCCAGCTCAAGAAAGATCTGGATATTTCAATCATGCATTTAAAAGATCATATGCTTTTCAGGAAGAGGGTGAGGAAGAAGAGGAGGGTGCGCCTGAGTATGATTCAGCTGCTTCCACTTCAAACCTCTTCTCGCACTATCATCCTCTCACCCCGCCGGAGATCACAGAGCAGGCCATCTCTTTCCGCTTGAAAGGCGAGAACGACGAAGACCTCTTGTCGAATGACCTTCCCCCGCCCCACGCCCTGAGGCACGACATGGTACTGCAGCAGTTCACCGACATCATGCTGGCAGACATGCAGCAGATCCAGGACCCCCTGCTGCTGATGAAGCTCAGACGAGATGTCACCGACCTGGTGTTCAAAGCTGTTGAAGAAGATGCCAAGAGAAGTCAGATCGGGAACAGAAAAGAGCTTTATTGCCAGGTGAGTGATTACACTTGCAAAAGGATTGTTTTTTTATTGATATGTTGGTGCAGCGAAGGAACTGTTGGAAATACAAAAAAATGAATTTGGCTCCTCGCTCCTCCTTCACAACAGATGCTTCCTCGCTTCCAGATGTCCAGTGAGCCCTGTAGCAGCGGGGCCGGCCCGAGCTCATATATAAAGAACTCTCGGAAGCAAAGGAGGGCCAGTAAGAGTCGGAGGATGCCAGCCGGGGGGGGAGGAGGAACGGGAGACGAGTGGAGGGCGAGCATGTGCGAGTTAAATAGCGCTGCCACCCTTCAGACACACCCGGTTAAGACAGAGACTGAGCCGCTAGAGGAGATGGAGTTACCGGTGTATTTCTCCCCCATCAACTTGGAGGGAACCAACGAAGGTTGATCAATTAAATCAGTTTTTTTTAATGGTTTGGAAAGAAAAACCTTTAGAAAACATTTAGGGGTAAATTATTTTTGTAGGGCTACCTGCCCAATAAAGTTTTCCTTCAATGGTTGCTTTGAACTTAATTTGTTAATTTTTTTCTCATGGGTTTCCAATGTGGAAATATATGTGCAAAGTTCCTTGATGGTCCACTAGAGTTGGCTAAGTAAGAGATGGTAACTAATTTGGCCTTCTTGTGTATCAGTCATGCCTCTTCCGGTAGGGCCCATGGGACCTATGAGATCGAAAAATATGAATGGGTTTCAATGGAGAGAAAGTAATTATTTTCTGGTCCCATTCTTTATATGCCCTGGATTACACATATGTTGTTGGTGGATTTAAGTGATAATTTTTCATGCAAAGAAAACTAAACATTTTCGTGAAGAAGTTTGATAATGTTGATTTCCACGCGAATGATATACGTCACCACCCGCGCTCGGAATTCCGGTACAGACATGGCGATCTCTCTGCTCCACTTCACCGCTTTTTTCCAAGGGAGAGGATAAAAGCATCGAAAGAGGTGAAAACCATTGTAAATCCGGGCATGTGGAGAGTTTCAGTTATGCCGATGGGGAGATAGTCGGTCTTGTCCACGCCTGTCGCAGGGAGTGTGTCGTCATTTACGAGACGTGTAGTCGTTCTCATTGTGTTTTCTTAGCCTTTAACTGAACAATTGCACAATAAACGGTCAAACTCTTGACATGAAAAATTATCATTTAAATCCACAAACAACATGTAATCCAGAGCATATAAAGACTGGGACCAAAAAATAATTACTTTCTCCCATTGAAACCCATTCATATTCTTCTATCCCATAGGTGCATGGGCTCTGCCGGAAAGGGCGTGACTTTGCTACTCTATTGTATTTAAGCATTTAAATCTTCAATGTGTTCGCAAAAAAAGTTGCTAGAATACAAAAACATTTCACAACTTGTAGCAACTGTAAGTGTACAAATTAAACGTTAAATAGGGCTTGTGCATTGCACATAGGTGCATTGGATGATGTTTGGATGATAGACGGAAACAACGTTTCCGTCAATTCAGTTCCGTCACCGTTCACAGAAATAATATAGACAGTTTTGAACCTTTGCCTTTTCTTCCGTTTTCCAAATTTGTTTTATTGTCACAACTAGCCTGACAGGTGATTGGCTTTGTTCCAGCATTAAAACTCTACATAACGATAATATTAAAATAATGGGAAATTAACATCCGGAACCAGAGCTGTTCAAAAAGGGGGCGGTCACTTTAGCGCTCTATGGTTTCCGCTTATGTGTCACACGTTGCTCTGATTGATGATTCAGGGTGTGTTCCAGATGCCTCGGACTCAAGCCTTCCGAGCTTCCGAGTTATTCTCTGGTCTGCGCCGCTGTTGACTCCACTTGGATCAATAATGAACTGAGAGGTCCGAGAGTAGTACGCAGTTTCGCATTCAATATGAAAGCCCCATTAATGTAATGTAGTCCATAATGTATTAAGCCTACACTTAGAGTAATTGATAAGAACCCAAAAGAAAGTCCCCAAAACAAAGTGGCTCTTCATTCAAATCAGGCACTGCAGTCGCCACCTTTGCGAGGACCTCTCGGGGTTTCCATTCAGGCAGCGCCATCGTCTCCAGGGGTCCTCTTGACGGCACGTGTTTTCAGAGCTGCAATCATGTCGGACCTGCCGATGAAAATACTTCGCAAGAAGATCGAGAAAAGAAACGAAAAGACCAAAGAACGCAAAGTTCTCTCTCAAAAAAAAAAGAATGAAGGCATCGGTATGTATTGTAATGAATCCACGAGACCTGATTAATGTTTTTTGTTCGTAATGTTAGTTACTAGCATCAGCCATGCTAGCACCACAGCATGGCCCTAGTCTGTAGGACCAGTTTCCTAAACACGTTAAAACCAGACCTATAGACGGTCTGAAACACGTTTAAACCACATCTATAGACGTGATAAATCTATAAAACGAGCCATATATTATACAGATTTAGCAGTGGATTATCGGTTTTATTAATGACAATGCAGTTATCGTCTTCAGGTAAAGTAAGATCATAGTCCGTTTTAAAGGATCACTCGGTTTTAAACACTCGTAATCCCACGAATGGGCAGATTTTGATCGATTATATAGTGCACGTCCTTATCGTTCTTTTGTTTACCTCAGTTCCAGAAAATGGGCTGTCAGTTAAAGGCGAGGAGACCCCTAATTCCGTGTCTTCCGAGACAGCCATTAAACCAAAGATAAAACCAGAGAAACAGAAGTTACCCAAACAACAAGAAAACAAAACAGACCTCGTTACGAAAAAGAAGAAAAGGAAGCTGGCAAATGACAGTGAAACGTCAGGTAACTATATTTACATAACATTGTAATGGTTGATAAACGAGTGTTGATTGTTAAAACGGCATTTAAGGTAAAACGACCGTTAATGTCAATGAAATTCTTCCAGGTTGCAAAAAGGCAAAAACAAAAAGCCAGAACCAAGCAGTAGAGGAGGCAGATGAGGAAGAGGAGGTAAAGGAGGAAGATGCAACAGTTGATCAACAAGACAGTGATGAAGATATTGCAGGGAGTAACAAAGAAGGCGATGATGACGGGGAAGAAGATGAAATCGATGTTGATGCAGAGGACGAAAATGCTGAACTACCAATGGGCTTGTCAGGTATTGGACTCAGGATGTATCTATAGATATTAGTTAATGTCAAGCAAAAGCTTGTAGTGATTCATTCAACTGCTTGAATGAAGATTTTGAGCAACAGATCAACGCAAAAGTTATTAGAAGGCTGTGCAATCCTTAAGGAGAATCAATGCCTTTCTACCCTTTACTCATTAGAATGGATGAAAACTTGCCTTCATGTGTTGCCAGTTCATTGCCATCATAGTGGACTGGGTGTCAACTAAGGCATAAAGAATCTCTTGTTGTTGTCTTTGAAATGAGCTGTCAGTTCTCTCTGAAAGATGATTGGCATGGACATGCAGTTCTGAAATCGGACCAAAATCCTAATTATTTAAATGAGTGCTTGGTTCTTGGGATGGACCATATTGTATTTTAGCTGAAGAATTTGCAGCTGAAATGTGCAGTGTGCATGCTGGTATTCTGAAAGTCATTTTGCCGTTTCTTCGAATGAGGTTTTCCACTACATTATTTTGCAACCCAGGAGCATTTGAGGACACCACGTTTGAGTCTCTAACCACGTTGGTGAGTGAGCACACGCTGAAGGCCGTCAAGGAAATGGGATTTGAACACATGACTGAAATCCAGCACAAAAGCATCCGTCCTCTTCTGGAGGGAAGGTAAGACCTGAATAATCAGTCACTGTTTCATCTTATTGACGATATGAACAACGGAGGGTCAAAGGAAACTTAAAAATAGCTGAGGGGAATGAATATCTTGGTATCAACAATGATTCACAGCAGTGATGGCCTGGTTTGAGGTATCTTGTGTCTTCTTTAATCACACCGGGAGGATTGAGAACATCTTTGAATGTTACTTTTATTTTTTTTTATCTCCCAAGGGATATTCTTGCCGCTGCCAGGACAGGAAGTGGCAAAACCTTGGCCTTCCTCATCCCCTGCATCGAACTCATCCACAAACTCAAGTTCATGCCCAGAAACGGTACATGTTTTTCTTCTTCCCACTGATGGTCTTCAGTAGGGGTGCAACGGATCATCATTGATCCGTGATCCGTTCGGATCATCTATTTCGGTTCGGCACACGCATGATCCGCGGATTGATTTATGAAAAAAAAAATTGTGCGCATGTTCAGTCCACACATAGCCGTAACCATTCCTGCTAGTTCCAGGTACAGAGCTAACACGCTCTGGGTAAAAGTCTGCAACAGTTCCCTTTTCAATAAGCAAACAGTCCTATGGCTCGTTGTGATTTATTGTCCTCAGCGTACAACATGAAGAACAGTGGGCATGGAAAATAAAAGTAGGCTAGACTTCGGTGACTACTGTAACGCGATAACTGCTGCCTCCAGTGCTACGTCTGTTTCCATATACTCGCGCTGCCACACAAACCTGTCGCCTAGGTTACCACACAGACGTAACATGTAGCTGACATAGCGATTGCTAACATAAAGAAAAACACATAGAGCATGGCCACGCATTTACAGCGACATCACCCCGGTGTTTCACTGACAGGAGTGAAACCGAAAGCGGCTCAACAACCGCTCATCACCGCGGCATTTAAGCAGCCCCTTCCTCCACAATCAGACCGGGCTAAAGCAATCACAAACGCTATTTTTTTATTTTTTTTGCTGATCCGAAAAATGATCCGATCCGTGAGTTTTTTAATCCGTTGCACCCCTAGTCTTCAGTCTGCTGTGAGAGCAAATAGTTCCTACTGAGCTGCTTGACAATTGCAGAAGTCATGTCCTGAAGTCTGGTTGAATGAAAGCTTTTGTGCATTTGAAATGATATGGCAGGATTCTAAATGAATCCCTTTTAAGTCAAGTGAAAGGATTACGAAACGCATCCCAATGTAAAACATGTCCACCTAATCCCCCCACCATCCAGGAGCTGGTGTGCTGGTCCTTTCGCCAACACGGGAGTTGGCCATGCAGACGTACGGCGTGCTGAAGGAGCTCATGGCGCACCACGTGCACACGTTTGGCCTGCTCATGGGTGGCAGCAACCGCTCGGCCGAGGCCCAGCGGCTCGCCAACGGTGTCAACATCCTGGTCGCCACGCCGGGCCGTCTGCTGGACCATCTGCAGGTGAGCACTTCTTTTGGTATACTGTGGCCACACGCCAGCGAGACGACCAGTACTGAGCACGCATTACTAAGCGTGTACTACTACTGGTGTTCAATGCGCAGCTGTCAAATATTGCGATCGATATGTGATTTTTCTTTTTAAAGTTCCTTTCTTCTGTATTATTCGCTAAACACAAGAAATAAATAATTCTTCATTGGATAGTTACAATAAAAACTGCTCGTTCCTGTAGGAGCATTTTTTTCAACTAATCAAAGCGTCACGTGGCAAGGGACCCACATTGCCCGCCGGTTTTATCCGATCCTCTGATTGGTTCGATTTTGTAACATTAAAACAAACTCATACTGTTTTTTATCGCAGCCTTTGCGATTTGCGATGATTTTTTCAGTCCTAATCACTTGCCTGTCTTTGTTGTATGCAAATGTTTATTCTTGTCCTGTTTCCATTTTAATGGATAGGAAGTTGCCTTTATGTGTTGCCAGTTCACTGCGTTCATAGTGAACTGGGTGTCAACTAAGGCAAACAGTAACTTGCTTTTGTCTTTGAAAGGAATTTTACATGCCAGAACAATGGCAGGTACATGCTGTTTCCAAACAGAAAACATGAACTGTGTTTCCAAGTAGGAAAAAGTTGGTAGCTTTCCAGGAATCCAGCCTTGACCAAGAACTTTAATGGAGTGCCAAACCAGTGAACTTTACTTCTGTGGAACATGTTGACTAAAATGTGTTTTTGTGTGTAGAATACAACTGGCTTCATGTACAAGAACCTGCAGTGTCTGGTGATTGACGAGGCCGACCGCATCCTGGAGGTGGGTTTCGAGGAGGAGCTCAAGCAGATCATCAGACTGCTTCCCAGTAAGTTTCTACCCCCCCGACCCCCTTTGCATGTAGGTTTCTTCTAGCACCAGCACACTTCTCACTGCCCCCCCTCCTGGTTCCTCCCTGAGTAATCTTCTTTGTAAGAGTTTGTTTTTGAAAGGATTCCAACAAAGCCAGATAGAAAAGGTTCCATGCACCGCGTTGAATTTAAATTGAAGTTGTAAGTTGGTGCATGGCAGTAACTGGTCGTGTGTATGTTCCTCAGAGCGCAGACAGACCATGCTGTTCTCCGCCACTCAGACCAGGAAGGTGGAGGACCTGGCCCGCATCTCCCTGAAGAAGGAGCCCCTCTACGTGGGCGTGGACGACGACAAGGACAAGGCCACGGTGGACGGCCTCGAGCAGGTTAGTACAAGAGAAGGCTAGTGCTGGTCAGGGGGACTGCTAGCCTAAAGATTCTGGGTTCAAACCCCTTTTTCTGCCGTCTTCTTCGTAAGGCGTCATTGAGTATGGGGCCTAAATCCTACCTGTTCATTAATGGCATCGAAATGTATCACTCTCTTTGGACAAGTGTTTTGTGTGTCGTAATAGTAATGTAGTAAGGGGTACAGCCCTAACATTGCAGCAATGGGGGCATCTTTAAAACTCATTGGTACTGATGTTATTTTGCCTTTATGTGTTGCCAATTCATTTATTTTGTAGTGGATTGGGTGTCAACTAAGGCATACAGTATTATCTTGCAGTTATCTTATTGATAGATTTTATCATTAATTCTGTCAGAATAATTGCAAGGACATAATGAGGAATGGTAATTCAGTGCATTGATCAGATAGTACTGTGGATTGGGCCAAAAATATACGCGTTTTGAGCATCAATCGATCATAAAGTCGTGTAACATCAATGTTTGTTATAGGAGACATATTATGTTGTTTTCCCAACAAGTAAACATAGTATTTGAGTTCCTGAAAACATGCTTTGGAAGCTGTTTGCTGGAAACAGCTCGCCTACCGCTATTCCCCTCTGTTTCAGTCCCTTCAGATCGCGCTGTTTCTGGTGTCTTTAATTTTAATTCAAATGAGCTGCTGCCCTTTGACCAATGAGCTGTCGGACTAAACCACAGTATTGAGGAGAAGGGATTGTTGCCGTTTGCGGACTCCTGGAGCTCTATTTCTATAATAATAATACTATATATTAGGGCTGTAACGATACACAAACTCACGATTCGGTTTGAATCACGATTTCTGACCCACGGTTCGATGCATCCCACGATTTTTTTAAATTTAAAAAGCATTTTATTTAAACAACCCTTATATACCAATTAACTTAATGTAACATTTAATAAGAAATAATTTGGAACACTGAACAGATTTGAACAGAAAGAATACTATTGAAGTATAGCTAAATTAATAAAAAAATAACCAAAAATTGCAGTTGGATGCTTTTTGCTGGTAGGCAAAAACCCTCAACTGTTTGGTTGGTTTAGTCAAATATCCTTATTAGCGCTTCTTATTAGCTTCAGTAATGACGTAATCGGGCCGCATAGAATGCAACATGTTTAATAGCCTAACTTTCAATAGATGGGGAAAAACATGAACGTCGCAATAACGAGGCATAGTGTTACGAGTAGCATATGTGTGTGTGCGAGATTGGCAGTGTGCGTATGCGTGTGAGTGACGTCAGCGAGTGAGTGGACGAGCGAGGAGAGCGAGCGGTAGCGCGTGCGTCTAGTGAAGAAGCGAACGAGTCCGGTAGAATAAAGTACCCATCCTGTCAATCGGTGGCCGCTTCAATCCGACCTATAAGCAGACAAACTGCCAGTCAAATCACACAAAACAATAGAGACAGGATCACAGAGGCAATTCTTTTCGCGCTTGGCCCACTCTGGATAAATGTCGTTCATATCACATATGAGGACTTCGACGGCTGTGGAGAAATGCAATCCTCCGTAGCCACAGGGAGCTGTCATCACAGAGAGGGCATCTCGTCGCATACCTACGGCATCGATAGGAGGGGGCGCTGTCAGCAGACTATTATTTAGACAATTATTAGCACATTTCAATCTGACGATTTGACCGGAGAGTTAAAAGCGCATATCGCGCTTCTGCCTTCTCACACCGCGAGACCGGTTCGTGGCTTTGAGTGTCGCGATTTCGGTTTCGATACACGTATCGTTACAGCCCTACTATATATGGATATTTATATTATGTATCTAATATCACGGCCAAAGGCTATGTGCGCCTCGGAGGATATTATGATCAAAGTGTTTCCCCTAGGATGTTGTTGCAGCAGCGGAGGTGAAATGTTATTTTTTTTGCGAGCAATTTTTTTTGTGTGCTCGCAAAACGCACCCTGCCGGGAGGTTTCTATGTGTCTGCCGGCAACATACATACAGTACATTTGTGCACAGAAATGAGCAGGGGAAATATGGAGAGATTGAAAATATCACAGGTATAATCTTCAAAACCATTATTTACATTTATTTAACAAAAAATTAGAGCTGTCAAGCGATTAAAATATTTAATTGTGATTAATCGCATTAATGTCATAGTTAACTCACGATTAATCGCGTTTAATCGCAAATTATTTTTCTATGCCAAATATCCCTTGATTTTTTTTGTCCCAGAATTCTTCTCATTTTAATTATCTTATCAGCATGGTGAAGTGCATCGGCTTGCCTTGTGCAAATTATTTTCTATTGATAACAACATTGGCATATACTGATCAAAACAGGACGATACAAAAAAAGAGCCTATAGTGCAATTAAATGACTGCTTTGAACAAATGTCATTTGAACATAGCAGTCAGGCTGCTGCTTCTATGTTTTGAGCCAAAGAAAAAAAAAAATTATATTTTTTTTATTATTTTTTTTAAATAAAACAATTGCGTTAATCGCGCGATAATTTTTTTGACGCCGTTAAAATTTGTTTGCGTTAACGCCGTTAATAACGCGTTTAACTGACAGCTCTACAAAAAATGTATTATATCAACAACCGGCCTATACAGTAAAATCACATAACCCAAATACAACAATCGAAAAGGTCTGTGCTCAAACCAATGGATCTTCCCACTCCATCCCCTCCCCCCATCACAAAGGCTTTAGTAGGACCATAAAGAGGCCATGCCTCTATTGAACAAGTTTTGGGGCTCTAGAGTCAATAATCGAGACGCTACTGAAATTGTTGCCATTGTGGTCGTTCAGTTTTGCACTAAGACCATAAATAGCCCATGCATATGGGAACCATTTTGGGGATCTAGTCAATAATGGCAACCCTATTGAAATTGTTGCTAAATAAAAAATCCTCATAAACAAGAAGCGATATATTTTTCAAAACTAAAGGTTGTAGTAGGACCATGAAGAGCCATACCTCTATGGAACAGGTTTTGGAGCTCTAGAGTCAATAATGGTGATGCTATTGAAATTTTCACCATTGTGGTCGTTTTCAGTTTTGCACTTTGCAGACGGTCCCTAAGCTCGCGGCCAAAAGCCGACAGCTCATAGAAGCCAATGCAATTCACAGTTCGCTGTAGATGGCTCGTTTGGATGAAAACAATGTTGTAGCTGGTTCTCTGGGTTACTACACTCAATTGTGTCGCAACAATGTTTCACTGATCTATTGAACCGCAAACTCAGAATCTACTAGGGCTTTGACTCCGAATCTAATTTGAATATCAAAAAATAAATCAAAATTCGAACAAATATTAGGCAGGTCACTACGTTATCCCACAATGCAACCGGAGTCTGGTAATGAACGAAGAAGAGATAGCTGACCCGACACTACCAACTGCGGCTTAGAAAGACGATGTAGAAAGCGGCCAAAAAAATGAAGTGTCCATAGCGCAAAATAATAAATTCGTTTTTTAAAGAGATAAGAAGGAGCTCCTCTCCGTTTATATGTTTTACTCACTAGTGTGTGAATTGACCTGGATATGAAGCGCATATCCAGCGTCCGTAGCGCACGGAATGATATATTATTTTGCGTAGCGCAAAATAATGTAACATTGGTAATTTAAAGAGATAAGCTGAAGCTCTCCTCACCTCTTGTTAAAAAAAAAGAAGAAATTCAGCAGCGGCGGTCATATTTAAAGGGATACTTCACCCATTTAGAACCGGCGTTCTATCATTATAAAATTGCTATTGTAATATAAATAAATAGATTAATAAATATCAGTCAAAACCAGTCTCCCCTTGGCCCATTTTTCTCATCTAATTTTCTCCCGAAATGACGTCAAATGACGCGTTTGAAGTCATTTCGGGAGAAACCTCTTGTCCCGCTGGAAGGGCCGAGGACTACAACACACGTTTGGTGGCAAATTTTTCCACCAATAAGGAATGAGAGGGGGCGGGAGCTCGCGTACTGAGGAGGAATGAGGGGGACGGGAGACCGACAGGTGGGCGAGGCAGCGAGCGCAATGCACTGTGGTAGTTGGAGGTTTTCTTACTTTGAGCCAGAGAGACCATGAAAACACTCTTTCTGCCTTTTTTCAGGCTAGGATGAACCGATTTCAATATTTTTTTCACATTTACAATACATTGAATTATTTAATTGATAAAACCTTCATATTCCCACCGTTGAAGTATCTCTTTAAGCAGCGGCCTACCACCGCTGCTAGGTGCATATAGGGGAAACACTGGATCATAAAGACTGCATCTGACGTCTCTGGTACTTCCATAAGAAATAAAGGCTTGTAGTGGGGGATATCTCGGCCATTGTTAAGTATTTGGGGGGGTGTGTGTTTTGTGATCCGTTGCACCCCTAGTATCAGAACATCGCCCTAATCTGAAACCGCTGCAATAAAATGCGTGTAAATAATTATAACTCAATAGTGAGTTGTATTTGTTCCAGGGTGGTGTGCCCCCCGATAACTCGATGGTTGATGGTATTTGTTCCAGGGTGTTGTGCCCCTCCGATAGCTCATTGGTTGTTGGTATTTGTTCCAGGGCTACGTGGTGTGCCCCTCGGAGAAGCGATTCCTGCTGCTGTTCACCTTCCTCAAGAAGAACCGCAAAAAGAAGATGATGGTGTTCTTCTCCTCCTGCATGTCCGTCAAGTTCCACTATGAGCTGCTCAATTACATCGACCTGCCTGTCATGGCCATCCACGTAAGCACAGACGGGTACTGTCGTCCCCCTCCTCCCAAATACGTTGTTAGACATTTAAACACATTGGGAAGTGGTCATGTGGTAATCACTCTAAAGTTAACATTTATTTAAGGGCAAAATGAAATCTTTCACTCACACTGTGGTCTAGCTTTATTCACTCTAACCAAGAAATATCCACCTGGATCATCAATAATCACACTGCACACCATTCTCACATCTGTTCTCTATATTTTTAGCCCATGCAGTTGTGGTACTATTTACTCTGGGCTAGTGATGGGGATAAACTCACCAGGGTATTCAGGCCGATGTCACCATGGTTTGTTACCTATGTCTCCAGGGTAAGCAGAAGCAGACCAAGCGAACCACCACCTTCTTCCAGTTTTGTAACGCGGACACGGGCATCCTGCTGTGTACAGACGTGGCCGCCAGGGGTCTGGACATCCCGGAGGTGGACTGGATCGTCCAGTATGACCCCCCAGATGACCCCAAGGTACCCGCCGCCATCCATTATGGGTTCCGTTTTATTAGGGGTCCAAGCCAACAGGTTGGATCCCTATTGTTTTTGTAAGGATTATTATTATTCCCGCGCTAAAAGTCGGACCACAGCCCAAACCATAAATGGTGCGGACACGCCAATTGCATGACTAGATCCAGATCCGGCAACGCTACTCGGATAACAAAATCCAGACCTGCCGGTCACTAGGTGGCGCTATACAAAGGAAAACGCGTTTGGGGCTATAACTCCCACACCGAACCTCCCACAGTCCAAAACGTTATACCCACAAAATTCGAACACTTTTTTGATCCAACCGTCGACGACGAAAAGGTAGCGTTTTGAATATTTGTTTATTAGCTACGTTACACGTGGAAAATCATAAATCCAAAATTAGACATCGGATCGAGTCCAAATTGTATACGCATGTCGGCGCTACCCTTACTGACGTTCGGTAAAAAAATCGAAAAAATTCGCCACGAGGAAAATTCTCTTGAGAAAAATTCGCCAAAAGGGGGCACCAAAAACGACGACATTGTGTATCTTTATACTTCCTTCCCTAAAAGTGGGTCCACAGCCCAAACCGTAAATGGTGCAGACACGTCAATAGCATGACTAGATCCAGGTCCATGAGGTCTACGCAGACGACAAAATCCAGACATGCCGGTCACTAGGTGGCGCTATACCAAGGAAAAACGCGTTTGGGGCTATAACTCCCACACCAAACCTCTCACAGTCAAAACCTTATATCCACTAGGGCTGGGTATCACTAGGTACCCCACGATACGATACTATCACGATATTTTACCCACGATAACGATAATATCACGATACAGCGATTCTACGATTATCGATATATTGCAAGAAATTTCACCCACGATACATCACGATATCTGTGTCACTGAAGAAATTCAGAATTTATTACAAAAACATTTTATGCAAAGTAACAGAAAATTAGAAAACAAAATAAATGCAGAAAACATTTCATTGCTTAGTTTCATTCGCTCTGTTTACAGTGGATGTATCGCAATGGCGAGGCGCACACAGCCTTTAGCCGTGTTCTGTAAATATTCTAGAACACATGGGAGTCCTGGAGCTCTATATCAAAATATTATCATATAGCCTACATAGATATCTATATAATATATATTATATCCGCCAAAAGATGTGTGATCCGATATTATGAATCTCAAACGACCGCGTTGGGTTCTCCGACGTTCCTGGTTCTTCAACGTCCTCATCAATGTGAAGTAGACCGAACCACGACAAGGAGGAGAAAGGGATTGTTCCCGGGCAGCGCTTAGGCACCTCCGCCTCCCGCGGTGGTCCCTCAGCGGGTCTCAAGCTGGAGACATTCGCCGCCAACAATCCCTTTCTCCTCCATGTCGTAGTTCATGTTCTTGAGGGAGTCAAAGCCAAAGTTCCTTCCCCCCAATTCATTCTCAACCTTGGCTGAGATAACCCCCAATACGAGTCTCGTTGTAGAAATACCAGAGACGAGAGTCCGACAGAACGGTTATCCAAATAACAAGGAAGTGTACAACTCTTGCGATACAGTCCTGGAGCTCTATATCTAAATAATATCATATAATACATAGAAATCTATATCATTTAATACATATTATCACGGCAAAAAGCGGTGTGCGCCTCCAGACGATATAATGAATCACAAACGACTTTGTCGGGTTCTGCGACGTCTCTGGTTCTTCCACTTTCACATCAACCTGAAGTCGACTGAACCGCGCGCTGCCCGCTGCCCGCTGCCGGGCGATGGTGCCTCGCGGCAACCGGCGGCATGACGCAGTTCATGTACTTCAGCCAGTCAAAGCCAAAGTTCCTTTCTCCCAATTCCTTCTCAACCATGGCTGAGATAACATAACCCCCACAACAGTCTCGTTGTGGAAATACAAGACGCGTCAAAGAACCGACAAGAAACACTTGCGTTACAGTGTGTGTATTCACACAAACACACACACATGTGGCGCTCGCACGGTCGAGTGTCATTGGCGGGCCAACGTCTCTGGGCGGGCCAGGCAGAGTAAGGGGAGGAGCTGAGATTCCTGATGACGTCAAGAATACAGACATTCCAAATCAGCGCACTTGAGCCTCCATTTTTCAAAGGCGAACAGAACAGCTAGTGCTCGTTTTACACCAAACGCAAGTTTTAGCAATTGGGGGACCATAGGCAGGCTAGGGGAACTCATATTTATGTTAGAAAACCTCATATTTTCATGTCATGGGACCTTTGAATATCGATATTTGGCGTCAGCATATCGATAACGTCCCGCAAGACGAAATATCGCGATATGTCGCAGTATCGATATTTTGGCACACCCCTAATATCCACAGGTTCACGGTAGCATTTTTTGAATACATGCTTCGCGTTGTGCCGGCGAAATGCACATCGCTTGGACCCCTGGGTAACTGCTTGCAGTTCTAGTTTATTTATTTATTGTAAACAATGTTAATTTCAGAATGCAGGCTTTAGAAATATATTGGGTGATAAGATTTGTATTGAAACGGAGCTTCTGAACTGAAATAACTTCTGGCGGTAGAACCAGTAGCTGAGCTACTTCTTAAAATTGCTAAGATCCGGTATCTGATGTCTCTGCTAGTATGTGACCGTGGAGTAGAGCCCGACCGATATATCGGCAGGCCGATATTAGGCATTTTTCAAACTATTCGGTATCGGCATTTATAATGGCCGATAAATTAATAAAAAACAAAAATATATATATCGGCCGATATATCGGCATATCGGATTTTTAAATCACAAAATATTCGTATCGTATCGGCCTGAGAAATCATATATCGGTCGGGCTCTACCGTGGAGGTATGGCTTTAACCAGCGTGTTGTCTTCTGCAGGAGTACATCCACCGTGTGGGCAGAACGGCCCGTGGAATCGACGGTAAAGGCCACGCCCTCCTCATCCTGCGGCCCGAGGAGCTGGGGTTCCTTCGCTTCCTCAAGCAGGCCCGGGTAGGTCCTCCAACCGCCGCTGTGGAATGGCGTCTGATCTTTAGTAGGGAAAAGCTCTGTCCGTATTTAGGCACCCACCGTATCAGGGCTGTACTAAAGATAGCCAAAACTACACACACAGCTGGGTCTTCAGAAGAGAAAATCTATCAAATCAGACATCGCAGTGAACGCCTCCATTTTGGGGAGCATACCAATATTATTGGTTGTTTTGTCTTTTGTCATTCTGGGGAGATGTTGAAACTAGCCTAAATTACGGTATATTCGCGTTTTTAAAGTTTTCGCATATTTACACTTGACGCAGCACAAAATGGTTATTTATATTATATGTATTTTAGAAGAATGTTTACGCTCAAATTAGGTACCAGAACTAGTATTGATATGGTAGTGGAACTGAACCCAAGGTAGTTGTATGGAAAGTGTCTCCTGATGAGCTGGCCGTGTGCTGGGTCCAACTGGACATGAATCCTTTCCTGCCGGTTTTTCTGATGTAATGTCTCATCGGTCATGTTGCTCTGGTCTTATGTTCAGGTTCCGCTGAGCGAATTTGAATTTTCGTGGAGTAAAATCTCTGACATCCAGTCCCAGGTAAAGTAACGCTCAACCCTCTGATCTCAATATTGTAGTTAACTCCTTATTAAAAGATGGAAAGTTAGGGATATTATAATCAACCAGTTCCACGCAGCCTTAATATAACGCTGCTGTGGTGGTTCCTTAGCTGGACAAGTTGATAGAGAAGAACTACTACCTCCACAAGTCCGGCCAGGAGGCCTACAAGTCGTACGTGCGGGCGTACGACTCTCATTCCCTCAAGCAGATCTACAGCGTGGGCACCCTTAATCTCCCAATGGTGGCGCTATCCTTCGGCTTCAAGGTCCCGCCCTTCGTCGACCTCAGTATCCTTGCCTACCGCTTGTTCTATTGCTCTGTAAACCTCCGACCAACCTATTTATTAGAAAAGTTCTTGTTCTATTTACTTCAGCTATGCCCTTTTAATGTCTTGGTTGGATGACAACAATACTATTTTACTATTGTACTCTTGCACTTGAAACTTTTTCTGCAACAAAGCAAATGGTTCTCTCTGTTCTTTACTGCCGTTGGATGGTTTCCAAGCTGAAAAGTACTTTTTGGAAGGGTTTGATTCTCACTCATGCTCCGCCAGCGATTCTCCTTAACCCCTCCCCCTCAGATGTCAACAGCTGCCACGGTATGAAGATGCAGAAGCGCGGTGGCGGCGGGGGCTTCGGCTACAAGTCCAAGGGCGTCGACAAGTCCAGGATCTTCAAACATGTCAACAAGGGACGTGGAGACAAGAGGCAGTTCTCCCGATAAGTCTGTGTACCAGGTTCAATGAATAGAGAGGCCATGGCTTCTTCTTCCCCTCCTGCCTCTTCATCTCCCCTTTTCCCTCCCCCCGGGTGTTGATGAAACCCAAGTCGTGGACAGGAAGAGGTGTTTTTAGGTGGCATTTTACTGCCACTTTATTTGTTATCATGTGATCCTCTAATGTGACCCCTCAAGGTTTCTTTTTTATTCCTGGATGAATTGTAAATGTATACAAACTTTGAGGTGGCATTTTATTTAGTAGTAAGAAAAACCTGTTCATTCCTTTCTGCTAATGATTATATAACACGTTCTCTCATCAAGTGTTAATATTTCCTCCTTTTCTGCAATAAATATCTGTCCATGCGATTGGAGTACTTATTTACTCCAAACACAAGGAGATAAACATTATCCACTTCAATTTTCAAGAGTTTTATTAAAACATCTGTACATTTCAGTAGAGGGGCTCTTGCACATTGAAATTACATCTCAGACAAATAGGATTTGAACATATGTACATGTTTCAACAAAAAACAGCTTGATTTGTTTTTCGCCCTTTTTAAAATGAATCATCAGTCTGATATTTTAGTGGAAGTAACCAAACCCGGTCACCAAGACCCCAATACATGTATACAGTTTCTGATCTGGGCCATGACCTGTGTTCTAGGTGATCTTATGGCAGGTTTGATTTCCAACATGTAGCAGGCTAAAATATTTTGACTTGACAGTACTGCATAGATGTGTCAATTAAATTGATTAATTAAAAGCCCAATTTCACATTCCCTCATGAAATCCCTTTTAATTAGCCCATGCTCGACACAATGTCATTGATAAAGTGCGTTCCAGAGCTGGCAGAGCATGCGCAAACATTTGGTTGAGAAATTCAGTTTTTCAACCATCACATTCAGAGAAATAGTAAAACACCTTCGAAGGATAACAAAATGTCAAAGCTTCAAAGTCATCTCAAGTTACTAAATTTGAGTTTCTTGGAGGAAATTAAACCTTCATTGCTTCCACAAAGTGGAAAATGAAATAAGGTTATGGCCAGTGGTCAAATATATACAGTATTTCTTGAGGAGGAGGACTTAATTGTGAACCTAACTGAGCATGGCAGTTTGTTTTGCTACTGGAAATGACACGCATGAGATTTCTCTTTTAACCGTTCATGACAATTTGCAAAAAGATGTTTCCTCCGACAATGTTATGTTTCCGTGATGTGTTGGTTTAAAATTGGCGAACGTAACATTAGCCGATAAACTTAGTGTAGGACTTAACGCTTGACATTTAAAATTATAATTGGGCTTGCGTTCATTCTGGGAAGGATTGGGTGGGCGGAATCTGGGGAGGAGGGTTGGGCGGATTCTGGGGAGGAGGGGTGGGCGGAGTCTGGGGAGGAGGGGTGGGCGGAGTCTGGGGAGGAGGGGTGGGCAGGGTCTGGGGAGGAGATAACTTAAATATTGTGCATTTGGACTGCAGCACCAATTTAATCGTCTTCACATTCAAATTTTCACAAAAATAACAAAGAAATCCCAATTGAGATGTTCGATGCTGTTTTGACGGCAGTGAGTGTCAAGGTCAAACTGCAATTTTATCTTCCGTTTGGTCACACAATGGCCTTCTTTGTTGCCTTTGGCCACCAAAGGTTCTCCCAAGTTCAGCTATTGCTTTTGATCTGTTGGTGGAAGATGTGAAACAATAATTAAAAGGACAAGAAAGCACCGGAGCAATCAGAAGTAAAAAAAAGTAGAAAAATGAGAGCGAAGGCTTCGTTAATTCAGTTGGATGGGGTTAGTTAGAACACTCATTCCTTTATTATTCACAACTTGTTAGAAACAGCCAGTGAATAAAACCCACCAAACTGTTTTATTCGATTGTTATTATTGTAACAAGGAACACCCAATAACCATACATAAGTGTTTTTTAAAAAGGCATTGCTAGAAAAATATATTCTTAATACAATACATCCATACTGAGATGGTATGAATATATTTCACATCTTTAAAAATAGTAATTTGGTTCAAGTGCAAAACCAACGGTGAAAATCTACACTGTTCAACGGGTACTCCAAGTTTAGGAACCAAAACTTTTTGAGAGGGTTTTTGGTGGGTCTACGTGAACAGCATTCAGATCAAGTCGAGCATGCAGCAGTTACGCAGACCTCAGGGGTCGGCTCGGTTCGGTGGAGGGCTCGGCAGGACCCCCCAGGGAGGGCCCTTCATCTTCTTCTCTAATCCTGTCGGCCGAGATGAAGAAAAGCCCCAAGCACCGGACAACGGTCGGATTTTAGCATGTCAAAAGATGATTTCATTAAAAGAAAATCAACATGGTTGCAAAGCGGTGCCACCCCTCAATTAATTTAAACTGTTAATTACCATTAGAACACCAAACAGTAGATGTTACGTAGCGTTCCCTAGGTTACCGTTTGAGAGGCTGGCAGGTTCTATGGTCTCCCAGTTCATGGCCTTCTGCACAGCCTTCTTCCAGCGGGAGAAGCGGAACTCACTCTCTGTAAGGGGCAGGACATGGGTTAGTGATGAGCATCGTAGGTCAATGGGGCTTTGAGTGTAACAAAGCACTGACACAAGAGCAATTGTGCGTGAAGGGTAAGTAAACTCTAGAATCAAACTGCATCTCTGCTGAAAATGGAAAGGCTTTTGCAATTTCCATAAATTGTGTTAGCTGCGATAAGGCATATTTTAAAGCTTGTATATATTTTTATATAACAAATATTTCGTTATTTTTTGCTTCTAAAGATATATGACAACCAAAAGCTAATGCAATTATCCATTTTAATAGCGTCTGCTTTAACACAGCTCTTCTGGACAACCTACCGTTAGGGTTAATCTGGGGCACAAAGGTCTCCGAGACGACCTGGGGAAGATGATCGGTGGTCAGGTCCCAGACATTCACTCCCTCAGCCGCGCCTGCAGCCATGGCGACCCCCAAGGCCGTGGACTCCGCCATGGTGGGGCGCACTGCAGGAAGCAACAAAACACTAGAAATAGCTCCCTTCTTTACTGTGAGCAGAGTGCTCTACCGTCAAACACTTTAAGTTTGAGAGCGATATTGTGAAACATTTACCCGGGGAGCTCTACGTCGAGAGTTCTGCCCAAATTATTCTTTGGAAAATACTGAGACATTAATTGTGTAACACAGCTACAGCCCCCAAAAACTATGAGGGGGAGTGCTACTGGGAGACCTTTATTGTTTCACAATACTCTACACCCCCAATAAGCTCTTCTTTGAGAGCTCTACTGAGATACCTTTGTGGAAACATTTACTCTGAGTTGAACCCCCCAAAAGCTCTACCTTCTGAGAGCTCTACGTTCTGATAGCTCTCCTGTGACCTTGACACAGAGCTTTATGCTCTGAGAGCTCTACGTTCTCCTCACTCTGAGAGCTCTACGTTCTGAAAGCTCTACGCTCAGAGAGCTCTACGTTCTGAGAGCTCTACCCTGTACTGTGTAGCTTCTCTTACCAACGGGGATGCAGAGGATATCGGCCTGCAGCTGCATCAGCAGCCGGTTGGAGGTCATCCCTCCGTCCACCCAGAGCTGGTCTAGAGGAACACCGCTGTCCTGGTTCATGGCATCCAGGATCTGGATCACAGAGAGCGGGGGAGAGAAGTTCAAGCACAGCTTGGATTTGGCCTAATTTGTCATAATTTGCAATTATAGACTCTGAACAATGTATTGGGCACCCATGACATGACATATATTTCAATTCGGATAGGAGAACCACCATTGTACTGAACTGCATCTACAGTTTAAAATAACGCCTTTACTTGGTGAAGTTACGAAAAACAAACTTAAAAGTTTGTGAAAGCTCACCTCTCTGGTCTGGAAGCAGACCGCCTCCAGGGCAGCGAAGGCCAGGTGGTTTTTGTTGGTGAACTGAGTCAGCCCACAGATGATTCTATGCAACGCAGACACACACAGAATATCAAGAAACAAGTTAAATACCTTAGCGAACTAACTGTAATTTCTATCAAATATAGAGATTGCTATGCAGCATATGCTAAGTGCTATGCAGCATATGTAGCGAATTTTTTTGCTACAATAGCATGGATAAGTAAAATTTAGAGATGTCCAATATTATCGGCCCACCGATATTATCGGCCCGATATTAGCATAAAAATGTAATATCGGTATCGGATTAAAAAAAAAAAAAAAAAAAAAACATGGCACTTTTCCCTTAAATTAAGTTGAAGTATTTTTCTTATTTTGCACAGACAATATTAACATTTGGAAAGCCTTGTTGCATTCAAGAATGCATCCAGTGGGGCATCACAATAACATTAAGCATGTTGTGTTAATTCCACAACAGGAGATATGTAATGTTACCTAAATTAGGTTTGAGGAAAAATAACCCAAATATCGACATCGGTATCGGCTGATATCGGAATCGAAAATTTAGAGTTGGACAATATCGCTTATCGGATATCGGCAAAAAAGCCAATATCAGACATCCCTAGTAAAATTTTTACTTTTTGTAATGTACGAAGCATAACATTAAAGGTCCCATGACATGAAAATCTCACTTTGTGAGGTTTTCTAACATAAATATGAGTTCCCCTAGCCTGCCTATGGTCCCCCAGTGGCTAAAACTTGCGTTTGGTGTAAAACGAGCACTAGCTGTTCTGCTCGCCTTTGAAAAAACGGAGGCTCAAGCGCGCTGATTTGGAATGTCTGTGCTCATGACGTCATGAGGAATCTCGGCTCCTCCCCTTACTCTGCCTGGCCCGCCCAGAGACGTTGGCCCGCCAATGAGACTCGACCGTGCGAGCGCCACATGTGTGTGTGTGAATACACACACTGTAACGTAAGTGTTTCTTGTTGGTTCTTTGACGTGTCTTGTATTTCCACAACGAGACTGTCGTGGGGGTTATCTGAGCCATGTTTGAGAAGGAATTGGGGGAAAGGAACTTTGGTTTGACTCGCTGAAGTACATGAACTGCGACATGCCGCCGGTTGCCGCGAGGCACCATCGCCCGGCAGCGGGCAGCTGGCAGCAGGCAGCGCGCGGTTCAGTCGACTTCAGGTTGATGTGAAAGTGGAAGAACCAGAGACGTCGCAGAACCCGACAAAGTCGTTTGTGATTCATAATATCGTCTGGAGGCGCACACAATATATTATTTGATATAGATATCTATGTATTATATGATATTATTTAGATATAGAGCTCCAGGACTGTAACGCAAGTGTTGTACACTTCCTTGTTATTTGGCGCATAACGCGTCGGACTCTCGTCTCTGGTATTTCTACAACGAGACTCGTATTGGGGGTTATCTCAGCCAAGGTTGAGAATGAATTGGGGGGAAAGAACTTTGGCTTCGACTCCCTCAAGTCAAGAACATGAACCACGACAAGGAGGAGAAAGGGATCTTTGCCGGGCAGCGCTTAGGCACCTCCGCCTCCGGCGGTGGTCCCTCAGCGGGGCTCAAGCGGGAGACATTCGCCGCCAACAATCCCTTTCTCCTCCATGTCGTGGTTCATGTTCTTGAGGGAGTCAAAGCCAAAGTTCCTTCCCCCCAATTACGAGTCTCGTTGTAGAAATACCAGAGACGAGAGTCCGACGCGTTATGCGCCATCACACCAACAGCAGAACGGTTATCCAAATAACAAGGAAGTGTACAACACTTGCGTTACAGTCCTGGAGCTCTATATCTAAATAATATCATATAATAAATAGATATCTATATCATATAACATATTGTGTGCGCCTCCAGACGATATTATGAATCACAAACGACTTTGACGGGTTCTGCGACGTCTCTGGTTCTTCCACTTTCACATCAACCTGAAGTCGACTGAACTGCGCGCTGCCTGCTGCCGGCTGCCCGCTGCCGGGCGATGGTGCCTCGCGGCATGTCGCAGTTCATGTAGCCTACTTCAGCGAGTCAAACCAAAGTTCCTTTCCCCCAATTCCTTCTCAACCATGGCTCAGATAACCCCCACGACAGTCTCGTTGTGGAAATACAAGACACGTCAAGAACCGACAAGAAACACTTGCGTTACAGTGTGTGTATTCACATTGATGTGGACGTTGAAGAACCAGGAACGTCGGAATATCGGCTCACACAGCTTTTGGCCGTGATAATATGTATTATATGATATAGATATCTGTGTAGGCTATATGATAATATTTAGATATAGAGCTCCAGGACTCCCGTGTGTTCTAGAATATTTACAGAACACGGCTAAAGGCTGTGTGCGCCTCGCCATTGCGATACATCCACTGTAAACAGAGCGCATGGTACCGTCCCTGGCTGCAAGCTGCTCAGGGCCACACCCCCACCCTCCTCCTTGACACGCCCACCGAAACAGCGCATTTGGGGGAAGCTCAATGTGCGACTGGCTCGGAGTGGCTGTAACTCTGCACCACGGCTGAATTTCAGGAACGTCTTTGAATACTGTGTTAGTTGCCCACTAATACCTATATTAAAGAATACATAAAATAGCATGTCATGGGACCTTTAAGATATCATAGCATGTGTTGTTAAAACGTTTGCTTTTTGTTAGTGTAAATATCCATTCATTTAGCTACCGTAGCATGTGTACATTAAAAGTTTTGCTTTTTCTAGTGTATGTAGTGTAACATTTACCTACTGTAGCAAGGGAAGCTTTGGTGTAGCTTTTTGTTGTGTCTGTAGCATAATATTTAGTTTCTGTAGCAAGGGTAGTTTTAGGGTAGCTTTTTGTAGTGTTTGTAGCATAGCATTTAGATATTTTAAATGTTCTCACCCTCGTGCACTGGGCTCCCAGTAGGGGGCGTAGAGCCCGGAAAATGCCGGAACAAAGTAGCAGCCGTAAGACGAGCCCGCGGCAGCTGCCAGTTTCTCTGGAGTTAGAAGATGAGAAAATAAATTAATCAATATGGAAAGTGTTCGACATTATGTTAGACAAAACTTGACATCTCTGTAGAAGTGGCACTTCTTTTACCAGAGGAAAAGGCACAAGAAGGAGAAATATAAACAATGACACAATCAGATTAATAATAATACCGCTAAATGAACGTGGTTCCTAAAAAATAACGCATGCTTTCATATCCAAACAGGAAAACAATAAAAATAGGGTTTGATCGATAAGAATGTGTGTATATATATATATATATATATATATATATATATATATATATATATATATGTGTGTGTGTGCGTGCATAGATCATAGTTCAATGTACCTATCTCGGCAGTTGACTTGACAATTCCCATATTGTCCTTTAGCCACCGGACAACCGCCCCCGCTATGGCAACCGACCCCTGATGGGACACAGAGCAACCAATCACAACTCTGCTGACCAACCGCGACCAATAAGGGACTCAATGATCAATGATGAACATCAATGATTCCTGATGACAAGATACCAACAACCATATCATACAAACTACAAAAAACTGGGAAAAAGGGAATAAATGTCAGTATCCATCAGTAGCCTTGAAGACATTCCATGTATCGGGAGAGACGTGGTCTCACCTCGAGAGCGTAGCAGGCGGGCTGGTCCCTGCCCAGCTGATAGGCCACAGTGGTGAGGAGCCCGTGCTCAGACTTCACCGGCTGAGGAACAACATTAAAACCTTTAGTAGGCTGACGGTATATGATAATCACAGCTGTGCTGATATTCATTCTAACTGCACCACTATGCGTGTAATAATGCTTCTATACAACAGTTCTCCAAGCGCAATTTATTACTGAGCATTAAAAAGCGACCGATTATGATTTTTCGGTTTAGTTAATCATTTAAATAGAAAACTGAACTAGGACTGGAGTGTTGCCGAGCAACACAAACGATTTCCTGCTCACTAGGTCTACAAGTTACTAGTGGCCAGCTACTTTGCATTCTGTACAATCTCTGTTTCCATTCATTGTCCAACCATTGAATAAGAGTCGGTGGCAACTCTCCTACCTTGGATCCAGTGTTTCGTAGCAAAAAACAGCCCGTTCCATACCTTAAGAAAACAACATCACAAGAATGAGCAATAAGTGAGTAATTAAACTTATGACGGAAAAGTAACCCCACAATAAACCCACAGTAATGCATTAGAAGTGCAGCATCTCTCTTAACGCGCAGTTCACTGATGTGCCAACGGGTTCACGTTCAACCACACTCCTCCCTCCCTCTCTACACACACACACATAGTCCTAGCTTTAGCTTCAGTCTTACTGAGAGTGCAGATGAGGTGTGTAACTCAATATGGCTGGAGTAACTTTCCAATGACTTGGTTAAAAGTAAGTGAGCTGAAATGGACTTAAAGTAGCTAACAAATACTGTGCGTGAATTAATGAATCCCATGAAATAGAAGTTTCAACACAGCAGCTCTCTCTCTCTCTCTCCCCAAGACATTTTCCACCAAACTTGACATGTTTGTGTGGGTGTCTCTTACGTGTTTTTGGCGTGGCCTTCCTTGAAGCACATCTGTCCAACCAGGGCGGCAGACTGATCCCCGAGACACTGACGTAAACAGAGGTTGGCATTAGTTACCCCGTGATAGACCATAATATTACAATACCCTGCCGATAGCAACATAATCCATCCATCCACCACATGTCACATCTCTAGTTCCACAACTGCATCACACTTTTTTTTTTTTTAAGTATAATAATAATGTGTTTTATTTATACATGAAAATATTTAAGGGCATTCAAATGAGGAGCCAAAGTGGGAAAGAGGCGAGAAGAGTATGTGCACAAATGAGAAAGAAACATTTCTCATTTGATGAAGATCAAGCGAAGATCAAGCGAGCTATTGCCCTTCTGCTCCTGACTAAACAAAACAAACACTGAAGTTGGGAAACTGAGACTTTTTATAAACCTGCTTACCCCCGAGATTGGCACCCCTGAGAGAGAGCTGGACTTCTGCAAGACAGGGAACAAGAGGCCATGGATAACACACAACATTTAATTTAACAAATAAGAAAACATTGATCACTACAGTACTGAAGTACCTGCAGACGAGCAGAGGCTGTGTGTTTGTGTGTCAAGTTCCACGAGTGTTTCACGAGCGGGGTCATGGTTTGGCCAAGCTCTATTTCTCTCAGAGCCTATTGAAGATGACCAACCAATGCGGTATCTATACAATATATATATATATATATAATCTGAGTTTTTAAAAAAATATTTCCTTTCCACCGCTACTGACTCTGGTTGTTAGCAATGTAAGAGCTGCATAAAGAACTGGTTGTTTGAATAAATACACCCTTTTATTTACGCAAGAAACACTAGGTCTATGAAAGCCAAGGTTTTTCAGGCCTGATGGATGGAGTTGAAAGGAGTGTAGTTAAGTCTATCTCTTGCTGTCTAGTCACAGCCAATACCGTCTTCCATAGCCTATTCAAAGCACTGAATCTTTGATAAAGAGATATTTTGGAAAACAACAGGAAAAACTGAATGCACACAAAGCTACAATAAACATTATAACCTGCAAGTTGATGATAGCATGATGTAATGCACTTACTGCCTCAGTGGCCGTTCTAATAAATGAAAAAACACCCATCTGGACAAACTGTTCCAAAACCTCATCACTCGGATTGACCTAGATTTATGTAAAATAATAATTGAATGACCGGTTCAACTATCCCGTATACAAAAACAAAATACCAGATTTGACAACGTGGTGTGGACAACGTGGTGTGTCACTATTTACTGAAAAGAATACGTTTGGGACAGACAACGTTTCCACAAGACAAGGGACTACATAAACACCTTGTACTTGCTCGTACAGCAAGCCGCTCAGATAGGAAGTTAAAAGAGTGGTAACGTCTGGACGTCTCATCTCATCTCATCTCATCTTCGTCTGCCTATCCGGGGTAGGGTTGCGGGGGGAGCAGCTCAAGCGGGGGGCCCCAGACTTCCCTTTCCCGGGCCACATTGAACAGCTCTGACGGGGGGATCCCGAGGCGTTCCCAGGCCAGTGTTGAGATATAATCTCTCAACCCAGTCGCCAAGAAAAAACGTTGACGGTGTACGTTTCCATGAACACTGGATACGTAGCATTTCAACGTAAAAAATAGCGCGTTATACCTACAGTATCCACGCGTGCCGCTGTGGAGGCGGGTTTCGGGGTTTGGGTTTCACGGGTTTCGCGGCAAGTTGTGGACACGATTGTTGAGGGGGGGGGGGGGGGGGGGGGGGGGGAGGTAGACTGTTGTTGACCGGGGGGGGGGGGGAAGACACGTTTGTTGAGGGGGGGGGGACACATTTGTAGGGGGGGGGGGAACACGTTAGTTGAAGGGGGGGGGAGACACGTTTGTTGAGGGGGGGGGGGGGGGGGGGACACGTTTGTAGGGGGGGGGACACGGAACACGCTCGACAACGAGAGTTGTTTTTTATTGAACGAGACTTCAACACGGAACAGCTGCCCGAAACGATGGTCACGTCACTCTCGGTGACGGTGTCGACAACAATGAACACACGAATAATGTTAATAGAACAACACACAACCACATAACATCCCGAACCCATTAACCCCACTTAATCCTAACAACAAAATAAGTTAACAAAAGCCCCTTTTGTCAACTGACAACCCCAATTCCCAGAATCCCCCGCGGCTCCGGAACACGGCATAGCCTATATTAATCTTTATTATCTGAATGGGAAATGCAATATTTTAGGACAGATACACCATTAAACGCGTTTCTAATGACATTTCTAGCGAGAAATGTACATTTTCCTTACATAATCTTCAGTCAGTGAATGTGTATGATCTTTATTAATCTTTATTATCTGAATGGGAAATGCAATATTTTAGGACCGATTCACTGTTAAACGTGTTTCTAATAACATTTCTAGCGAGAAATATACTTTTTACTTGCATAATCTTCAGTCAGTGATTGTGTCTGATCTTTAGTTTTATAGTTATTAGGATTTGATCGGCTCGCTCGATCTCTCGCTCGATGTTTCAACGACGTCAGGTTGTTAGGGACGCTGCTTTCGCTAAACTAGCAGCTCACGTGTTTCCTGCGTTTGTGTTATTAAACTGTTACTTTATGTAACTTTTAATGATATCATCTTGTTAGAAACACGTATATCTGAGAGCCAACCCAGTCGCCAAAAGCATACGTTGACAGTGTACGTTTCGTGAACACTGGATACGTCGCATTTCAACATAAAATAGCGTGTTATACACGCACACACACGCACGCACACGCACGCACACACACGCACAGACACACACAAGACACACAGACACACACACACACACACGCACACGGTGCATTTCGCTGCTAAAGCAACAACAAAAAAATATTCCCTCAAATATTATTACTTTCAAAACGTTGGCCAAAATGGCCAATAATATCATTTTTATTTGGGATGCTTCTAGGACATTTTGGGTGGATTTTTGAATGGTATGTGTGCAGCACGTTTTTTGCAGGACCTGGCAACCCTGCGCTGTTGCCCGAGATCTGGATCCACCCCCCCCCCCACCCCAAATAAATACTATGGCAGAATAAAGTTAAACTTGAACATATAAACCTGAACATTTGTTTTTACAGTAGATTGGTGGAGGGATGACGTATGTTGGCCAACCCGGAAGTTAGCGTCGCCCTGGGTTCCCTTGACAAGAAGATTTTGGATTATTGCAGAAAAATTAGCATCTCTGAAGCACCTCCTCAAAAACTGAAAATAAATAAATGAATAAAAAGAACCATCTTCCAAAGAACCGTAAACCAATGCATTTGAATGGGAGTGTTTCTCTGATTTTTCCATGCTACACAGAACGAAATGTAAACCCATGCAAATAAAGACTTCATGGTCATAATAATTTAAATATCATTAATCTCCTGCGTGTGTTGGGTGATATTCTATTTTTTTCAACGGGGCTGCATCCAGTCACTTGACCGTCATGGTTGCTATGGTGGTTGCTATCGACCGCCCCCTCTAATCCTTACATGGCTCTAAAAGCCACACGGCAAAGGAGCTGCCGTCAATTGTGTTGTTTTTGTCGTAAACTGGGGTCCGACGGTTAAAAAATAGACAGATATTCCGAAGTATCCTTAAAAGGCAGCTTGGGTGTTTTTATTTTTTGCAGTTTAGACTTCTTCTATAACCTATTTTTGAAAGCAAAACACCAAGTTCATTGATTTAACGAGGCAGGGTTATTTGAAACAATTTATTAAATAAATATTTGTGAGAGGTCATTCCTTCTCCTGAGTTTGCTTCCTATTTATGTCTAGTGTACACCCCTACTGTCCAAAAGCATCCCCCCCCCCCTCCCCATATGGATTTGGAGAGTTGTTGCCATGTCCCAGTGGTGGAAGTATCATATAATATGAAAGAGGGCATTCAATTATACTATAATGATCAATTAGGAGGCCGAAGCCCTAAAGGAAGTGATGCAATAGGTGACTGAGGCGAGAAAATTTAAGTAAACTGTACCTTGGGGTCTCTTATATATCAAAGGGGGTTTCAAAGGACGCATACGCTTCAACCTGTGGCTCCAGCCCTACAGGAAATGACTCAGCAAGTGCTCCATCTCGTTGCACCTGCACCCAGCGGCTCGCTTGCAAGATTTTGGCCTGTTCTTCCCAGACCTACACCCTAGCCATCCAACCTGCATATCTGAGAATCAGGCCTCTCTTCAATAATGACAAAATCTTATGAGAGAAATACACATTAACTTTTTGTTATCTCATAAGCGGCGTGGTGCCGGTTACTTTTGACCTTTTGACCCCAGACTTCAAAGACGTGGCCACAGGCCAGCTGTGTCTACACACATTAAGCCACAAATGTACACCTCCATCCGGCAAAAAATGGGGCCTAGAAACTAACCTCATGTACGTTGACTGTACTGTTGGAGGTCACGCCCCTTTTCCGGCCTTTTCGGGTAGGAAGGTCCTACCGCCCTGAAATTTGAATACCATATTCTAGGGCCTAACTGGGACCCCCGCACCGAAACTTGGCCCGGTCGGACCCCGAGTGCAGGAAGGGGGGGCCTGGACTTTCATAATCTTCGCTCAGTGAATGTAAAGGATGTTTGGTCGGATGTTATGACGAAGAATCATAATGTGAATGGGAATATTCTATAAATATCTTGATATCATCTTTCGTCTCAACACTTCTGCTGCAGCCGCTTAAAGTCTCACTCCGAGAACCTTAAAATATGAATCAATCCATTAGAAGTATGAAAATATCGTCCCGGTGGAGGAACAGGGCAAACAAGGTGTCCTTTGACATCTACGTTTCGAGGCGATTGCAACAGTGCCAGACATGACCATATTTGAATATGTTTCGGGGTAGTAATTAGCTGTCGATTTTGGAGGCCTTTATCAATAATGACCAGCTATAGATTTGCTTCCCGATGGAGATTTTTGACAAATTACATGTTAATTAGCATCTACACGTTAAGCTGAGTCCAATGAGATCAAGCTCGCCCTCTTGCTACACCGAGATCATGTCCTAGACCTAGGTGTACCATGTAAAATACATGTTACCATTAGCTAGAGTGTCATGCTTGGTGTCATTGGACTCAGCTCAACGTGTAGATGCTAAATAACATGTCATTTGTCACAAATTTCTATCGGGAAGCAAATCAATAGCTGCTCATTATTGATTAAGGCCTCCAATTTCGACAGCTAATTACTACCATTAAACATGTTCGAATATGCTCATGTGTGGCACCGTTGCAATCGACTGGAGATGTTGAAGGACACCTTGTTCGCCCTCTTACGTCACCGGGAAGATATTTACATGCTTCTGATTGACTAATGAATTGATTCAGCTATTCCCCCAGAAGTCTGGGGTCAAAAGGTCAAAAGGAGACGCAAAAAACATGCTGCCCACATACCGTTCAAAATCCACCCAAAATGTCCTAGAAGCATCCCAAATAAAAATGATATTATTGGCCATTTTGGCCAACGTTTTGAAAGTAATAATATTTGAGGGAATATTTTTTTGTTGTTGTTTTAGCAGCGAAATGCACCGTGTGCGTGTGTGTGTGTGTGTGTGTGTGTGTCCGTGTGTGTGTGTGTGTCTGTGCGTGTGTGTGTGTGCGTGTGTGCGTGCGTGCGTGTGCGTGTGTGTGTGTGTGTGTGGGTGTATAACCCGCTATTTTATGTTGAAATGCGACGTAATCCAGTGTTCACGAAACGTACACTGTCAACGTATGCTTTTGGAGACTGGGTTGGCTCTCAGATATACGTGTTTCTAACAAGATGATATCATTAAAAGTTACATAAAGTAACGGTTTAATAACACAAACTTAGGAAACACGTGAGCTGCTAGTTTAGCGAAAGCAGCGTCCCTAACAACCTGACGTCGTTGAAACATGCGAGCGAGCCGATCAAATCCTAATAACTATAAAACTAAAGATCAGACACAATCACTGACTGAAGATTATGCAAGTAAAAAGTATATTTCTCGCTAGAAATGTTATTAGAAACACGTTTAACGGTGAATCGGTCCTAAAATATTGCATTTCCCATTCAGATAATAAAGATTAATAAAGATCATACACATTCACTGACTGAAGATTATGTAAGGAAAATGTACATTTCTCGCTAGAAATGTCATTATAAACGCGTTTAATGGTGTATCTGTCCTAAAATATTGCATTTCCCATTCAGATAATAAAGATTAATATAGGCTACGCCGTGTTCCGGAGCCGCGGGGGATTCTGGGAATTGGGGTTGTCAGTTGACAAAAGGGGCTTTTGTTAACTTGTTTTGTTGTTAGGATTAAGTGGGGTTAATGGGTTTGGGATGTTATGTGGTTGTGTGTTGTTCTATTAACATTGTTCGTGTGTTCATTGTTGTCGTCACCGTCACCAAGAGTGACGTGACCATCGTTTCGGGCAGCTGTTCCGTGTTGAAGTCTCGTTCAATAAAAAACAACTCTCGTTGTCGAGCGTTCAATAAAAACCAACTCTCGTTGTCGAGCGTCCCCCCCCCCCCCCTACAAACGTGTCGTCGTCCCCCCCCCTCAACACACTCGTTTCCCCCCCCCCTACAAACGTGTCCCCCCCCCCCCCTCAACAAACGTGTCTTCCTCCCCCCCCTCCCCGGTCAACAACAGTCTACCTCCCCCCCCCCCCCCCCCTCAACAATCGTGTCCACAATTTGCCGCGAAACCCGTGAAACCCAAACCCCGAAACCCGCCTCCACAGCGGCACGCGTGGATACTGTAGGTATAACACGCTATTTTTTACGTTGAAATGCTACGTATCCAGTGTTCATGGAAACGTACACCGTCAACGTTTTTTCTTGGCGACTGGGTTGAATCTCTCCACCTAGTCCTGGGTCTTCCCCGAGGTCTCCTCCCCACTGGACGTGCCTGAAACACCTCCCAAGGGAGGCGCCCAGTGGGCATCCTTACCAGATGCCCGAACCACCTCAGCTGGGGTCTCATTTATAAAACTGTGCGTAGGATCGTTACTAAAAATGTGCGTACGCCCAGAAGCCAAGTTTTGCGTGCGCCAAAAAATATTCAGATTTATAAAACACTGCGTACGCACACCTGTAGGCAATCTTTGCTTTATAAATCACATACTGACTACAATTGTGCACAGCTGAATCAGCTTCACGTTCCGCCCTCTACACGCCCCTTTTTAACCATAAATGGTCAATGCAAATGACCTCATGAATGCGATCTGCATATAAAACAGACTCAGATGCCGGTATTATGTCTTGTTGGAAACAATGGCAGAAGTACTGAGAAAATCAAAAAAGCGAAATTTCACGGAGGTTGAAGTGGAGACACTTGTGGGTGAGATGGAGGCCCGAAAGGTAGTTTTGTTCGGCGGTCACGGGATTGGGATCGCCAACAACAAAAAGCAGAGTGATGACATAGAGTTACATATTTTTATCTAGCCTACCAATAAATCGTTATGGTCCCTAAATACCCTCTCCCTCCGAATCCTGCCATTTGCATGGTCCGCCATAAGTGCCATATGGTGCAGCATTACCACGGCGCTCACCTCTGTATTTATAGGGTTACGGTAATAAGACTGACGAGAACGCCTTGGATAATCAGTTTGTAATTACCCACGTAAAATGTTCTTGAACATAACCCCTTTTTAATGCCTGATTTGCCATGAAAAGCATCAAGAGTAACGGACAACGATTGTGATGAGTGTGGCTTGGTTTTTCACACTTGGGATTTAATTGACATTCGATCATGTGTTTACAGTGTCACATAAAAATATTATGTTATTGACACATGTTGGACAGATGCTTTATTCCATGCAGTCGCGCCGTCAGTGGACAGTATGGAGTGACGGGATTAAATATAGAGAATTTCTTTTTATTTCTATTCTAAGGAGATATTTCTGGAGTTATAACTGAGAAATAACGCAGTGGACTTAAATTATTCTGATTAGGATTTAACGCATGATACGGGTTGAAATTAAATTGATGAAGGGCGATGATAAAACATAATCGTTCTTCTCACTCTGCAATTCTTCGGTCTGACTTCAGTTCACCACCACACCGTCTGTGTCGCCAATTCGCCTTTTCCTCCAAACCATGCGTACCCATGGGTCAGAGTTTGCTTAGGGCTGCGCACATTTTCCCGTCAAGTTGGTTTTTTATAGATCACAACCTTGGCGTGAAAAGTCACGTACGCCAATTTCAGCCCCGTTTTGTGCGTACGCAACGGTTATAAATGAGACCCCTGATCATTTCTAAGTAAAGGAGCAGCGGCTCTAATCCGAGTTCCTCACGGATGGCTGAGCTTCTCACCCTATCCCTAAGGGAGACGCCAGCCACCCTTCTGCGAAAACTCATCTCGGCCGCTTGTACCCGCGATCTCGTCCTTTCGGTCATCACCCAACCCTCATGACCATAGGTGAGGATAGGAACGAAGATCGACCGGTAGATCGAGAGCTTTGCCTTGCGGCTCAGCTCTCTTTTCGTAACAACGGTGCGGTGAAGCGAACGCAATACCACCCCCGCTGCTCCGATTCTCCGGCCAATCTCACGCTCCTTAGTACCCTCACTCACGAACAAGACCCCGAGGTACTTGAACTCCTTCACTTGGGCTAAGGACTCATTTCCTACCCGGAGTAAGCAATCCAACGGTTTCCTGAGTCATGGCCTCAGATTTAGCGGTGCTGATCCTCATCCCAGCCGCTTCACACTCGGCCGCCAGCCGATCCAGTGAGTGCTGAAGGTCACAGGCCGATGATCCAATGAGGACCACATCATCTGCAAAAAGCAGTGACGAGATCCTCAGACCACCGAACTGCAACCCCTCCCCACCACGACTACGCCTCGATATCCTGTCCATGTATATCACAAACAGGATTGGTGACAAGGCGCAGCCCTGGCGGAGACCAGCACCCACTGAGAACGAAACTGACTGGCGGCCGAGGACGCGAACACAGCTCTCGCTTTGGGAGTACAGAGATTGGATGGCCCCGAGGATAGACCCCCTTACCCCATACTCCCGCAGCACCTCCCAGCGTTTCTCCCTGGGGACCCGGTCATATGCCTTCTCCAGATCCACAAAGCACATGTAGACCGTCTACGGTCTACATGTGTAGTACACGTCTGGACGTGTAAAACATAATGACGATATAAAGTGAACCATCTCCCCTTCTGACCTACGACCCAGAGAGCAAAATTCATGTTGGGCTTTTTTAATCTGTTCTACTTCTAGATAGATACGATACACACAACAAACGAAGATAGAATACACAAGCCAAATCTTTTGTGGAATTATTGTGCTTCACCTATTTTATGTACCAATTGAGAACCACAATGTGTTTTTTCCATGCAGTATCATTCTGTATTATCTCATCGGTTGCGCTTTCACAATGAATATAAAACTAAACTGCATTCAAGCAAGCATGTGAGATTCATTCAATAATCCATTTGCGCTTGAAGACACCAATCATTTCAATTCTTCATAATCCCTATGTTATCAAGACATTTTCTTCTATTCCAGCAACTATGTCCTATATTACATACTTTATTATCCCATATCAAGGTCATTTGTATCAAAATGTGTATACAACGCTTTCATCTGTATCTAATTAAGGACTTCAAATCAAAGCTCTCTATATATTGATCATTCCTAAATGTGGTCTTTTATAAATTGACTTAACACTGTTTCACACACACACAAACGCACGCACGCTCTGAGCTTACCATGCATCCATATATTTCCGACGAGCTCCTAACTTTGGGCAGAATATCCATGGGGACGTCAAAATACCTACAGGAAGCAAGACATCCGCCGATCAGATTCAGGTTTACATCAGCAGAAAGGTCAATCAGATTAAACTATTACTATAAACGGAGGCAGGGAATATTTCTATGTGGAAAAGGGGAGAATGTCATCAATGTTTAGGTTATGATAAGCCCTTTGTTTGAGTTTCCCCCTAAAAAATATAGAAAACATGGTAACAATTTTCATTCATTAAGTGCAAAACAGAGTCTTTCACTAATGTCTGTCAGCGTGTCTGTCCGCGTGTCTGTCCGCGTGTCTGTCAGCGTGTGCTTGGACCTGCAGAGCTCGAGGTCCCAGTCCAGGGTGTGGATGTTGAAGAGCAGGGTGCGGCTGGCGTTGGACACGTCCGTGATGTGAACGCCTCCGTCCGTGTTCCCACTCAGACACTGTGAGAGGAACCATTCAATCACACTTTATCTTAAGCCTTTAAACACAAAGTACCTGCTCAAAGCTGCAATAATATTTGCTTAACAAGGGATTAATGCAACAACAAGAATTTAGGTTTCACCAAATCACAGCTAATTAGGTAAAGGTTAATTTGGTAAAATGTATGCTTAGAATAAATGGGGGGAGACCTCAGGGTTTGGATTATATAAACTCTACGTAGACCAGTGGCGGCTGGTGGTTTTTAAAGTGAGGGAGGAAGGACTGCGCGCTTGGTTGCCATTGGCCTGCTTGCACTGTTGGTGTATGGTGGCATAAGAATGTGAGACTCAAGTTGTTTCAGGGTGTTTTGGTGAACTACAAAATAGCAGGGAGGGAGTTATGTGAACAAAATGTATACAAAGCCACCAGTGGCATCACTGTAATTTGAGAAGGAAAGGATGCAAAGCATATTAGTCAAATCAGGCCTACTATTGATTTGTAAAAGTAAATAAAATAATCTGGGCCTATTATTGGGCCTATTTTTGCCCTCACTGACTGAAGTTATTTAGCTATGTTTATTTTCAGTTACAATTGCTTGTAATGCTACCAGTAAGTCATGCGTACCTAGCAAACCATGTAGCACTCACAACACTGACGTTGCCATTACTTCTGATGACCTTGATTTTGGGAAGTGGTCTACCTCTTTCTGAATGAATGGAATGGTTTTTGTAATAAGACGTTAACAATGTCCTCCGTTTCCAATGTTTCCATTGTGCATTTAGGATCTCGCTATCGCAGATTTCACTTACTCTGCGTCTCTCAGACTGAGCACCGCGGCAATGCAGACCGGGTTTGTTATCGACAGCGTTGCCAGATTGGGCAGATTTCCCGCCCAATGATAATTTTTCCAGCCTAACATGGTTAAAAGTAGCCCAATTGGGTGGGAAATCGGACCAATCTGGCAACACTGCTCAACATCCAGGGATCCTGCTTATTGGTTCATAGCGCAGACGGATAGATTTTTGCGCGAATCAGACCCCTTAAGGTCCCACCCACTCAGAGGAGGATTTTCCTCCTCTCTCCCATTGAAACCCATGTTATCCACCGGCCGCCAGTACTTTCGGGAAAATGAATGGGAGTGGACGGCGGCGGAGGGAGGACGTTCCTCCCTGAAGTAATTGTCAATAGGCGATAGGGGGTGCTAATGTCCCTTTACCCAGGGAAACGAACATTATATATTCAAAGGCAATAAAGTAGTCATATTTAAGGGCATTAATTCATTACAATAGTCGGGGCAATCTAAATCTTTTATTCTCAACAATGTTAGGGAGGATCTTCCTCCCTCTCCTCAATGGAGAAGCCTCCACTGACGTAGACATAATATTTTTGTTAGCCATTATAAAAACATCTACTCATCTAATGTTTCCCAATGTAGCCCAATATATATACATTCATCATATACTTCCTGTGAGTGGCCTAATCAAATTGAATGGTTTTACTGTAATGCAAGGAAATACTATGCAATTTAAGATCTTAAATCCATGTATCCTGGGGTTGCGTGTCTGTGGAGCTTACCCATATGATCCATGAGTCCACCGTACCAAACATGGCCCTGTCCTCCTCCACCGCCCGGCGGACCTCCTCCACGTTGTCCAGTAGCCAGCGCAGCTTCACCGCGCTGAAGTAGGTGCTGATGGGCAGGCCCGTCTTGGGCTGTGGAGAGACATCGCAGCCATGTGTCAATCAGCCAGCAGTTTGAGACTAACACCCCCCGACCGTTGATCGATCTCCACAATAACACACATCCCACCTAAAGGGCCCCTAACACTCGGTGTGTATCACGATAGCCAGGTGACATCTGCCAGAATGACAGGGATCTGAATGAGCTGCAAGTAGCTTGAAATCTGCTCAATGCCTGCTCAATGATAGTAAATAACCGATATTAACTTATCAGGGTTCTCTGGCTCACCTTGAGGTGGTTTTTGTTCTTGCCCGGGGACTTGTTGATGAGTCTTTCCACCGTGGACTGTGTACGCAGATCAAGCCAAACTACAAACACATACACACATTAAACATGAATTAACATTAATTAATGGAGTAATATGCATTAACCAACAGTTAATGAACAGTTAACTGATGGTCTAGTAAGCCTTTACTAATGGTGCTCCTGTTAACTAAGGCCATCGTGTTCATGTTGACTAAGGTAATAGCGTTCACGTTAACTACGGTAATGGCGATCATGTTAACTACGGTAATGGTGTTCATGTTAACCCAGGTAATGGTGTTCATGTTAGCTAAGGTAATAAAGTTCATGTTACCTAAGGCCATGGTGTTAACTAGGGTTATGTTGCCCATGTTAACTACGGGTATGGTGTTCAAGTCAACTAAGGCAATGGTGTTCATGTTAACTAAGGTAATGGTGTTCATGTTGACTAAGAACCCTATCACGGGGTCCTTAGTTAACATGATAAGTTAACCTCATTACATGAACATTGTTCATGTGTTCATGTTAACTAAGGTAATGGTGTTTGTGTTAACTAAGGTTATGGTGTTCATACACACAGAACGATAATAACATTTATTATCGTTCATAATTTAATAGGCCTCCAACCCTATCCTCAACCCCTATGCTTATGCAATATAATAATGCATATTGCATTAACTAAGGCATGATTAAATGGACACTTCACCCATTTACATTAAGCTTTGTATCGTTAGGAACCCAAAAAAAGTCACTGTCTGCCTTTTCTCGCTCATGAATGCACAAAATTTGAAATTGATGTTACTATTCGACAAAATATATGACCCACTTTCAATACAGATTTATCTCCACCGGTGAAATTCTCCTTTAAGGTAACCTTATTGTAAAGAGATACCTATTATTTTTTACCTACTTTACCATCACGAAAAACAGTACATGAATACATTTTGATTTGACATGTGTGAAGGGATGCAGAGCAAGAGCTTGTTCTTTGCTTTAAGGAGAACCACACGCCTGAAATGGTTCACAACTGCTCTGAATCCTTTACCCCTGGTGGCCGTTGGTGTCATGACGGTTAGCGTGAGGGGAACAGCAGTGAGTGACCCAGAGGTTGAATAACTTCACCATTGGCTGCCCCCAGACATGTTTATTAAACCGAAGAAATTATAAAATGAGGATTTCTTTTGACTCTCAGGCAGATTCCCCCAATTATTTGGTATTTTGTTTCAAGAGAATACTTTATTATGGGATGTGGTGTAGTCACCCAGGGCATTGTAGAGTGGCTCCCCGGTCCCCTTATCCCACACCACTGTTGTCTCTCTCTGATTGGTCACGCCCACCGCTGGAGTAACAAAATAACAAACAAGAAACTTAAACAGGTTTGTCCACACACACACACACACACACACACACACACACACACACAAACACACACTTATTCTACATTAACTAGTAGAGCATGGCAATAACACTGCTTGGGTTATAATAAATATAATCTCACCAGTTGCCGAAATGGATGTGTGTCTTGGTTTGTGTGTGTTGGGGTGAGCACCTTTAATGTTGGAGAGGTCGATGTTGAGTTGACCGAGCTTCTCGCACGTCCGCTCTATGCAGTCGTACACTGACTGGATGATCTCTTTGGGGTCCTCCTCCACCCAGCTGATGAACACACAGAACACATGTTCCACGCATGTTGCTACTTCTGTTACAGGTCAACTACAGCAGTTTAAAAAGGAATTCCATCCCATGTCTTCCTACACTATGGAAGACAGAAAGATTTCTAAAATAAAACCTCTACATGTGGCACACACAAACCGATAGATGAGCCAAAAAGGTAACAAGGTACGATGTCAATTTTAAAAAGGGAAATCTCACCCAATGTTAAATGTAATTCTGTATTATTTTGTCTTGACTTCATTGGCGCCTCCATAGTTTTTGTTTCTTTTAAAGTTCGGCCAAATAAACTCCACATTTCGGAAAAATAAAAACGGACTGATAAATTCAACACCGCTCTGGGGTGAGCAACCAAACCAGCTCTTACAGCGATGGGATTTTGTTTTATATACATCAAAACCAGAGGGTTGGAACTTAAACCTGTTCAACAGGTAAGTGAATCATACTAAAAACAAATCGTTAAATTGTAACCCAAGCACTCAAAACTGTAGTAAAGAAATGTTGCCATGCCATTTTAATTCATGGTTTCTATAGTTTGAGACATCATGAGACGCTGTGGAGACAACACACCAATAGTCTCTCCTTTATCTCCTAATGGTGAGGAAATAGTGCTTTTTAAATACAACCACCGGCACCCTTGAGAAAGTTATGCTTCGATGTGGACTCAAGAAACCGCAAGAATGTACATTGTCTAGGACACTGCATTACTTTATTTCACACATTATTTTACTTTATATGGGCGTCATGTGGCTCAGAAGGTAGGGCGGGTTGGCCGGTAACCGGAAGGTGGCCAGTTTGTTCCCCGGCTCCTCCCCCGGTGTCGAGGAGTCCCTGAGCCAGACACCTCAACTTAACTGCTTCAGACGAGCTGGCTGTCGCTTTGCACGCTTTGCACGGCTGACACCGCCATCAGTGTGTGAATGTGTGCATGACTGTGTGAATGTTAGGCAATATTGTATAGCGCTTTGAATGGGCACTGGTTAGAAAAGCGCTCTATAAATGCACTCCATTTCTTAATATCCATCTTGACTCGATTCAGGGAAACTGACAAGGCTGATATATCTTAGCGTTTGAAAGTGTTTTTTAACGGTTATTTTATGTGAGAGTCACAGAGTACCACTAATGGGAAAGCCATAAAGGGAAAAGTCAACTCACCCCTCTTTGGGAAAAAACTGTGTGATCTCCACCTGATGCTGACTCACAACCTCGGCCGTTCTAGCATTGAACACCTGTGGAAGACAGGTACACACATTTTGAAAGACTGTGATAGTCGACCTGCAATATCAACCAGTGAGTACACTCACATTGCATGAGAAGATAGTGTACAAATGTAAGTGTAGGTTGATAACCTTGATTCTATGTTGGATTGAGGTTATAAGAGAGCCGTATGATTGCTTTTGGTGTAGGAATGTGGTGGATGTTCAGAGACACGGAGAAATAGACATGAAGCAAGGGGCATGGAAAACAGATATTAGAGGGGAACCAAACTACTGCTTCCACTTTTTGTGGCATGGGCAGGAATATCAACTTGGCACCCATATCAGTTTCTATATCCTACTGGAGATGCGGTTTCCTCCTAACGAGCTTAAGAGAGTCAAAGCAACAGTCAGGTGTGCTCATCCGCGCTCAGATGGACACAGAGAGGGCTTGATGTATGGCAGTACAGCCATACATCAATTTGTGGTTAAGAGGCGCTTGGATCAAAACCTGGATTTTGATCCAACATTTCTGTTTTCCTGTCTTAAAACACATGACCTGATTTAACGGTTTGATTGGTCCGATGTTTCATATGACAGTGTGATTAACAAGTACAACTATTCTTTTTCCCATTGGAAACAGGGTTGCTGATGCAGAATACATGTATGAGGCGCTACTTTATATTAGAAAACAGCATAGCACAACGATTCCCTTTAATGTGAGGTGTTCTGCACTAGTGTGCACTTTCCTGCGTATGGTTCTAGCTGTCCCTGTCAGGCTGTTCTATTCTAAACATATTCAGCTGCCTTATGATGTCCCATACAGAGACATGCTTCCACTACTATCTGTGTGCGCTTACCTCATCTAATTTATTTAACTCATGAAGCTGTACACACACACACACACACACACACACACACACACACACACACACACACACACACACACACACACACACACACACACGTTATAGGAAATCACCTATCTCCACCGGTGAAATCACCTAAATATAACGAAACAAGGTTGGGTCGTTTCCTGTAGACATCCCACACAAATACAAACACACACGGTTGTCTGTGCTCTTACCTCATCTCACTTATATTCCTCATGAAGCTACACACACACACACACAGTCAAAGTTTGGGAGTGGACAGGGAGGTCTTTCTCCCTAAGGACTGCGACACAATCACCTCTCACTAGATGACGTTGCAGACTGCCTGACCACTGATATTATTCATCCCAAGTGACTCATGCTTGACCTCCTGAGGGGAAGGGCATAGGTCATATAGAGAACTGTCTATCTCCCTGCTTTCATCTGAAATATTGAGCTATTGGTTAATCAAAACCAACGGCTGTGGCCATTGGCAACTTGTTTTTGTTTTGTGGGCCTTGTTGCCCTGCGACTGTTTTGGGTAGGTTTAAAAAACAACTTGTCTCGTTAATGTATAACCAGTTATGCTCTTTGGCCAGAGTGTCTTTAGATTACAGCGGCAGGCTCATTGAGGTTCTGTAGAAAGCGACCCTGTGACACACAGTCATGTATTACATAACAGAAAATCAAGCTTTTTCGGGGAAATGTCCTATAACTTGAGTCTACAACATACATCTTTCTAATGTCTCATCGTCCATTTTGATCCAACATTTCTAGAATATAGCATTCGAGTTAACACACTATTATTACACTGTGTTCTAGCTTACGTGTTGGATACCATTTCTCATGATCATGCTTCACTGACCTGTGACCTGCTAAATGCTACTCCTTATACGACAGGGAGGCAGCCATGTGTTATCATCGTCCATATAACGATATACAAGCCCCAAAAATGGACCAATAAAGATACTAAAACACTTCTAAGTGGTCCCTTTGGCTGTATTTACTTAAATCTAACAAAACATGGTTGGGTTGTTTCCTGTAGACATCACACACACACACACACACACACACACACACACACACACACACACACACACACACACACACACACACACACACACACACACACAGTAGGATATATGTCTACTACTACTACTTTTGACCACATTGGATGGTTTGTTAAAGGAAGTATACTTTTAGATGTAATATTATTTGAGGAGGACTTAAAGTTTTAATTTAGGAGGTACCAGATCAAGTTAGGTTGAAAGCTTTACTTTGGTTAATCTGTAAATAAATGGAAGAAGAAAATATACTTTATTCCTGACCTCATATGACCACAGACCAGCCTGTACTGCTCCTCACACACCGCCAGAGACGCTTCTGGAAACCTTCGAAATGTTGGTCTCAAATCCACGTCTCTTCGTGGATTTGGAAAATAATCCACAGATCGGACTAAATTGGTAGGCGGGTTTCCCCATGGATGCGTGTGTGTAGGGGTTTGACATTTAACACATAACGCGTTACTAGCATTCAATGTCAATGTGTGAACTTATTTCGCACCCACCAAATATACCCATAGACAATAGCCTACAGACAACTAGCATACATTACAAATAACATCCAAACAACGTATTAAACCCATATACATTTTCAGATCGTATCCACCTTAAAAAACATTTATACCGACTTATTAGAGTAAAAGAGCATTAGGTTTATAGCGTCGATCACTAACCAGAAAGCGCGTCGAGCTGGTGCCCTGGTCCACCGCGGCGACCAGCGGGTCCGTCCCAGCGTTTGCTTTCATTCTGGTAATATACCAGGATACACTAAATAGATTAAAATGATCAGCGATACTCGGTGGAGGCACACAGCCTTTGAGAAACAGACTGCTGGGACTACGACTCGGCAACTTCTGTACAATGAATACAAACCAGCGTGGGCAGACGCAACCAGAACGGAGTGCAAAAGACGAGTTTGGCCAACCAGTGTGGCCCGGGTTATGAGAGGGAGGGAACGGGGGAGGAGAGGGAGGGACCCGGGGAGGAGAGGGAGGACCTGTTGGAGAGGTCACCCTGCCCGAGTTAGGAGAGGGACAGTGGCGATTCTAGAAAATTTTACATGGGGTGGCAGAAGGGTGGCAAGTTAAATTCAAGGGTGGCAAATCACACACACAAAGTCAAGTCAAGTCAAGTCTTTTTATTGTTGGAAACACACATGCCTGGTGTCTATATGTATTTATTTATACCAATCGCTAATGAAAACAGTTAACCTATTTACTAGGGCTGTAACGATACACAAATTCACGATTCGGTTTGTATCACGATTTTTGACCCACGGTTCGATACATCCCACGATTCTTTTAAATTTAAAAAGCATTTTATTTAAACAACACTTAAATACCAATTATCTTAATGTAAAATGTAATAACAAATAATTTGGAACACTGAACAGATTTGAACCGAAAGAATACTATTAAAGTATAGCTAAATTATTAAAGAAATTACCAAAGATTGCAGTTGGAGGATGCTTTCTGCTGGTAGGCATAATAGGGCCCCTTTAACTGTTTGGTTGGTTTATTCAAATATCCTTATTAGCGCTTCTTATTAGGCTATGTAGCTTAAATAATGACATAATCAGGCCGTATAGAATGCAACATGTTTAATAGCCTAACTCTCAATAGATGAGGAAAAACGTGAACGTCGCAATAACGAGGCATAGTGTTACGAGTAGCATATGTGTGTGCGGGAGAATGGCAGTGTGCGTATGCATGTGTGAGTGACGTCAGCGAGTGAGTGGACGAGCGAGGAGAGCGAGCGGTAGCGCGTGTGTCTAGTGAGAAGCGAACGAGTCCGGTAGAATAAAGTACCCATCCTGTCAATAATCGGTGGCCGCTTCATTCCGACCTATAAGCAGACAAACTGCCAGTCAAATCACACAAAACAATAGAGACAGGATCACACAGGCATTTTTTTTCGCGCTTGGCCCACTCTGGATAAATGTCGTTCATATCGCATATGAGGACTTCGACGGCTGTGGAGAAATGCAATCCTCCGTAGCCACGGAGAGCTGTGATCACAGAGAGGGTATCTCGTCACATATTTACGGCATCGATAGAAGGAGGGGCTGTCAGCAGACTATTATTTAGACAAATATTCGCAAATTTCAATGGTGAGAGTTGGCTTGTCTCCAGTTCTTTGGCTTTCAAACCGTTTCTGTTTTCATTTGAATGAAGCGGCAGATGCGCACGGTGAGAAGAGAGCAAATAGGATTCATGGACTCAACCATTTTACAGGGGAGGGGGGACATAAAGATTTTAGTTCTTAAACTTAAACAAGTTACCAATGAGATCAACAGCTTCAGTAGCAAAAAATATAATACCATTCAATAAATGTATATTGGAGACACTTCTAACAACCTGGGTGGCAAGTGGGGTGGCAAACATTTTTTGGGGGGTGGCAGCTGCCACCCCTTGCCACCCCGGTAGTTTCGCCACTGGAGAGGGAGGGACCCGGGTTAGGAGAGAGAGGAAACTAGGGGAGGGGTGACCCTGCCTGGGTTAGGAGAGGGAGGGACCCGGGTTAGGAGAGGGGTCACCCTGCCCAGGGGAAGGAGAGGGAGGGACCCAGGGGAGGTTGACCCCTCCCCCGGGTCCCTCCCTCTCCTCAGACTGCCCAGGGTGATGGAGAGGGTGGGACCCGGGGAGGGGTCACCCTGCTCGGGGGAGGGGTCGACCTGCCCGGGGGAGGAGAGGGAGGGACCTGGGGGAGAGTGACCCCTCCCCCGGGTCCCTCCCTCTCCTCAGACTGCCCTGCAAGAAGAGGAAGGGAGGGACCCGGGGTGTCACCCTGCTCGGGGGAGGGGTCACCCGGCCAGGGGGAGGAGAGGGGGGGTCCCGGGGGAGGGGTCGACCTGCCCGGCCAGTCAACCACGGTTGACTGTCAAAGGTTCTTGGCTCCGTGAGGACCAATCCCGTTTGGGGGGCACGGCTCAACAAAACAAATGCTGGACTGATACACAGCCTGTCCCATGAGTCGGTCCAGAACCCGACCTAGGTCGATTGTAAGATCCATGTCATGTTATTTATTTAAAATCATTCTCTTATTTCAGATACAGATGAGAGCAAAAGCTCACTATAGATGACACCCATGTTTTATTAGGCTTGTTCCAGTATTTAGGGGTGTGAGATCATTCTGACATGATACTATAGAATTAAAACACAGACCGGCAGAGGAATTTTCGAAGGAGGGAATCAGAGCTTTGAGACTCCTTCAAGGTTTTCATGTAAATTTAGAGTCAACTTCCAGCTGATCAGACAGGAGAGGTCAAGAGGAATCCGAGGAATTTAGGATTGGTCCTCCATCTTAACACACACACACACACACACACACACACACACACACACACACACACACACACACACACACACACACACACACACACACACACACACACACACACACACACACTGTGCAAATCGTTTAGGTCTTTATCACAATTAAAATCATTAATTGCCCGCAACTTATTTATTGTTTAAAACTGACCAAATGTAAGGTTTTCTACAGGGCAAATACCAATATTTGTGAGGTATTCACAATCAACAACAAGACGGTGTCCTTCTGTTAATAAATGCAATAAGATAACAAAGTTGAACCAGATAAGCAAGTATTTAAAAACTGTTCATACATTTTAAGTAAAAAACATCATTGGGGCCAAAATGCATATTCAATACACATTTAATACAATTTGAATATGCTTATTTCTAATTGGGTTTAAATCCTGATATTTTTTTTGGTGTTTCGATTCACAAATGTTTTTTTGCCAGTAATACAAATATTACTCTGTGTTAAATACTCCTTCAATCACATATTTTTTTGAACATCCAAACAACATTAAAGGGGACATATTATACCACCAGGTGTGGGTGAGATTAGCCTTACATGCCGTTTAAAAAAATCGAGAAGGGTCCATCTGCAGGCTTGGGCTTTTCCGTCATGACACAAGAACGCCCTTTAGGTGTTCCTGGTAGCGTTTCATCGACCAATCACGAGGTGTTTCGAAAGGCATACTGGGTTTCGAAAGGCATACTGGTTTTCGCAAGGCATACTGCGAAGCACACTCGCAAGGCATACTATGCTTTCCTTCGTTAACGGCAATTTTACCTCTCTCATTAGATTTAGCAATCATGGAGCCCCCACTTGGCTAAAGTTAGTCCTATATTACCCGTATTTACTACTAGATCTTATTTTGAAACTTCTGTTTGGAAAATCGGGTTCGGTGTTGACGTTGAAAGTTAGGTTGGTTTATAGCAGAGTTTCCGTTGTCCGGTTATTACCGGTCATTGACCCGGGAAAAACTGAGGAAGACCGAAATTTCTTAACGAAATTTCAGAATGACCAATGGTATAATTCCTTGCACAATTTGAATCGTGTTTAAATATGCTAGTGGTCATTTGTTTAGCCAATTCATAAACATTGAGGGTTTTTGATTGACTCGACCCGGCCCGCCGATATTTCCCACCACTATCCTTGAGCCGGGTCGGGCCGGGCCTTAGATCGAGCGTTTGTGTTTTTTTGTTTTTGTTATCATTGCTTTATTGGCCTCATCTGAGGAGAAATCTATGCCATAAACAGAAATATTATAGGCCTTTATTACACGGGTCTTCTCAATGCCGTGGAACGCTCCGTTCACTTGCATGGGAAGTAGTCCAGTAACTTTTCAACCCCAGCGTCTTCGGTTGCTAAGCGACGTCAACGTCTTTGGCGGACTATTTCACTGCTGATCAACACTACGAATGATGGTAACGAATAAATTGTAAAAAGATACACCATGTGAAGTTATTTTCCAAATAAGATTTGAAAAGCTTTGGAAGTTTATTTACAACACTATTACATGGTTTTTGAGCAATACACTTTGACATTTTAATCCAGTTCAGCGAGAAAGGCAACGAAGAATAATAAGGGGGCGTTCCAGTCTGCTTAAACGGGAACCCCCACCACACGAGAACGCCCATTTGTGTCTGCAGTGGGATGATATTGCAAAAATCTGCCCCATATATCGAGGTGGACACGCCCACTAGTGATGTCATATGGGGCAGATTTTCGAAACGGCTTGTAAGGCTAATCACACTCAAACCTAGTGGTATAATATGTCCCCTTTAAAAAATAAAAATGACCCCACAGAATTTTTTTTTTGCTCAGAGGCACCTTTGTAATAGCACGTCAATGTCCAATAGATGGCGCCATACTCTTCCTTTGTTTTACATTTGATGATAACACACGCAAAATGTATGAATCACATTGAGAGTTTACTTCTATCCACAAGCCGAACTCGGATAAGAAACGGCAAACAAACACAATAAAAATTGAATAACTATGATAAACCCAATAAATGTATACATACAAAATGTTGTTAAATATTGACCCGTTATTCCTCCATACAGGCTGCTATGTGTGTGTATGGCCCCTTATGACTCCACATAGACTCCTATATGCGTCTATGGCCCGTTATGACTGCAGATAGGTTCCTATGTGTGTAAATGGCCTGGGCTGCTCACTGTGCTGCTGTCTTTGAGCACTCCTGCACAGATGCGGTTTGAGCGTCTGATGCGGCCTGGGAGCCTGGAGGAGATTCTTTACTCTTGGTAGCCTTCTCTTGAGCCCGGTTCTGTTTATCCCGCTCCAGAGCTTTTTCCATCTCAGTGTAGTAGTCCAGAGCCTTCCGTACAGGGTATACTATGTGCTGCTGCAGGGACAATGGAAAAGTAGGATTTGTGAGTAGTCTTTGTCTATTATTTATAACTTTTTGCTAGGCCATAGTATGGATCTGGGAAGTATATTGACAGCATGTGACTCAGGAGGTAGAGCGGGTTGGCTGGTAACTGGAGGGTTGCTAATTCGATCCTCGAACTAGCAACAACGTGTCCCTGAGCAATACACATCACCCTGAGCTGGCTGTCACCTCTCATGTTTGACACTATCGTCTTTGTGTGAATCTGTGCATGAATGGGTAATTATTGTAGGCAGTTATTGTAAAGCGCTTTGAGAGACCACCATATTTTGTATTGTACTGTTATTCTGATGCAAGTCCTAATAAAGTATGATGTAAGTTAGCAAAATTTAATATATATTTCCTTTTATGTTATTTCTTAACAGCAATTTAATCTGAATACATATGACATAACATCTTAAATGGAGTTTAATCCTTTACACCACTAACACAAACCAATAGTCCTGTGACAGATGCCTTTGAAGAATCTTGTTCCAACAATGATAATGTCTAGCCATCATCTCAAAAGAATAAAAGGTTTAAAAACCTGAACAGACTGTAATTAGCACCTCAGGCATAAGCACTGACTATGTTTAGCGCTTATGCCTGCCATTTACACATTCAGATGGGCTATATTGCTAGCTAATGTTACATTGATCATACCCGTAAAACCAATAATGGCACAGGCGTGTTTGTCTGAACAGCATAGCGCACTAGCCTGTATTAAAGGCAGGCCATTATTAGAGTCAGACGTTTATATTGTAGTTATATGAATGTTAATTGATATGGATTTATTTTAACATAATAGCTTCCGGCAGCTCAAATTTAGAACGTTGCATAAGAGTGATAGATTATTAAAGCTGCTATTAGGGCCTACCTCCAGACAGGGGAAGAGGTTGGCCAGCTCGATGAAGAGCGGCAGGAGGACAAACCGGATGAAGCCGGTCTGAGAGGAAGGCTTGGTCACCTTATCGCGGTCCATGAAGGGCGTGACCGGAAGTCCCTCCAGCTTCTCCATGTCGCCCTGAGGAGGACAGCAGCAGGAAACCAGATCAGAAACAACCCGCTGTCTAAAACTAATTCAAACCACAATCATGCTTCTGGGAGACTTCCTGTCCGCATCCAAGTGCCCAAGAGCAAGATGCCATTAACCCTACCTGCTTTTAAATTATGTGAATTCTTTGAATACCTGACTTTGTAAGAGGTGGTGGACATTACCTGGTTGTAGAACTCCTGAAGAAGACAGTCCAGCCACGGCTCGGCCACTTCAATTGGCCTGGCTTCGTTGGAGATGTCACTCACTTTGATCAGGATCATCATCAGCTGTGTGGATTAAGAAATACAAAACCACGTTAGATCAGGACAAAAACACACTCCATTAGATGTTTCCACATAAATTCCTCACTGTTATTACCACATCTTTATGGTCCTTGTTCTTAAAGTCAAACACAGGCAGGATCGTCTTGAACTTGCTGAGGATCTCATTGTGTTTCGTCATGTCAGTGGCCAGGATGCATCTGTAATGAACACAAGCTGAACACAAGCTGGGAGAACAGTGTTACACAGAAAAGTGTGTTTGTCACTGTCAATCACATACATAGGCTACAGGCAGACTTACTTAATGATTCCTTCCCTTATCCGCTTGTATTGCTCTATCGTCAGATTTCTGAAGATGTTGCTCTCTCTCTGTGAAAGTGAAGAACAGTGTGTAATCAGTGTTTTAACAGTGTGTAATCAGTGTTTTAACTGTGTTTAGTCAATGTTTTAACAGTTATTAATCAGTGTTTAATCGTTGTTTTAAATGTGTTTAATCAGTGCTTTTATCCAGCTGCCCAGGTCTTACCTTCTCCAGTATCTCAAAGGCCACGGCGGAGTGATGGTTCTCCAATGGAGAGATGTCGTTGTAGCGCAAAGCCAGCTCAGTCCGTGCATTGATCTGACAGTGTGAAAAATTCATTGTAGGGGGATAGAGTACAACATACTGTTGCTCCATAGGCTAATTAGTAATTGACATAAAGATCAAATGGGGATTCCTTTAATAATATAGAATGTACTTGAAACAGTTGAAATGCATCTTAAAAAACGCATACATATTGTACATCCAGTGACAGATTTCCATAGGGGTTATGTTATTGCAGAAGTTAGCTTTAATATTCAGAAAGAAAACCCTTAATTGCTGATGACCTCTACATGTGGGTCAGGCTATGAACATGAGGTGGCTCTGAAGCAAAACATTGCAGGATTTCACGTATGAAAATAGTAATGGGAAGATACCTGATAGGCGTTGTTATACCCGGTGTGGTCGAGGTCATGACAGACAGCAGAGGTGAGCATAGTCAGCAGGTCAATACTGTCTATCTTACTCTTTAGGTCAGTCATCCAGATAAGCCCATACATCTGGAGAAGGGGACAATGATGCAAATCTAAATCAGATCAACGTCTGCGGATAAATCTCATCAGAGACTAAACTTAGGGCGCTCGATAGAGTAGTGGTTCGGGTGATCATCATTTTGGGTGTAAGGATCCTGAGTTCAATGTCCACACAGCCATACTGGGGGCATACCTTATATCTGAATTCACTGTAAGTCTTTTGGATAAAAAGTCGACTCAATGATTTTTTTTAGTAATAGTGGTATATGGTAGAATAATACCTTTTTTAGTTCAGGTTAGTTCATTTTTCTTTAACTGAACCGTATTATTCCCAAATGCAGCAGATCAACGGAAGCCACTTCAGTATCTTGCTTTAAGGGCTCATTTGGTTAATCCCTATTGATCTGGCACTAACACCAATCAGCCATCGAGGTGATCAACAAATTGGAAAATTTCTTGATAACAGGAGAGAGACCACTACCAAAACTAAAAACACACCTACAGTCAATGTACACCCAATCATTAAATTGAGGCCACACACACACTCACCATCTGGGTGACACAGAAGCAGTGTTTGAAGTTGTGGAAGGGGATGTTGTTGTATCTGCGGTACACTTCAAACAGGAAATGTTGCAGGACCTCAGGCTCGATGTTGAAAGTGGCTATTAAGTCCAGGTCTGTGTACATCACCTGAAGAAGTACCATGATCTCTGCGTCCTCCCATTGCCTGGGGATACACGTGTAGTTCTGGGATCAATCCCAAATGCCATTTCTGAGCGCATTATGGCGATCGTGGCCGGTAATTGCCCATATCCCGGGTTGCCGCAAGGACTCATGGGAAGGATTGAGCTCTGTCTGGGCGGTCTGTGGGGACGTGTGTAGCTCTGTCTGGGCGGTGTGGGTGTGGACATGTGGAGCTCTGTCTGGGCGGTGTGTGTGGACTTGGGGAGCTCTGTCTGGGAAGCGGTTGACTGCGGTAAATTTTAACCGCAGTCAACCGCTATTAAGAATAAACTATCTAACCCCCACCCTCTCCTTTGTGCCCTTTCTCTGTATCCAATTACTAACCCTGACCTTCTCCTTAATGACCTGTGTCTATATCACCTGTCTAACCCCTACCTGCTACTTAATGACCCGTCTCTATATCCACTGTCTAACTCCTACCTGCTCCTTTTTGACCCGTCTCTAATGCCTAAATCCTCCTTAAAACTCTCTCTCTGTGTTCACCGTCCAACCGTCCTGCTCCTTAAAGACCATTCTCTCTTGTTTAAGAACTGTAATAGCGAGCTTGCCTTGTGGGGAAATGTTCAAAGATTGACAGGAATTTGCCATTGAGGGCTTTTCTCAGCTGACAATATGTTTCACCAGCCTGACAACCTAAAAGACGGAATAAGTTGATTGTTTATGTCATCCTAAATGGCCCCTATGAACGTTTAGCCCGACTGAAGAAACAGCAAATCGTCATGTATGTCAAGGTTCTGTCGTGCCAAAATAAAATGGATGACATTTTATTTTACTCTGAGTTGAAATTATGACATTTAAGATAGCTTCAGCATTAAAAAATGCATTTTGATAAAATTTCTCGCGATTTTTTTTTATCTTTAGTCAGTGAATGTACGTGATGTTTAGTATATTAGTCAAAGCATTGTTTTTTATTGTCGCCATTGTGATTCATACGCATGTTGTTTAATCAAATTCTTTGCTTTAGGTCATCTGAGCTGTTCAGTGCTATTTTATGTAAGTGATGATGGTCTTCCATATTCTTTTTTGGAGTGACCCAGGGTCCATTCCAACAGTTCCTTAAATACATTTCATTTATCAAGATAATTACAAATAAAGCTGCTTTAAATGTTTAGAAAGAGAAAACATTCTAAAAGGCTACTAAAATTATCAACAAGGGGGTAATAAAATATAATAATAATAATAATAATAATAAATGTACATCATTTGAATAAAACCAATGTCACCCATTTTGTTTTGGCAGGAAAGAACTTTGACATACGTCACTTATTGCAGGTTCTTTCAACGCAGTCGATAGGGGGCTAAACATTCATATTTTAGATGACCTAAACAATAAACCTATTATGTTGGAGATCCCATTGGTTCAACTGGGTTTGGCTGGTGTTTTTTGAACAACATAAGACTGCAGCATAACAATTTCTGACAAGCCGTGGCCAAACTGATCTTCATTGCGTAGCAGAACACTTGTCTCATTAAGCTAGTCTAGACATGCCATAATTGACAATAAATGATAGGCTCACATTGAAACACTGTTGAAACAAAATAACATTCTGATTTGGCACATTTTCAGGAACTGTTACAAATTAGGAAAGCAAGTCAACTATATTCATTGCATTCCTCCTTGTACCTTGCATGGGGTATTTGGTGTCATGTAACCCATCACAGAGCAGTGGAACGCATGAGTCTAAATAATAATTTAAAAAGAAATGTAATAATTCAGACCACTACAGTTTAGGTTTTAAATAATTGTTACCAAAAACCAACCCACCTCACACCTAAGACCCTTATTTTAAAATGGGATGATATGTATACTAGGGTGACATAACACCCTGGAAAATGATATGGTTTCTGTCCTAATAATACACGTGTTCCTATTGTCTAGTGTACGCAAGTCTCCATCTGTATTGGACAGAGCTTGAATTCTGTATTTAGGTGCAGAGAATTTCCTGAATTGATCCATTGGTTCGCATACATCCCATCTCTTCGACTCTGATAAATCAGAGTCGACACCCGATAAACAAGGATGATTGTATTGTAAAACAAAAGTGTATATAACTAGGTAAAATATAAAAACATCTTTTGTGAAATGCAGTAAATCTAACTAGGAAGGAAAAGCTGTTTTCGTCAGAGGCTAAATTAACACTTTATCTATCTATCTCCTGTTTTTTTTGGTTAAAACACAATGACAATAGAACCAATTAAAATCTGCGTACACTTCCTCTTCCTATCCAACGAGCAGAGCCTTCAAACACAGAGCTTTGTAAATTAGACTTCCTTTTGATTTGCAAACCCTTTAGGGCTCCTATTCATATTCATATGGAGAGTGTGTCTTGGTCCACTTGAAAAGCAGGGGAGAGCTGCCCTAGCCTCTTGATAAATTCATCAGAGGTACTGGGAACTAGGGACGGGCAAAATGATTCTTTTCCGGGAACTAGTTCTTTCAGTTCAGTTCACTATAACGATTCGTTTATTTGATTCGTTCGTTTTGATTCGTTCGTTACGTCAGATTACGTCATTTGGTGCCCCCCCCCCCCCCGCGAGACGGCCGTGAGCATAATTTAAACCACCTCTAGGTGTCCTACGTCCCACCAATATTTATACCACTTGCTTACTCTCTATATTTCATTCATGGTTTTACATTTATAATTTTATTTTACTTTACATTTAATTCTTCATTGTTCAGGCATTACAGAACTTTCATGGTCATAAATAAAAAATACGAACTGCAGTTTAATTTCTTTGTTTGTTCTTAAATTGACGTAGAATGGAGCAAAGACTCTTGGGAAATGCGTTTATCCAATAAACAGATGGAGGTCAAGTCTATTTTCGAAAAAATGTAGGGGGATATATGAGTGGCCCCACGTCGAATGGTATGACCCAAGATACGTCAGACAGAAAGCGCGCATATTCGACGGTACCGCCTTGTCATTGGTTTACCCAGGTGCCACTGCAACACCATTGCTACCTCTCATTGGCTGAATCTTGAGAACGTTGTAGACTCAATCAATATAAGTCGCGGGGAGAAGAAGCTCTGTTCGTTTGTATATTTTATTTACGTGACCATATTTTTGGTTTATGTTTAAAAAAAAAAATCAAAGAACCAGTTCTTCTTGTTTTGGGGAACCAGTTCTTGTCGTTCACGTTTGGGATTCGTTCGTTGTAACGAATCGGTCGCGACCGACACATCCCTACTGGGAACACAAGCACAATTCTCTCTCTCTCTCTCTCTCTCTCTCTCTCTCTCTCTCTCTCTCTCTCTCTCTCTCTCTCTCTCTCTCTCTCTCTCTCTCTCTCTCTCTCTCTCTCTCTCTCTCTCTCTCTCTCTCTCTCTCTCTCTCTAGGAGACAGGTGCAGCAAAACAACACAACAAGCATACACACACAAACATCATTGATCATTTTAAATGGTCAATTGTTACTCACCAATTATCAAAGGACGGGGTCTTTAAATACTGTTTCACTTCTTCGGAAACCTCAAGAGAGCTATATAGATATCAAATACAAAGGTTATAAACTATTAAGACACTTACACTGGCTAGCAGCCATATAATATGGAAACGGTAGCTGGTGGAGGAAATTAAATGTTGATTTATGGCTTCTAGAAGATATATTGTAATATTTTGAACCATTTCAACAACACATATCTCCATTGGTAAGACTGATAAGTATATCATGCCTCATCTGGAGAAATTTGTCCCGTACGTGTTTGACCTCATCACAGGTTTTGCGTAGAGGTCTCTTGTGGTAGAAAGGGGAGGGCTTGTGTGGTCCATCAGACAGCTCCTTGAACAGCCCCAGCCAGCTGAGGTGCTCCACACTCTGTGTGGAACATAAACACAGTGAGGTCAACTAACCTGGCGTCGCCTCATGAATGAGTTAATATGTACTTAGGTATTCTGTCACAGCAGACATGCATTACAATAACAAGAAGAAGCAGATCAAAATCTAAAAGAAGAAATTGAGAAATGTAGATGATGCTAAGTTTTGGATGATAAAACCATACCAAATATTCACTGTGGTGGTTGGTTTCTGTTTTCACCATTCAAACAAAGATGAAAATAACTCACTGGACTGTACTTTTTTAGTTACATTAATTAGTTACATTATAGATAATTTTTTTATTTGAGTTAAATAGAATCTAATTAAAAAGATTACAAATATATATTTAAGTAAATAATATTTGCTGATGACCATCATTTACTGACTATAAACTATAATCGTCCAACCAACCATACAACAACAAACCTAGAAGCTTTGACATTCACCTCCAGTTTCTCCCGGAACAAGTCCACCTGTTTCTTCATCTCGTACACGACTGCAGGCGTCTCCACCACCTGGGCCAAGATCTTCTTCTCCAGACCCTGCAGTCTGATCCATCAAATACCACTTCAATCAAAACTACAGAACACAAGTACAGGCTTGCCACTTTCACAGTTGACCAAACCATTTATTTAAAATACAACTATGAACGCTGGAAGTAATTGATCAATTGGCAATATCCATTTGTATGAATAAACGAAAGGACAGAAGCAGAAGCAGAATTCGTTCTCCACAATTTATATATTCTAGGGGTTTGACACTAAGGTTTCAAAAGCACTTGCCCATCGGGCAAGTACAGGTCATGTTCGACTTGCCCAAATGTCATGTTCACTTGCCCAAATTAAAATCAGAATCGTGAACAGGCCCCTTTTTGCCAGGCACCTGGTCTGGTTTTTGAGAGCTCAGAAAACTCATCCTAGCTCAGACTGAAGCTGAATGTTAGCTTCCACACATGTACGTGTTTACATCGTGCCATGAATTGATTTCACTCCACCGTTGCAACCTATTAAAGCTATCACCCAGTTATATGTAGACTTGCTTGCTTTTATCTTGATTTTATGCAAATGTGCATAACTAAATGTCCAAGGTAGCAGCAAAGATTTGTCTTTTTTAACTTGAAGGTCTAACATTTCTTGAAGGTCTCAATTTGTATTGTTGTCACAATACTGGATTTTCTAACTTCGATACAGTACCTGGGAAAAATAGCGATGTTCTATCCCCAAAGTAAATAGAGTGTGCCTCCAAATTGCAAGGGCTATAATATGCCATCTTGGTGCCAATAGAAAGATTGTTCTGCAAGTGAATATTCAATGTGGATACTACTTTCTTAAAGTGAATAAAGCTGGAACACGTCATAAATGGAAGATTACATTGTCACCTGAAATAATTATCAGTTGGTCATTATTTTTCTTCTCCCTATTCTTGAACTCACCTACAAGTCCCTGCATGCTCTGGCCCCCCGTTACCTCTCTGACCTCCTCCATCCCTACACCCCCCTGCGGTCCCTCAGGTCCTCTGCTAAGGACCAGCTGGAAACCCCCCGCACCAGACTCAAGACCTTTGGGGACAGGGCCTTCTGCGCCTCTGCCCCCACTCTGTGGAATCTGCTCCCCCTCCATATCCGCTGTGCCACTTCAGTGGAGTCATTCAAAAAGCTCCTGAAGGCACACCTCTTCTTAGAGGCCTATGGCCTTTAACCTGCCCCCCCCCCTGTGTACACCTCTTGTTAAGCGACCTTGGGTACCTTGAAAGGCGCTATATAAATTGAATTTATTATTATTATTATTATTATTGAAACACACGTTGGATTTCCATGTAAATAAAACAATTGGGTTAATTAAGAAAGTCCAATTGTTGGATGCATAGTCTGAGAAGTGTCCAAGTCCCAAAACACAACAGTACAAAAACAAAATGGGCCTACCTTTTCTCCATGGTGGAGAGGTTAAATCCGAGTGCCACAGCAAGCTCCACACCTACAGCATATGTACGAAGAAAATACAAAAACAAAAAACCGTCAGAACACAGGCTAGGATCTTTCTTTGGCCTTATTTTACACCTAGTTAGTACCCTTCTTGGTTATATTGATAAGAACCAAGAGTGCCACTCGGTGCCAACGATAGAGATACCTAACAGCTCGATGGTGCAGTCTGCGGCCACCACCTCCAGCTTGTAGCAGGAGCTGGGGTTGTTAGGCTCCAGGCGGGGGGAGATGTTGATGAGGTTGCCCTTGGGGTTGTACAGCTTCAGGATGTCGTGGGGTCTTGCCTCGGCCGCAGAGCGGAATAAGTCTAGAAAAAAATGTGAAACAAACGCTACATGATATTGATATTGTTGTGACGTTGTATAGGCCAAGGGCCTGCTTATAAAATGTATGATTCCAACAATTCACAATTTGATCTTGGATCATTATGTGATCATTTAATTTGATGCTAAATGGACTATCCTACAAATGCTAACTATTTTAAGGCTATAATGATGCAGTGCATCAAAAGGTGAGATTGGTCCTAATATAAATAACATTTATATAATAAAAAAAAAAATCGAGGTATAATAAAACAGTATATAACAGTGTATATCCGAACCGAAAGGGCTTACGTTTGAAACGCGACTTTCACCTCAAATTTAACTGAATTATATAATCCTGGACCTGACTCAGGAGCGTCTGTCTCAACTGGACCACCTCCTCCCCCCTTTACAATCCACAGAGGAACTGGTCTCTGTGAAATTACTCAAATATTCTCCTCCATGTGCAAAAGTGGACTATTTCCATATCGCGTTAATAACACAAAACAGACCAATGAGTTTTTGTTCTAGTTTTTGCTGGTTTGACTCACTGTCGCGTTTGGATTTAAAATGGGCACAACCTCACAAGAAGTTTAATGCTAGTCATTTAAACATTAATATTGGGTGGTTTTGAGATAGGCCTAAAGACATATTTATTATTTGAAGAAAGTGTTTATTTCATTCTGAGCAAAGATTACATTTGAGAATAGTTTCTTTATTCCTTGAACTTCCCTTTTAACACCGATAGAAACACCATGATAGGGAGCTTAGATTCACCAAAATTACACGTTAGAAGTGATCTGTGAGCGTTGTTATTTTACTTAGGCCTACCTTTTAAGTCCTGCGCTGGACAATCCAACGGGAGCTCGGCTCTCTCGGGCCTCCCGTTCACCGTGAAGTAGATGATCTTCGTAGCCATATCAGGTGCTGCTGATGCTGCTGTAAATTGTGAACAAGAGCACGTCCGTGCGTGATGAGGAGGACCTCCACGGAGCACCGCCCTCCTCCTACCCCCTCCTAGCTGTTGCGTCCTCCGTAAAGTGCTGTACGTAGACACAGAAAGCCCTCTCCGTAGCCGTAGAGCCTGTCGGAGTATGGCAAGCCGAATTGACATTTATTAACTATGTTTGACTATCCGGAATTTACATTGTAGATATCAACAACTTCATTCAAGATATCTGTTACGTAGTTGTGACTAGTCGAAACGACAGTTAGAGATATCTGTGACGTAGTTTTGACTAGTCGAAACGATAGTTAGAGATATCTGTAATTCAGTTTTGACTAGGCGAAACTGAATTACAGATATCTGCAATGACTTCACGGAAAACGACATTCAACTCGTCACACATCTTAAATGACAATTGCAGATATCTGTAATTCAGTTTTGCCTAGGCAGAATGAAAGTTAAAGATATCTCAAACGTCATTTGAGTGTTGGGCATTACGTTTTAGATATCCAGAAATACGTCATTTCCCCTTGCCGCCATAATCAAAGAAGAAGTGGGTTCATTTCCGAATGGAATAAGAAAGGAGCAGTCATGGCGTTGGCTGTGATCGAAAAGATCACGAGAAAATGCCATGAAATTGAACAAGCCCACACACAGGGGATGTGTGGAGAGAGAGCTGCTCCGCTCCCGCCTAAAGTAAACGGTCCTATAATTTGTCATTACAGATATCTGAAACGTCATTACAGATATCTGAAACGTCATTAGAGATATCTGAAACGTCATTTAGCCTAGTCAAAACTCGAATTCAAGATATCTTTAATTCAGTTTCGCCCAGGCAGAATGAAAGTTAAAGATATCTACAATTGTAGATATCTCTAATCAAAATTCCTTTCAAGATATCTATAACTTGATATTAGATATCTACAACGTCATTTCGCCTAGTCGTAACTCCAGTTAGAGATATCTACAACGTCATTTTGACTAGTCGTAACTCCAGTTAGAGATATCTACAACTTCATTTCGCCTAGTCAAAACTTAATTTAAGATATCTGAAAAGGGACATGTAGATATCTTGAATTGAGGTGAATTAAAGATATCTTGAACTGGAATTATGACTAGTCAGAATCAAATTGTAGATATCTCAAACTGGAATTACAGATATCTACAATTCAGTTGCAGATATCCGTAATTCACAAAGTGGATATCCGCAACTGAATTGTAGATATCCGCAATGAGAAACCCCATAGACATGAATGGCGAAAATGACGTCATTTCGCCTAGGAGGAATGTCTTTGTGGATATCTGAAATGACAAATGCGGATAGGAGGAATGTAGTTGCGGATATCCGAAATGTTAGTTTTGACTAGGCGAAACTGTATTGCAGATATCTGCAATGTAAATTCTGGATATTCAAACTGAGTTAATAAATGACAATTCGGCTTGCCATAGTCGGAGACCCCCTCCGTAGCTTAGTATGGTATGTTCCTGAATCCTCGGACGCCAGCCTTCCGAGTCTGAAGTTTGTCTTCATCTCTCGAAATTCTGACACCGGGATCCCACCGGACGCGTACGCGCCGCGGAACGGCTGCGTCCTCTGCCCTATGGCAAGCCATCCCCGCCAGAAAACTATGGCAAGCCATCCCCGCCAGAAAGCGGCATCATTTAGACGCGTATCACCTTCATTACGCCGTAAAATACGCCGTAAAATGTAGAAAAACGGCGTATTTGACGCCGTCATGCGCAAAAAAGCGCCGCTTTTTACGCCGCAATTAAGCCTTTCAAGAGCGCGATGTTTTGAACATCAAAACGCGCGTAAAATACGGCGTTCCTCTAGTATGCTAATAATCTCCGCCCTTCTTTTCTCTCAGCCAATGCATTTGAAGTGTTTGCGCCCAATCGCTGACCAAGACAAGCAGACCAAATCAGTTCAGCACAGATCTATGGCAAGCCGAGTGTGCCACAATTCGACTTCAATTAAACGCGTTCTGAAACGCCAGCACGCGTGGCCAGAACGCGTTTTGGTTTTCCAGAACGCGTTCCGGCGTTTCAGCGCGCGCGCCCAGAACGCGTTCCGGCGTTTCAGCGCGCGCGCCCAGCGTTTCAGCGCGCGCGCCCAGAACGCGTTCTGGCATTTCAGCGCGCGCGCCAAGAACGCGTTCCTAAGAATTTCTCCTCTCATTTGGCGTTAGTTGTAGCGTCATTTAGATACATATATTAGTAAATGCAATTGTAACTGTGTGGTTCCCGAGGCCCAATTGATAGAGACGCTTGACCTGTAGGCAGGAGGCTGTCGGATCGAATCCATTTATTACCATATTTCTGCTTTTTGTCAGATGGTCACTCTTTTATGATCGCAATCCTTTTTCGTCGGCAAGCCAGACCTCCTGTGTTATAAGTTCCAAAGACAGTGCCTTTTTAGTCAGCCAGCCAGATAATCTTGGTGTCTTGTAACACGCTTTATAAGTTAATTATATTTAAATTATTATAGCCATCAAGCCTTTATTTTCGTGGAGTTATCGTTACATCCTCTCGTTCAATCGATATAAATACACAGTGGAAAGGAGTGAGAGGGAGCCACAGTTACAAAAGTGTCAAACAAGCTGTCCTCTAAATCACCATTTCCCTAGGCCTATATGTTTTCATGCCGACAAATGGTTGAAATAAAGTAACGTTGTGACCCGGCGTATATTAGACTTGTTAAATGCAGAAATGCTTGCTGGCAGCGTCTATTCAGTTTCAACACTTCAATTCCAAAATTATGTTTTCATGTCGTCAAATGCTCGAAATAAAGTCAGGTTGTGACTCGACATCTACTGGACTTATACACCTCGACGCAGGTCGAGGAAATGTTTGCTGGTTGGCGTGCCACTGCTTGGATAGGGAAAAACCTACCTTTGCCATACGACTACTACATTGCTGTTACAACTGACTCGTTAGCCCCTAACCCCTAAGAAGTTAGAAAGCATTTATATTAAGATTTAATTATTAACTATTATGTCAATTAAATATGATTTGTGTTAAAACTCGGTACATTAATGAAGTGAAATAGCACCATAGACCACCATCTAGAGTTCTAAATTAAAGCACATTACTTTAAAGGTTGTATAGGTGATTTGCTTTTTTGGCCATTTTTGCAAAATTACTTGAAATCCTTATCATAACCCGCTTACAGCCACTGAGTTAGAAGTACTGACATGAAAATTAAACAAGTCAATCATCTGTGGAACGGGCAGGGCTCGAAAAACTCCAGCCAATCATTTCCATTGCCACCGAGTTGCATTGGACAGTAAGTACGTCAATCAAACGGTCGTACTGCACTCCCCCTCCCCCGCGCCCCGCGCGCGACCCCTTCGTGCAGTACTCGTGACCCAGAGCTCGTGACCCAGAGCAAGCTCCTGTTTGTTGTTATCCTGCGGTAGCTACTGGAACTAGTTAATCCACATTTGGACCTAGCAGTAGGAGACAATTTCCATGGCAGACAAGACGCCACCATCCCCACCACCACCACCACCACCAGCAAAGAGAAGGAAAACTCTTTTTCAGAGAGTAATTGATAATAAAAACGCTGAAAGAGAAAAACTGAAATCAAGAATAATCCTAGGCGCTGCTTTCGAACGTTGGCGGCAACTGAAGGACGAGAAGGGTCTAAAAACCGATGCTTGTGTGGCGGTTGACCTAGTTTCAAAGTTTATACCGTTTATACTCGGTAATACCGGTGTGGAGACGAGTGTATTACTCGGTGTGAAAATGTCCACACCGCGGCAACCCTAGTGAAAACCAGGACTTCCAATACAATTATATGAAACAAACATACATTTTCTAAAAATAGTAATGATTTATGTGACCGTTTAATGTTTATAACATCTGGTCCAACCAATGCAGCGAGAACGTATTCTCAGCAGGGGGTGCTGGGAAAAAAAAAAACTCTGCACTAGACTCGCAACTCGTTACATTGATAAAAAAAGATGTATAGCAGCGCAGCTCAATTACACCAGTGCATGCGCGGACAGTTGAAAATCGATCGTTCACATCCAGCTGCTCACAGAACAAGTTTAGCGCGCCACCGCTACCCTCACACTTTTTCATATAACCTTTTTTCAGCACTAGGTCATATGAGCATTAAATAAATGCTGCGTCTCAAAATGCCTTGGACAGCAGCGAGGATGACTCGCTTTGCCATGGGCCGAAACAGTTCGGAGCGACCACAGCCAGAGCGAACACAGCGGGGCAGAGGAGTGTCAGGGATAGTCTTTGGTGTACACATCAGTACGGCCTATTTGCACTACTGTTTAGTGGCAATGCAGTGTTTTATTCGATGCCTTTTTATTTTCGTATATTATTTCAATGAATACAATTTATTTATTCATAAAAAACGGATCTGGTCTTCAAATCTTTTTTCCAAATATAGGTCGTCTTACAATGGGGTTTGTGTTTATATTCGGACCAATACGGTACAGCGGGCGCTCACATGACGTTAAGCATTTCCTGGTGCATAATGTGACGCTTCAGAACCTAAAATCCCGTTTCTCCCCGTTGACACGACAACACATAACCGGCGTTTTCAGAAATCTCCACTTTGGCCGGAGTTTTTAGAAATGATCGTTTTCTGTGATAAGACAGGGCCTCGGACAGGGGGTGTTGCAGCACCCCCAGCACTCCTACTTCCCGCGGTACTGGTTGCAACTTACAGCTGAATGTAGTGCCATGTTGTTAAACGAAAACCTACGCTAGCCTGGCTCGCTCTCGCGCATCTCTGTTCGCGCTCGTGCATGATTGCGCGTCCAGGTACTTGGAATGGGTGGAGTCAGAGTCAGCGTTGAAGGAGAGGGGGTAGGACCATTTGAGTTGTGTATTTTCAAAATCTGCTGGCGTTTCGCAAATCACCTACCCAACCTTTAACTTCTGCCACATTGCACTCTCTCCCTACAAGCTTTAAACTTGGTGTGACTCATTCCCATGGATAGGGGTACTGATTGATAGAGGTTTTGGTATAGGCCTACTATGTTATGTTTCCAAGCTGATATTCACTTTGAAAACTGGTTCTCTTTAGGTAGAGATTTATTTTTTTATGTTCTAGTTGGCAAGACCAGCAGCATGAGGAGGGGCAAGGCCAGCAGCATGACACCCTCACTCAATCCACTCTTAACTTCACCCTTAACGTTGACGGCTCCACCATCACCCCCTCCACCAAAATCCGTAACCATGGAGTTATCCTGGACCCCACTCTCTCCTTCCTCCCCCATGTTAACCATATTACCAGAACTGCCTTTTTCCACCTCCGAAACATCGCCCGCCTCCGCCCCAACCTGTCAACTACCACTGCTGTGACACTCATCCACGCTTTCATTTCATCCAGGCTTGACTACTGCAATGGTCTTCTCTACGGCACCACCAACAAAGTCCTCAAAAAACTTCAATATGTCCAGAACTCAGCTGCACGCCTCCTCACTGGTACTCGCTCCAGAGAACACATCACACCTGTCCTCCGTGAACTCCATTGGCTTCCAATTAAACACAGAATCAACTACAAAATCTTACTCATCACCTACAAGGCCCTCAACAGCCTAGCCCCCCCCTACCTTGCCGACCTCCTCCATCACCACGCCCCCTCCCGATTCCTCAGGTCCATCTCTGCCAACCTGCTACAAGTTCCACGGACTGAGCGACGGACTTGGGGTGATCGGGCCTTCTTAGTTGCTGCCCCCACCCTTTGGAATTCACTCCCCTCCCACATCAAAGTCTCTCCAACCCTCTCTTCTTTCAAATCTGCCCTCAAAACACACCTTTTCACACTAGCCTTCCCCACCTAACTACCACCTTATTCTTCATGTTTAACCTCTGTTTTTCTTTTATTCCTAGTCTGTCTTACATAGTTTTGATAGGGCAATATGTAAAGCGTCTTAGAGTACCATATTAAGCGCTATATCAATTTAATTTATTATTATTTATTATTATCATTTAAGTAAGATGTACCTTGGGGTCTCTTATCCATCAAAGGGGCTCGCAAAGGACGCATACGCTTCCACCTGTGGCTCCAGCCCTACAGGAAATGACTCAGCAAGTGCTCCATCTCGTTGCACCTGCACCCAGCGGCTCGCTTGCAAGATTTTGGCCTGAAGTTATTCCCAGACCTACACCCTAGCCATCCAACACACATATCTGAGAATCAGGCTTCTCTTTAATAATGACAAAAAGTTATTAGAGAAATACACATTAACTTTTTGTTATCTCATAAGCGGCGTGGTGCCGGCTCCTTTTGACCTTTTGACCCCAGACTTCTGGGGGAATAGCTGAATCAATTCATTAGTCAATCAGAAGCATGTAAATATCTTCCCGGTGGCGTAAGAGAGCGAACAAGGTGTCCTTCAACATCTACGCTTCCAGGCGATTGCAACGGTGCCACACATGAGCATATTCGAACATGTTTAATGGTAGTAATTAGCTGTCGAAATTGGAGGCCTTAATCAATAATGAGCAGCTATTGATTTGCTTCCCGATAGAAATTTGTGACAAATGACATGTTATTTAGCATCTACACGTTGAGCTGAGTCCAATGACACCAAGCATGACACTCTAGATAATGGTAACATGTATTTTACATGGTACACCTAGGTCTAGGACATGATCTCGATGTAGCAAGAGGGCGAGCTTGATCTCATTGGACTCAGCTTAACGTGTAGATGCTAAATAACATGTAATTTGTCAGAAATCTCCATCGGGAAGCAAATCTATAGCTGGTCATTATTGATAAAGGCCTCCAAAATCGACAGCTAATTACTACCCCGAAACATATTCAAATATGATCATGTGTGGCACTGTTGCAATCGCCTCGAAACGTAGATGTCAAAGGATACCTTGTTTGCCCCGTTACGCAACCGGGAAGATATTTTCATACTTCTAATGGATTGATTCATATTTTAAGGTTCTCGGAGTGAGACTTTAAGCGGCTGCAGCAGAAGTGTTGAGACGAAAGATGATATCAAGACATTTGTAGAATATTCCCATTCACATTATGATTCTTCGTCATAACATCCGACCAAACATCCTTTACAGTCACCGAGCGAGGATTATGAAAGTCCAGGCCAGTTTCGGTGCGGGGGTCCCAGTAAGGCCTTAGAATAAGGTATTCAAATTTCAGGGCGGTAGGACCTTCCTATCTCAAAAACTGTTTTTCCACCACATTCTGAACCATTAGGTCTTGCAGGTAACACTTCTGAGGGGCTTGGTCCAAATGACAGTCCATTTGGGAAAACTTTTTTTCTCTAAGGGCTAGAACTCCAAATCTCGGATATGTCGTTCTCGGGGCCCCGGGAAATGTGTGTAAACATTTTAGCATCCCTAGCTATCTCGAAAAGGCCGGAAAAGGGGCATGACCTCCAACAGTACAGTAAATGTACATAAGACAGAGGTTAGTTTCTAGTCCCCATTTTTTGTGGGATGGAGGTGTACATTTGTGGCTTAAGGTGTGTAGAAACAGCTGGCCTGTGGCCACGTTTTTGAAGTCTGGGGTCAAAAGGTCAAAAGGAGCCGGCACCACGCCGCTTATGAGATAACAAAAAGTTAATGTGTATTTCTCTAATAACTTTTTGTCATTATTAAAGAGAAGCCTGATTCTCAGATATGCGTGTTGGATGGCTAGGGTGTAGGTCTGGGAAGAACTTCAGGCCAAAATCTTGCAAGCGAGCCGCTGGGTGCAGGTACAACGAGATGGAGCACTTGCTGAGTCATTTCCTGTAGGGCTGGAGCCACAGGTGGAAGCGTATGCGTCCTTTGCGAGCCCCTTTGATGGATAAGAGACCCCAAGGTACATATTACTTAAATGTTGATAATAAATAATAATAAATTAAATTGATATAGCGCTTAATATGGTACTCTAAGACGCTTTACATATTGCCCTATCAAAACTATGTAAGACAGACTAGGAATAAAAGAAAAACAGAGGTTAAACATGAAGAATAAGGTGGTAGTTAGGTGGGGAAGGCTAGTGTGAAAAGGTGTGTTTTGAGGGCAGATTTGAAAGAAGAGAGGGTTGGAGAGACTTTGATGTGGGAGGGGAGTGAATTCCAAAGGTTGGGGGCAGCAACTGAGAAGGCCCGATCACCCCAAGTCCGTCGCTCAGTCCGTGGAACTTGTAGCAGGTTGGCAGAGATGGACCTGAGGAATCGGGAGGGGGCGTGGTGATGGAGGAGGTCGGCAAAGTAGGGGGGGGCTAGGCTGTTGAGGGCCTTGTAGGTGATGAGTAAGATTTTGTAGTTGATTCTGTGTTTAATTGGAAGCCAATGGAGTTCACGGAGGACAGGTGTGATGTGTTCTCTGGAGCGAGTACCAGTGAGGAGGCGTGCAGCTGAGTTCTGGACATATTGAAGTTTTTTGAGGACTTTGTTGGTGGTGCCGTAGAGAAGACCATTGCAGTAGTCAAGCCTGGATGAAATGAAAGCGTGGATGAGTGTCACAGCAGTGGTAGTTGACAGGTTGGGGCGGAGGCGGGCGATGTTTCGAAGGTGGAAAAAGGCAGTTTTGGTAATATGGTTAACATGGGGGAGGAAGGAGAGAGTGGGGTCCAGGATAACTCCATGGTTACGGATTTTGGTGGAGGGGGTGATGGTGGAGCCGTCAACGTTAAGGGTGAAGTTCAGAGTGGATTGAGTGAGGGTGTCATGCTGCTGGCCTTGCCCCTCCTCATGCTGCTGGTCTTGCCAACTAGAACATAAAAAAATAAATCTCTACCTAAAGAGAACCAGTTTTCAAAGTGAATATCAGCTTGGAAACATTAGGCCGATTCCAAAACCTCTATCAATCAGTACCCCTATCCATGGGAATGAGTCACACCAAGTTTAAAGCTTGTAGGGAGAGAGTGCAATGTGGCAGAAGTTAAAGTAATGTGCTTTAATTTAGAACTCTAGATGGTGGTCTATGGTGCTATTTCACTTCATTAATGTACCGAGTTTTAACACAAATCATATTTAATTGACATATCACTATAGTTAATAATTAAATCTTAATATAAATGCTTTCTAACTTCTTAGGGGTTAGGGGCTAATGAGTCAGTTGTAACAGCAATGTAGTAGTCGTATGGCAAAGGTAGGTTTTTCCCTATCCAAGCAGTGGCACGCCAACCAGCAAACATTTCCTCGACCTGCGTCGAGGTGTATAAGTCAAGTAGATGTCGAGTCACAACCTGACTTTATTTCGCGCATTTGACGACATGAAAACATAATTTTGGAATTGGAGTGTTGAAACTGAATAGACACTGCCAGCAAGCATTTCTGCATTTAACAAGTCTAATATACGCCGGGTCACAACGGTACTTTATTTCAACCATTTGTCGGCATGAAAACATATAGGCCTAGGGAAATGGTGATTTAGAGGACAGCTTGTTTGACACTTTTGTAACTGTGGCTCCCTCTCACTTGTTACGTATTTTAAGAATCTAAGCTTCCCTCACTTGTCCACTAGGAAGTAGGACCAAACATATAAGCTGCGTTACCCTCACATAGCCACAAGGGGAGCATGACGTTATCGAAGGCTGCTCCCTCTTCACCTTTAATTAAGTGAAGAAGCCGAAGCCATAACGTCACCCCGGCCACGCCCACTAGGCCACGCCCACTGCATAGGCCACACCCACTTGACGTCCTGTACGAGGACGTCGAGTGAACAGGCCAGAGTTCAATAGGTAGACGGCAGAGAGCCCTCGGGCCTAAGCCCGGGGGCTTGAAGTAGATCACGGTATTTTCCTCTCACTCGTGTTAGATACAATTCCTTCCGTAGTCTCCATTTACCATACCGAAACATGCCGACTTTATAACAAATAAAGTGAGTTCAAAGCAACCCGGGATTGGACAACTTTCTTCAAGAATATGCAACAATTTGGTGACCCGCGACGTTTGGAAGAAAGTCCCGAGAATCCCGGCGGGCGCGACGCTAAAACAACTTCAACAGGCCACACACGTCTGAGGTAAGTATAACTCATTGTTTTAAAGATTAAATCTGAAATAGGATTGGTTATAAGAACATTTAGGTGTAAGTTTGTTTTAGCCACCGTCCGGTCGTGCTGCTCCAGAGGCCTAGACCTCGACTTAACAAGACATTTTACATTCAAGTCTGTTGGTATTTTGTTATTAAAGACGATGAATTATTAAGGTAAAAGACCCCCTGACCCCCTACACACGTGAAGTCCCCACCGCCCCCCCTCCAGGCCCCCTACACACGAGTACCCCCCCCCCCCCACCCCCCCCCCCCCTCTCCCCATCCTTTTGTTTACCTGGGCGCTCCTGGCTGTTTGATAAGGCAATGGTAACCTGCACAAAGGGACCCCGGGTCTCTCTGTCTCTGTCTCTGTCTCTGTCTGTCTCTGTCTCTGTGTCTGTCTGTACCACGTGGGAGACCTGTGGTTTTTGTGTTATATGATGAATGTCTCGAAGTTAAGCCGAGACCATCATAAGGTAAATGGTGAATGTCTCGAAGTTAAGCCGAGACCATCATAAGGTAAATGGTGAAAGCGCCGAAGTTAAGCCGGGCCACTATAAGGTTTATTTATTACCGGCCACAAACTTCCAAACTCTTTACGGTGGGGGGAGGAAAGGTCAGGTTTTTAACGTTAATCTAGCTTAGTTGCATATTAAAACGGAGGCTTGGCCAAGGAGTTCAAATTGGATTGATTCCTCCCGGTTCATTTAAAATCGAATGTGCAATTTTGATTAGTATACAACACAGCCGTAGAGTGTAAGTGTTAAAGAGACGGCGCGTCTTCGTGACGCGGGTTTCCTTTGTCCAGACGTCCGCCATCTTGGGTCTTGCAGAGACCAAGAGCAGCGGGGAGCCCAACTACAGTGTTACATTCTCTCTCTCTCGCTCTCTCTCTCTCTCTCTCTCTCGCTCTCTCGCTCTCTCCATCCCTCGCTCCCTCTTCCTCGCTCTTCCTCTCTCCCTCTTCCTCTCTCTCGCTCTCTCCCTCTTCCTCTCTCTTGCTCTCTCTCTCTCTTCTGCAAATAGGTAGGGACTGCAATGGTAAATCTTTTGTTAAGAATGCATGATCTCTGACCTGGACAATAGCAGATCTCTCGCTCTCTCTCTCTCTCTCCCCCCCTCCCTCTCTCTCTCTCCTCCCCCCCCCCCCCCCCTCTCTCTCCCTCTTCTTCCCCCCCCCACCCTCTCTCTCTCTCCCTCTCTCCTCCCCCCCTCTCTCTCTCTCTCTTCTTCCCCCCCCCCTTCTCTCTCCCTCTCCACCCCCCCCCCCCTTCTCTCTCTCTCCCTCTCCCCCCCCCCCCCCCCCCTTCTCTCTAGAAGATCCTATCGTGAAACCCCCCCACTCCCTTTGTCCCAGTCTTCACAGGTCCACTAGTCAGACCCCCCCCCCCCTCCCCCATCCTTTTGTCCACAGGTCCAGTCGTCGGATCCCCCCCTCCCCACCCTTTGTCCCTGCAAACATTCATTTTGAAATTTTAAAATTGTATTATGACCACCAATTTTTACTTTACTTTTGCTCATGTTGAAAATTTTATGACCTTGTTGCACATAACCAAAAGTATTAGCTCAGAATTTCTATGGATAGTTTTGTTTGTGTGCTGTTTGGCCATGTGATTGTATGATAACAAGATTTATGTTCATTGTTGTATTGTTAAATAATGACCTGTATTTCCAACGAGACCCACAAGGTGAATGCCGTCTCAGTATTATGAGCGCGTAGTGTTTTTTTCCCTCTCTTCAAGAGTTGTTCCCACACGGTTGATGGTGTCGATGATTGATCCTACTTTGGATATGTTTTTCGGTGTGGTAAATGGTGTTTATGATTTAAAATATTATTGTATGGTCATCTGAGATGACCAAGGAGGGACTGTTACGTATTTTAAGAATCTAAGCTTCCCTCACTTGTCCACTAGGAAGTAGGACCAAACATATAAGCTGCGTTACCCTCACATAGCCACAAGGGGAGCATGACGTTATTGAAGGCTGCTCCCTCTTCACCTTTAATTAAGTGAAGAAGCCGAAGCCATAACGTCACCCCGGCCACGCCCACTAGGCCACGCCCACTGCATAGGCCACACCCACTTGAGTGAACAGGCCAGAGTTCAATAGGTAGACGGCAGAGAGCCCTCGGGCCTAAGCCCGGGGGCTTGAAGTAGATCACGGTATTTTCCTCTCACTCGTGTTAGATACAATTCCTTCCGTAGTCTCCATTTACCATACCGAAACATGCCGACTTTATAACAAATAAAGTGAGTTCAAAGCAACCCGGGATTGGACAACTTTCTTCAAGAATATGCAACACACTCCTTTCCACTGTGTATTTATATCGATTGAACGAGAGGATGTAACGATAACTCCACGAAAATAAAGGCTCGATGGCTATAATAATTTAAATATAATTAACTTATAAAGCGTGTTACAAGACACCAAGATGATCTGGCTGGCTGACTAAAAAGGCACTGTCTTTGGAACTTATAACACAGGAGGTCTGGCTTGCCGACGAAAAAGCATTGCGATCATAAAAGGGTGACCATCTGACAAAAGCAGAAATATGGTAATAAATGGATTTGATCCGACAACCTGTTGCCTACAGGTCAAGCGTCTCTATCAAATGGGCCACGGGAACCACACAGGTGCAAATGGATTTACTAATATATATATCTAAATGACGCTACAACTAACGCCAAATGAGAGGAGAAATTCTCAAAGCAGATCTGTGCTGAACTGATTTGGTCTGCTTGTCTTGGTCAGCGATTGGGCGCAAACACTTCAAATGCATTGGCTGAGAGAAAAGAAGGGCGGAGATTATTAGCATACTAGAGGAACGCCGTATTTTACGCGCGTTTTGATGTTCAAAACGCGCGTATTTTACGCGCGCTCTTGAAAGGCTTAATTGCGGCGTAAAAAGCGGTGCTTTTTTGCGCATGACGGCGTAAAATACGCAGTTTTTCTACATTTTACGGCGTATTTTACGGCGTAATGAAGGTGATACGCGTCTAAATGATGCCGCTTTCTGGCGGGGATGGCTTGCCATAGTAAAATGTAGAAAAACGGCGTAAAATACGCCGTCATGCGCAAAAAAACACCGCTTTTTACGACGCAATTAAGCCTTTCAAGAGCGCGCGTAAAAAGCGCCGTTTTGAACATCAAACCGCGCGTAAAATACGGCGCTTTTGTGCACATCACAACGCCGTAAAATACGGCGTTTCTTTAGTATGCTAATAATCTCCACCCTTCTTTTCTCTCAGCCAATGCATTTGAAGTGTTTGCGCCCAATCGCTGAACAAGAGAAGTAGACCAAATCAGTTCAGCCAGCACAGATCTGCTTTGAGGAGTTCTTCTCTCATTTGTTGTTAGTTGTAGCGTCGTATAGATATTAGTAAATCCAGTTACAACGGTGTGGTCACCGTGGCCGTGGCCCAATCGATAGAAACGCTTGCTCTGTAGGCAAGAGGTTGTTTTAAAAAATAAATAAAAATACATTTGCGTCCTCGGCAGCCAGTCAGTTTCGTTCTCAGTGGGTGCTGGTCTCCGCCAGGGCTGCGCCTTGTCACCAATCCTGTTTGTGATATACATGGACAGGATATCGAGGCGTAGTCGTGGTGGGGAGGGGTTGCAGTTCGGTGGTCTGAGGATCTCGTCACTGCTTTTTGCAGAAGATGTGGTCCTCATTGGATCATCATCGGCCTGTGACCTTCAGCACTCACTGGATCGGCTGGCGGCCGAGTGTGAAGCTGCTGGGATGAGGATCAGCAACGCTAAATCTGAGGCCATGACTCTTAGCAGGAAACCGGTGGATTGCTTACTGCGGGTAGGAAATTAGTCCTTAGCCCAAGTGAAGGAGTTCAAGTAACTCTGGGTCTTGTTCGCGAGTGAGTGTAGCCTACTATGGAGCGTGAGATTGGCTGGAGCAGCGGGGGCGGTATTGCGTTCGTTTTACCGCACCGTTGTTACGAAAAGAGAGCTGGGCCGCAAGGCAAAGCTCTCGATCTACCGGTCGATCTTCGTTCCTATCCTCACCTATGGTCATGAGGGTTGGGTGATGACCGAAAGGACGTGATCGTGGGTACAAGCGGCCGAGATGAGTTTTCTCAGAAGGGTGGCTGGCTTCTCCCTAGGATAGGTTGAGAAGCTCAGCCATCCGTGAGGAACTTTGATTAGAGCCGCTGCTCCTTTACTTGGAAAGGAGTCAGCTGAGGTGGTTCGGGTATCTGGTAAGGATGCCCACTGGGCGCCTTCCTTGGGAGGTGTTTCAGGCACGTCCTTTGGGAAGGGGGGGACCTCGGGGAAGACCCAGGACTAGGTGGAGAGATATATCTCAACACTGGCCTGGGAACGCTTCGGGATCCCCCCGTCAGAGCTGGTCAATGTGGCCCGGGAAAGGTATGTCTGGAGCCCCCTGCTTGAGCTGCTCCCCCCGCGACCCGACCCCGGATAAGCGGACGAAGATGAGATGAGATGAATAAAAATACATATAAAGACGTTTCAAACGTTCCATCGAGTCTCTCGCATTCTACAATGGCCAGCTTTATTGTTTCCCATGGGAGCCGCGGCTAGTCTGCAAGTGGACTATCTGAAACTAAATCGGATACTAGAATTCTGCTTTGAAGGTTGTGCTCCACACAGAACCTCCTCACCGTCATAACGGAGCACTTCGGGGCACTAGATTGCTTTAGAGCGGTATACTGATCGCGTCGTGTGTCTTTCCAGTGTCAAATAGCCTAGTTCACGAATAAAATCACATTGAGGTTCAAGTGCGGCCATAACTAAGGCTAAATATAATTAGACAGTCTATTGCTGGTTAAGGTGGTTGGCTCTTTTTTCTTCGCTGCGTTCTGCCTTCTGGTGTAGCCTATAACTATGCATGTATCTATTTTTGTTTTTCTGTTTCGGGTTTAAAAAACCAACACACAAAACACAGAAACACAAATGCCGTTTATTTGTTTATTCCTTTTTCAGTTTCAAAACCAAATCAGAAAAAACTAAAAACAATCCTGTTAATTGTTTTTTCTGATTTTGTTTTAAATCGGAATATTCAAAGAATGAACCATACACGGATTCTCCTACCTCCTATATTCTATCACTTTACTGACACACACAATGTGTGGCAGTAAAGTGACAAGATCATTCCATAGACAAAAATCTTTCCATACAACTAATTTAATTTTGGATAGTCATTGCACATTATATCCTAGTTTTGCATATTTATACATTGCATCCTATTTTCATATTTCATGTGGCATCTGTGTTTCTATGTAGGCTACAGCATCAGTATTTTAAATGTAGCTTATATCTTCTTTTTACATTTTACCTTTTGCTGAGGTGGGCGCTGTATTAGCTAGGCTGTCTGTATTTGTGTAAGAGTTATTTGTATTTTGTAACCTGCTGGATTATGAAAGTTAGTTTGGGGTAAATAAAGTGTCTGTCTGTCTGTCTGTCTGTCTGTCTGTCTGTCTGTCTGTCTGTCTGGGGGAAAATGCCGTGAAAAATGTACGCACGGTGCGTTCAGGATTAGGACTGATATTATGTCGGCATAGGCCTAATCAATCGGGTTTTAATATTTGAAGCATTCATATCAGTCTATTCTTTTCGTAGGCTACTTTGCTGTTGGCCTGGGGAGATATTTTTTTGCTTCCATGCACAAATAGTTGAATCCAACAACATTCCTGCGTCTCCAGAGCCCATTTAAGCACCGTGTCAGACTCAGTAGACTGTTTACAAGCCTCTGAGCGTTGTTAGAGCATGGCTCCCCAGTTCATCAGTGTCTCTCTCTATGGCTCCCTCTCACTCCTTTCCACTGTGTATTTATATCGATTGAACAAGAGAGGATGTTACGATAACTCCGCGAAAATAAAGGCTCCATGGCTGTAATAATTTAAATATTATTAACTTATAAAGTGTGTAACAAGACACCTAGATGATCTGGCTTGCTGACCAAAAAGGCATTGAATTTGGAACTTATAACACAGGAGGTCTGGTTTGCGGACTAAAAAGCATTGCGATCATAAAAGCGTGACCATCTGACATAAGCACAAATCTGACAATAAATGGATTCGATCCGACAACCTCTTGCCTACATAGAAAGCGTCTCTATCGATTGGACCACGGTTAACACAAAGTTAAAACTGCATTTACATATATATATATTTATATGACGCGGTTTGATGTTCAAAACTGCGTTTTTACGCGCGCTCTTGAAAGGCTTAATTGCGGCGTAAAAAGCGGCGCTTTTTTGCGCATGACGGCGTAAAATACGGCGTTTTTCTACATTTTACTGCGTTTTTTACGGCGTAATGAAGGTGATACGCAAATGATGCCGTTTTCTGGCGGGGATAACGTTCCGCGGCGCGCCCGGTGGAAATGGTCTCATTGATTAGAGTGGAAGCGATCAGCAGCGGTGACCGCGGCGCGTACGCCTCCGGTGGAATCGAGCCTTGAGAGTAGACCGAGAGCAGTGATGACGCTCTCAACAAAAATGGCTGCGCCCATGAAGAGATTTTAATGCTTTTACGCACTTGATTACATAGCTACTCTATTCCGGTCAACAATTTATGCATTGCACGGTCTTGCTGTGTGGGCAATACAATGTAAAGTTGTGTTGTTTGTTTTCGGGCTGGTTTGCTAAAGAGGTTTATGTAGCTAACAATAAAGAACAACTAACCAATTTCATGACACAATCACAAAGATGAACAGGAACGCTATAATATATGCTCCAAGACCGGAAATTACTTAAAAGTGCAATTCGGAAGGCTGTCGTCCGAGGATTCAGAAACACACTACGTGCGCATCCAATATTTTTTAACTCGACGCAATGGAGACGGCAATGGCTGTGATTGGTCCTCTTATGGCCCGGTCAGACTACACGATTTCAGCCCGATTTTTGCCCCCATTCTTTCGTCGCAGACGAATTTGCGAATCGTACACGATTTTGACAGGTCGGCGACGAGACGAGGTCTTGTAATCTGCGATGTTTTCGTCTGCGACGTTCGAAAACCCCACAACGAAATGTTTGGCATGTCAGAATTTTTGGGGAATCGCATGACGTATACATTGTTGACATGAGGGAACCACGCCCCCAGTTGCGTGAGGGAAGCCCGCGAACAGCTGTGCCCTATACCACGAAGCTCGCTGAACATACCCAGGCATTCTTGGGAAAACCTGGCTCGACAGAGCCGCAACTCGCAATCAGAGTTAAATGGTACCACGAAGCTCACTTTAGATTCAATTAGTTGAACCAGGTTTTCCGCTTTAGGTTCAGTGCGCGTTCACGTGAAAGGGGCGTTTTTTGCGTCATTTTTCTCACCTTTACGATAGATCAAGCAGTCTATATGTGTATAAGTGAAAATATTCTGCATATTGTCTGTAAAATAACTATACCAAATGCAGAATTGTTCGCCATTAATCCAAATAGAATGATGATGATTTAAAAATGCATAAGCAACGTCCATCCTGCCTTATTCTATAATTTAGGGAATTCACTTTAAATACACCCTATTTAAGAAATGTATGGCATGTTTTTGACTGCTGAGAGGTAGCGGCTCTAGCGTAATGGATTGGTATAAGACCCGAACGCCAGCGACCGGGGTTCAATTTCGCCGGTCTATCATCATGCAATTTACCCCCATAGATTGGGTGCCAGCACGGCCTTGAAAATATGGGTTCAAGTTCGAAATAAGCACAAAAATATAATTCCATAAGCTTCAGTGAATAAGTATCCCATATGCATGAGATTTAGGACTTTTTAAGCTTCACATAAATTTGCATCACATGGGAGTCGAACCCCCCGCGCAGAAATTCAAGACTGACGCGCTACCTCCACTCTAGCACACTGTCACGGTGAAACAATGCGCAACAGTTATCATTGACTATATACGGTCCAAAAGGACGATCAAATAACAAACACCCTCTGATGAGAATCTGTATCTCTCATGAAGAACCCCAATTTCGTTGTTTGCACAATGACAATAAAGTCTGAAATCTGAATATCGTCAGACAATGCCAAGGGATCGGTTCTGTCCCGTAAAACCCTCTGTCTCCGGAGAGACGCCTGTACGAGAAGTGCGCCGGGGTCCACGGGAACACCCACAAATGGTGACGCCATTGTCAGAGGAGGGGCAAGGAAGCTGCGCACGCCGATTTAAGTAGCCGATCTCCGGCTAGACTAAGCCGAAGAACTGCTCTCCCGACCAGGTTTGGTTGCGAGCATAATTCACCATGGTGATAAAGCGACGCTAAAAGAGATCGACTTTCGTGGTACAACTAACCCAGGCTTGGAGCTCAACATACCTCGCTAACCCTCTATGCGAGCTTCGTGGTACAGGGCCCCGGAGCTCACGGGCAGTGTTTACCAACTGACTTCACTGCACTACGCTGAGTAGGAGTACGTAACTACTGCAAAAATGAATGCGATCAATAACAAGAAGAATGCTAGAAAACTATTGAAAATGGAGCAATATAATGGAGACAACTTTGGTGGAAATGTGGCAGCAACGTCCCTGCATTTTCGACGTGTCCTCGAAGGACTTTCACGATAGGGTGAAAAGGGATACAGCCTGGCGAGAAATAGCCGACACCCTTGACCTACCCGGTAAGTTTGGAGCCATCAGCTGTTGACGTGCTAATAGCTATCATAACCTATCATAAACCGTCTCTGTGCAAAGGACCGCCAGCATAATGCCTAGTGCTAGGTACTCGGGATCCATTGTTGACGCTTTGTTGCTAGGCTCCTTTGTTGCTGCGTCTACTTTGTATCGTTCATGTCGCGCGCAACGCAACTACTGTGAGGGATTTCCGCATTGAGCAGATATAAAAACTACTGGAACCTTTATGACAAAAATGTAAAAAGCATTTATGTTAGTTCTAATGGTACGGCCACACCAACCGCGTTACCCGCGTTGGATAACGCGAGTAACGCCCCGTGCCCACTACCTCTGTCCGTTGACTGATCCCCATTGACTTTGAATGGGGACGGACGCGCAATGCATTGTGGATCCGTCCGTTCCGTTGGAGCCTTCGGCTCAGTCAAGAAGTTGAAAAATGTTCAACTTTTTCGGCAGCGACGGATCCGTCATCCAATCAGATCACGTATGCAAATTTAAGCACTGTGACGCGACTCGGGCTCTGACGATACTGGAAAGCGGGAAAGCGGGTCATCTTGCCTCGCAACAAGCAGGAAGAAGCGAGAAGAACCCGGCGAAGCGATTTGATTGGCAGACGGATGCCTCTGCAAAGACTACTCCCCCATCAGTCAGCCACGCCTTCCCACGTCCGTTGACTGACGGAGGTAGTGGGCATGTAGGGTAACGCCCCGTGCCCACTACCTCCGTCCGTTGACTGATCCCCATTGACTTTGAATGGGGATGGACGCGCAATGCATTGTGGATCCGTCCGTTCCGTTGGAGCCTTCGGCTCAGTCAAAAAGTTGAAAAATTTTCAACTTTTTTGGCAGCGACGGATCCGTCATCCATTCAGATCGCGTATGCAAATGTAAGCACTGTTACGCGACTCGGGCTCTGACGATACTGGAAAACGGGAAAGCGGGTCATCTTGCCTCGCAACAAGCAGGAAGTAGCGGGAAGAACCCGGCGAAGCGATTTGATTGGCTGACGGATGCCTCTGCAAAGACTACTCCCCCATCAGTCAGCCACGCCTTCCCACGTCCGTTGACTGACGGAGGTAGTGGGCATGTAGGGTGCCCCGTGCCCACTACCTCCGTCCGTTGACTGATCCCCATTGACTTTGAATGGGGACGGACGCGCAATGCATTGTGGATCCGTCCGTTCCGTTGGAGCCTTCGGCTCAGTCAAAAAGTTGAAAAATGTTCAACTTTTTTGGCAGCGACGGATCCGTCATCCAATCAGATCGCGTATGCAAATGTAAGCACTGTGACGCGACTCGGGCTCTGACGATACTGGAAAGCGGGAAAGCGGGTCATCTTGCCTCGCAACAAGCAGGAAGAAGCGGGAAGAACCCGGCGAAGCGATTTGATTGGCTGACGGATGCATCTGCAAAGACTACTCCCGCATCAGTCAGCCACGCCTTCCCACGTCCGTTGACTGACGGAGCTAGTGGGCATGTAGGGATCTGACGCTTGATCAGTGTGTGGTGGTTCAACGCTTCCAACGCGTCAACGCGCCAACGCAGCTAGATGAACTTGCATGAGATGTCCAGAACGGAGCGTTCCCTCTTCGTCATAACTATCAAACCAAACATCCTTCACATTCACGAGCGAACATTATGAAAGTAAAATGCACATTTCTCGCTAATTTTTTTTCCATAAACGCATTTAATGGCGTAACTATGTTACTATTGACCCACACCGAACACGCTCCACTGTTGCCAACACCCTCATCCCCATCACCAGGACCAAATACCGCAGCATAGGGGACAGAGCCTTTGCCATTGCCGCCCCTACCCTCTGGAACTCCATCCCCCTGGCCATCCGTAACTCTGATTCACTGCAGTCTTTCAAAAGTCATCTCAAAACACATCTCTTCAACATCACTTACAACACCTGACAAATTTTTTTTCACCCTCTCTCTTTCTCATTGTCCTATCTTTCTCTGTATTGTTGTTTTTGGAGTATTTGTATGCATGCATGTATGTACTGTACTGTTCATTTGTATCCTTTTTGTTTTGTGTTTTTTGTAAAGCGTCTTTGGGTACCGAGAAAAGCGCTATATAAAACCTATGTATTATTATTATTATTACTATTTCCACCCAGAATAAAGAAAGATGTCGGCCGTGGCTGCGCTGGAGTCCGAGGTAGGAAACCCAAACGCCGCCGTGTTTGGGTGCATGATAGAGTTTAGATCGGGTTAGCAGTGATGTTGCTAGGTACGCGTCCTGCGTCCCTGACGCATTCAAATCTGAAAGGACGCACTAAACGCACTATCCATGCGTCCCGGGGACGCATCTCATTTTCCCCATGAAAAACGATACATTGTGAACATTAAACAACTCGTGTTTAATCACAGTAACTGGCCAAAGAAACCTTCTTGTGAGCAGATCGGACAAGCGCTGTTTCAACCCTCTGCGCATCTACTCGGCGCAGACGTGATCCCCTGTACAAAGTATCGCGACATGCTAATTTAGCCGCTACCAAAACAACTAGCTCGTCACCGCTGATTTCATTTCAACAATTAAAAATACGAACTTCATAGTAAATAAACCCACGTTTCCACTGCTCGATGCTGTGCTCATTCGTGTCGAATGAGCAAATCAAACAGGATTTTTTTTGCAATCCTTCTGATTGAATATATGTACATTTATGACAAAATCGTGAGGACTAGGCTTGTGACACACACACACACACACACACACACACACACACACACACACACACACACACACACACACACACACACACACACACACACACACACACACACACACACACACACACACACACACACACAACACACACAAATGTGGCGCTCGCGCGGTAATAGCTCATTGGCGCCACCTAGTGATCATTATGTGCAAATGCACAGCCTCTCATTAAAATGACTTAGGGGTCATTTGACCCCTCTTGCGGCGCTAGGAGTAAGCAAAAAAAATGGCCCGGCGTTTCTAGTGTTAAACATGAACGGTTGAGTACTCCAGCTCTAACCATATCATACCACCATCAAGGAGTTTAACACTATTAATTTAATTTAAGAAATAGAATAATAATAAAAAAGAAACACATTTTTTAAACTGTGGGTTCGGGACCCATTGAATTTCTCAGGGACCCACCCAACTCGCCACCTGTGGGTCCCGGGGACTCACTACATTGAAAACCTATCAACATCACTGGGTTAGATTAAATAATCTCGGATATAAATAACAATAATCGGGTTAAATAACTTCACATGGTGTGTCTGGTGTGTTTCCAGCATTCGTAGTGTTGATCAGCAGAGATATAGTCTGCCAAGACGTGGAGGTTGCTTAGCAACCAGACAATCTGTCCATGCAAGTGAACGGAGCGTTCCCTCTTCGTCATAACTATCAAACCAAACATCCTTCACATTCACCGAGCGAACATTATGAATGTAAAATGCACATTTCTCGCTAAAAATGTTTCCATTAACGCATTTAATGGCGTAACTATGTTACTATTTCCACCCAGAATAAAGAAAGATGTCGGCCGTATGCTTCAGTGCAAGCTCACTACTCTCTGCCAGTAACGTCAGGTCAAGCTCCACGCTGATTGAGAAGGGTCCAGCTGCAGGCTTGGGTGTTTCCGTCATGACACAAAAACGCCCATCGGGCGTTCCCGTCATGACACAAAAACGCCCATCAGGCGTTCCTGTAGCCTTTCATCGATCAATCAAGAAGAGGTGAGTTTCGCAAGGCATGCTGGGTATGCTACCCTTCCTTTTTTGGCGGTTTTTCCTCGTAGTAACTTTCCAGAAAAACGAAAGGGTTATGATGAGAGATTATGTCAGTAAGTATGATATTGTTTATTTGACAACATTGGCTGTGAAGTATTCTCATTTAAATCACTGATTAAGCTGTGGTATCGTTGTATCCGAATTCGAATCCGATATACATACTCGTGACAAGCATGGTTCGGTAGCAGCAAATGCTATGCTATCTCGTCCATAAACGTAGCATATACTAGCCAGAAATCAGCAACGTTTAAGACGGTTTGTAGGTAGGGGGTAAAGTTTGCAGCGAAGGCTTTGCCGATTATTTTACTGTGAGGTTAACATTACCAAAGTACATTGTTAAGTTGGATGTTAAGGTGTCAGCTTGCATGGTAAGAGACATGAAATCGGGGCCACGCTGCTTCGTTGTGGTGACACACGCATCGGATTAAACTGTGCATGTAAAGTACGTTTAAACTAACTAGTACGTTCAAATGCATGGCATATCAGAGAATTCTGTCAGTTCGGTCGCGGTGCAATGAATGAATAAAGATCGTTAACACTCTGAAAAACATGACAGATGTGCCCGCAGTTACTACTTTATTACCTCGTTGGTGACCAACGTTTAGGAAAACATGTACTTATAATTCACCCTTGGGTGAAATCGAAGCGTAGTGTGTACTGAATGCGTGTTGATGACGTATTCCAAACCTTTTCAGTACCCTGGCACATGCTTTGTCCAATGGACCATGGAAGGGACTTTACTTGGCTGACGAGGTAAAACGTGTGGCTGGCGCACGATTCATTGCATCTAGTAGAGTAGCATTCACTGGTAGACAGGCAGGCCTCTTGATTGTTTATTATTATTTAATGAAGTGTTCCTATGTGACGCTGATGGGCCCTGGTTGCTGCTAAATGCTTGTTGAAAGGGCATTGTGCACTTTTTGTATGTAGCTACAAAATGAGGGTGGATATCACTTTATAGTTTATAGGCATTATGTACTAATGAGAATCATTGACAAATCACAGTCCCCTTTTACCACCACAGGACGCACCTCACCAGTATCAGAGCAACAGCTGTGGGGTGTTCATGCTGATGGTGAGATGCATTATTTTCAGAAATGATGACTGATGACTAGTTTGCAAAACAACTAACTCATTTGTATGTTAATTTCAGTACGCAATGTATTCTACCCTCCAAAAGCAATATGATATCAGTGAGGTGAGTTCTTTCAAATCTCAATCAGATGTGTAGCATGAAATATAAAGCTTTTAATAATTTAGTCATCCTATCTGGAGGCTACAATTAACATGCATCAATAGGTCATATACCTTACTTTGTTTTCAGGTACTGCACTTACGGGGGGAGATGGCTACATCTTCACAATAATTGACACTGCCATAGTACACTGCTAAACAGTACTGTAACATGGATTTGTATCAGGCTATGAAGTCATTTAAAGCATAACTTTACTTTTTAGGGGGACATGCTCTCTATCAGGAGGTGGTGGTGTGGACAGCTGTTGGAGACCTTTATGCTTGATGTGTTAGTGTTGGTCTGGGCTTGTGTGATTGAATTGAAGGTTGATTATAATCCCGGTTTCTCTCCCTCTCTCTCTCCTTCACTCTTTTTCGGCTCTCTCGCTCTCTCTTGCCCTGCAGGACTAGCTGGCACACCAAGCTCACCCTCTCCATCTCCCCATCTCAGCCACACGCTCCAATCTGGCAACAGAGGACAGGCCATTCTTACCACCCGAAGTCCTTCAGCAAATTGTACAAGAGACGCTGAGACTGGACATGGCGATGCTTGGCGTGTTCAACAGGGTTTCAAACACATTCCGAGAACTAATCAAGCCTCTCCACCCTTCCATATATGTTACTATTTCCACCCAGAATAAAGAAAGATGTCGGCCGTGGCTGCGCTGGAGTCCGAGGTAGGAAACCCAAACGCCGCCGTGTTTGGGTGCATGATAGAGTTTAGATCGGGTTAGATTAAATAATCTCAGATATAAATAACAATAATCGGGTTAAATAACTTCACATGGTGTGTCTGGTGTGTTTCCAGCATTCGTAGTGTTGATCAGCAGAGATATAGTCCGCCAAGACGTTGAGGTTGCTTAGCAACTCCCTCTTCGTCATAACTATCAAACCAAACATCCTTCACATTCACAGAGCGAACATTATGAAAGTAAAATGCACATTTCTCGCTAAAAATGTTTCCATAAACGCATTTAATGGCATAACTATGTTACTATTTCCACCCAGAATAAAGAAAGATGTCGGCCGTATGCTTCTGTGCAAGCTCACTACTCTCTGCCAGTGACGTCGGGTCAAGCTCCACGGATGAGGGGAGTAGTCTTTGCAGAGGCATCCGTCAGCCAATCAAATCGCTTCGCCGGGTTCTTCCCGCTTCTTCCTGCTTGTTGCGAGGCAAGATGACCCGCTTTCCTGCTTTCCAGTATCGTCAGAGCCCGAGTCGCGTCACAGTGCTTAAATTTGCATACGCGATCTGATTGGATGACGGAACCGTCGCTGCTGAAAAAGTTGAACATTTTTCAACTTTCTGACGGTGGCGAACGCTCCAACTGAACGGACGGATCCACAATGCATTGCGCGTCCGTCCCCATTCAAAGTCAATGGGCAACGGTCAACTGACGGAGGTAGTGGGCACGGGGCGTTACCCTAATGCCCCGTGCCCACTACATGCGTCCGTCGACTGATCCCCATTGACTTTCAATGGGGACGGACACGCAATGCATTGTGGATCCGTCCGTTCCGTTGGAGCCGTCGGCTCAGTCATGGCTCAGTCAAAAAGTTGAAAAATGTTCAACTTTTTCGGCAGCGACGGATCCGTCATCCAATCAGATCGCGTAGGCAAATGTAAGCACTGTGACGCGACTCGGGCTCCGACGATACTGGAAAGCGGGAAAGCGGGTAATATTGCCTCGCAACAAGCAGGAAGAAGCGGGAAGAACCCGGCGAAGCGATTTGATTGGCTGACGGATGCATCTGCAAAGACTACTCCCCCATCAGTCAGCCACGCCTTCCCACATCAGTCAACGGACGCATGTAGTGGGCATGTAGGGTAATAATTCAATAATAATAATTCATTGAATTTATTTAGCGCTTTTCTAGACACTCAAAGACGCCTACAGTGAAGGGGGGGGGGGGGGGGGGGGGGGACCTCACTAACCACCACCAGTATGTAGCACCCATTTGGGTGATGCACGGCAGCCAATCGGCGCCAGAACGCTCACCACACACCAGCTTGAGGTGGAGAGTGAGGGATGAGGTGGAGAGAGAGGGAAAAGAACATTTAACACTACTATGGACCACATGTAAACCCTATCGACCACATGTAAACCCTATCGACCATATTTAAACACTATCGACCAAATTTAAACATGCAAACCCTATCGACCACATTTAAACATGTAAACCCCTATCAACCACATTTAAACCCTATCGACCACATTTAAACCCTATCGACCACATTTAAACCCTATCGACCACATTTAAACACTATCGCCCACATTTAAACACTATTGACCACATGTAAACCCTATCGACCACATTTAAACACTATCGACCACATTCAAACACTATCGACCACATTTAAACATGCAAACCCTATCGACCACATTTAAGCATGTAAACCCTATCGACCACATTTAAGCATGTAAACCCTATCGACCACATTTAAGCATGTAAACCATATCGACCACATTTAAACCCTATCGACCACATTTAAAGTGGAAAGGAAGCAATCAAATAAAACATGTCTATAGCACTAGTTAAATATTTAAATATACCATAAATACAAATAAAGTCGGAAATATGTCCCGTTATTCAGAATGAAGCACAAACACGTTGCATTAATTACAATGTTTTCAGCCTGTGCGCCGCCATCTCTGTTTTCAGAATACGATGACGTCACGAGAATGGTTGGTATTAACATTCTATGTTGTTTACATAGCGGCTCATAGCCTCACAGGTAGCTTACTGCCTCAACAAAATGGATATGGACGAATTGGATAGACCCACCAATGAGGGCAGGCATCCAATTGCCTATGCTTTTGAGCCAGTAAGAGAAGTCGGAGTTTTAGTGCCCCCAACAGAGCCTGACTATGGAGGAGAAATAGATGAAGGAGAGAGAGATGTATCTGAGCGCACAGGAAACAATCGGTGGTGCTTGTGTGGGGTTTGTGTCCCTATGTCCACTGACATGGAGAGTGTCTGCTGCCATGAAATGAACCTGTAGTAATGCAGTGTAAGATATGTATATATATTGCACATTATATATTATTACATTATTATATTTTTATATATATATATATATATAATAATAATTATTATAATATAATAAGATAAGAAAAGTAAAGTACACGGGTGCAGCAGCTGGGCTCCACGCTGCCTTACAGTTCGTTAATTTCATGATACAAGTAATTGTCGTGCCATTTGGGTGTGCACGTGAATATGCGAAAATAGTGCAACCGACGGTGTTTGCAAATGGATTATTTCCGATAACAATGGATTATTTTGGCGATGGATTAGAAATTATCAAGAGCATGGAGCGAGCTAGTCTGCAAACAAGACAATCTTCAAACAGTGAGTGTACTTATACTAATTTATCTGTTTCTCTAGTAGTAGAAGCTAAGTGTACCTCTCGTTCCTCTGCCTGGCAAGCACGTTTCTGCGCTCTTTCGCTGCGCATAAGAGCAGCGCCCGGGTCCGATCTGACGGGTATGTCCGTGTCTCCAGCACTATATCCACTACAATTAAAAATAGTTGGCACAGCATCTGGCTTCAGGCGATTGGTGGGACGGCGAACAAATCTCCCATCTTCAGAAAAAGCTCCCTCTTCGATGTAATCAGCCTCTATAAAGTGGTCGCTACATACTCTCTGCCCTGGTCCCATTGGGGGGCTGAGGCGTTTCAATGCAGCTAACCATCTTCGGAGCACTTCAGGCTTCTTGACGGGAATTACATGGAAATGAACTATTCTACCGCTCTCCTTTAACCGATAAAATTCGTTTGAACAGCCAGGGGCAATACAAAAGGACCCCCCTGTTCTTCTTCCAATATCCGACATGTTTATTTTAAAGAGCCAACCATTCTGATGACGTAGCGCCTGCTTTTTTAAAACATGGCTGCGCCCTAGAGGCGAAAGTCGTTATAAACATGTCATTTTACGGTGAAACTACTTGAATTTCAGTATTGATGAAAATCCATGTGTTTCCAAAAATGAAAAAACAAACAAAAAATTGACACAGTTCTCAGTGCTTCATTTCCACTTTAAACCCTATCGACCACATTTAAACATGTAAACCCTATCGACCACATTTAAACACTATCGACCACATTTAAACCCTATCGACCACATTTAAACACTATCGACCATATTTAAACACTATCGACCACATTTAAACACTATCGACCACATTCAAACACTATTGACCACATTTAAACACTATCGACCATAATTAAACACTATCGACCACATTCAAACACTATCGACCACATTTAAACACTATCGACCACATTTAAACACTATCGACCACATTCAAACACTATCGACCACATTCAAACACTATCGACCACATTTAAACACTGATGCACACTGATGCACATTGGAACTGTCTGTATTATGTATTGTATTAAGTGCCTCACGCCTAACAATAACGCAAACATATGACGATGGGAAATATCAGGCTTTCAGGCTGTCTTAGCCTGAAACCAAACATGGTCAAATCTCTTTTCGTTGACATCTTGATCATACTATACTAATGCCTTTTGTAACTTGCCGGTAACACCATTGACAGTAGAAGCAACCCTCGCTCGCTAGCATATTCACAAAGTCGCACGAGAGTATGAGTTCGGACAGTACTGCGGAGCAGACAAGCAGTGCCCCCTGCAGTCTGGAAGAAAATTGCACCCAATGAGAAGGAAACGTATTGTAATGACCTCGCCGTTGACATAACAATTTCCAGTAATGCCCCGTGCCCACTACATGAGTCCGTCGACTGATCCCCATTGACTTTCAATGGGGACGGACGCGAAATGCATTGTGGATCCGTCCGTTCCGTTGGAGCCGTCGGCTCAGTCATGGCTCAGTCAAAAAGTTGAAAAATCTTCAACTGGATGACGGATCCGTCGCTGCCGAAAAAGTTGAACATTTTCCAACTTTCTGACGGCGCCGAAGGCTCCAACGGAACGGACGGATCCACAATGCATTGCGCGTCTGTCCCCATTCAAAGTCAATGGGGATCAGTCAACTGACGGAGGTAGTGGGCACGAGGCCTTAAGGTGCGGCCACACCAGACGCGTATCTCGCGTACTTCGCGTATGAAATCGCCATTTTCTCCATAGGGAACCATTGGTTTACGCGCGTATTACGCGTATTACGCAACATTTTACGCGCGTATAGCGCGTATGTGGCGCGTATATTTACGCGCAATACGCGCTATACGCGCGTATATCGCGTATATCGCGTACATTTCAAAAGAGTTCAAAAAATTGAACTTTTTACGCGAAGTACGCGAGATACGCGTCTGACGAGACACGCATTGCCCAATCAGCGTTGAGCTTGACCCGACGTCACTGGCAGAGAGTAGTGAGCTTGGACAGAAGCATACGGCCGACATCTTTCTTTATTCTGTGTGGAAATAGTAACATAGTTACGCCATTAAATGCTTTTATGGAAACATTTCTAGCGAGAAATGTGCATTTTACTTTCATAATGTTCACTCGGTGAATGTGAAGAATGTTTGGTTTGATAGTTATGACGAAGAGGGAACGCTCCGTTCACTTGCATGGACAGAGTCTCTGGTTACTAAGCAACCTCAACGTCTTGGCGGACTATTTCTCTGCTGGGAAACACACCAGACACACCATGTGAAGTTATTTAACCCGATTATTGTTATTTATATCCGAGATTATTTAATCTAACCCGATCTAAACTCTATCACCCAAACACGGCGGCGTTGGGGTTTCCTACCTCGGACTCCAGCGCAGCCACGGCCGACAACTTTCTTTATTCTGGGTGGAAATAGTAACATAGTTACGCCGTTAAATGCGTTTATGGAAACATTTTTAGCGAGAAATGTGCATTTTACTTTCGTAATGTTCGCTCGGTGAATGTGAAGGATGTTTGGTTTGATAGTTATGACGAAGAGGGAACGCTCCGTTCACTTGCATGGACATGGACTCATCTAGGCGAGTGACGTAGGCGCGTATAGCGCGTATTGCGCGTATGCGACCATTTTTGACACAAAATGGTCAAGCAACATTTTACGCGCGTATCTCGCGTAAAAAGTACGCGAGATACGCGTCTGGTGTGGCCGCACCATTATGGTGCGGCCACACCAACCGCGTTACTCGCGTTGGATAACGCGAGTAACGCGCCTAACCTGACGCTTGATCAGTGTGTGGTGGTTCAACGCTTCCAACGCGCCAACGCAGCTAGATGAGTCCATGTCCATGCAAGTGAACGGAGCGTTCCCTCTTCGTTATAACTATCAAACCAAACATCCTTCACATTCACCGAGCGAACATTATGAAAGTAAAATGCACATTTCTCGCTAAAAATGTTTCCATAAACGCATTTAATGGCGTAACTATGTAACTATTTCCACCCAGAATAAAGAAAGATGTCGGCCGTGGCTGCGCTGGAGTCGGAGGTAGGAAACCCAAACGCCGCCGTGTTTGGGTGCATGATAGAGCTTAGATCGGGTTAGATTAAATAATCTCGGATATAAATAACAATAATCGGTTTAAATAACTTCACATGGTGTGTCTGGTGTGTTTCCAGCATTCGCAGTGTTGATCAGCAGAGATATAGTCCGCCAAGACGTTGAGGTTGCTTAGCAACCAGAGACTCTGTCCATGCAAGTGAACGGAGCGTTCCCTCTTCGTCATAACTATCAAACCAAACATCCTTCACATTCACCCAGCGAACATTATGAAAGTAAAATGCACATTTCTCGCTAGAAATGTTTCCATAAACGCATTTAATGGCGTAACTATGTTACTATTTCCACCCAGAATAAAAAAAAGATGTCGGCCGTATGCTTCTGTGCAAGCTCACTACTCTGTTCTGTTGTTGTTGCCACCGCCACCGAGAATGACTTGTGTGTTAGTTAGGTGTGCTGTTCTATGTACGTGCGAATGAGTCAATAAAAGAGGGTGTTCTGTAGTCGAGCGGTGTATGAGGCACAGACCCCTAGTTGACAAAAGCCTGTCTCCCTGTTCTTCCTGGTCGGCGCTACATCTCTCTATTTATTTCTTATTGCTTATGTTTATTTATTTATTTATTTTTTCCACAATGTCTTGCTTTTTAAAAAATGTATGATGACTATATGCTCTGTAAGGTGACCTTGGGTGTCTTGAAAGGCGCCTCTAAATTAAATGTATTATTTATTATTATTATTATTACTCTCTGCCAGTGACGTCGGGTCAAGCTCCCCGCTGATTGGCTATCGCGGCTAAGCGTCACGCGTTGGAGCGTTGAAAGTTCAATTTTCTGAACTCCGGGCGTTGGTGCGTTGGGCGCGTTACTGCGTTTACGTGCGTAATTACGTGCAACTGCCGCGGCTAACGCCCCCAACGCAACGTTTCAATGCTTCAACGCGTGTAACGCGCCTAGACCAATGGTTCCCTATGCAAAAATGACGATTTTCAACTCCCCTAACGCGAGTAACGCGGTTGGTGTGGCCGTACCTTAACGCCCCTAACGCAACGCTTCAACGCTTCAACGCGTGTAACGCGCCTAGACCAATGGTTCCCTATGCAAAAATGCCGATTTTCAACGCCCCTAACGCGAGTTACGCGGTTGGTGTGGCCGTACCTTTTCGACGAGACAAGCCCGATTTCCTTGCTCTGAGATCGTATAGTGTGACATGTTAAATCGTGGAGGAATGTCTGAGAATCTTGTAGTGTGGCCAGTCTTACGACGAGACAAGGCCCGATTTCCTGACTCTGTGATCGTATAGTGTGACATGGTAAATCGTGGAGGAATGTCTGAGAATCGTGTAGTCTGAACCGGCCATAATGTTGCGTTTCCACCGCCAAAAGTGGGCGTGATCCGGACTGAGCCTATGGATTTCATGATTATTTTTCTTGATTCAGTTCGCCAAGAAGAATCGTTCAGAATCGTCGCGTTTCCGGTAGCAGTGAATCAAATCATGGAATGACGGTTCTCAGACGAGTCAGTCAGACTTAAAGTGAAAATGAAGCAATGAGAACTGTGACAATTTTTTGGTTGCTTTTTCATTTTTGAGAATACATGGATTTTCATTAAACCTGAAATTCAAGAAGTTTCACTGGAAAATGAAATGTTGATAACGACTTTCGTAACTAGGGCGCGGCCATGTTTTAAAAATGCAGGCGCTACGTCATCAGAATGGTTAGCTCTTTCAATAAACATGTCAAATCTTGGAAGAAGAACAGGGGGGTCATTTTGTATTGCCCCTGGATGTTCAAACAAATATTATCGGGTAAAAGAGAGTGGTAAAATAGTTCATTGCCATGTCATTCCTGTCAAGAAGCCTAAACTGCTCCAAAGATGGTTAGCTGCATTGAAACGCCTCAGCCCCCGAATGGGATGATGGCAGAGAGTATGTAGCGACCACTTTATAGAGGCTGATTACATTGAAGAGGGAGCTTTTGCTGTCCCACCAATCGGCTGAAGCCAGATGCTGTGCCAACCATTTTTAATTTTAGTGGCTATAGTGCTGGAGACACGGACAGACCTGTCAAATCGGACCCGGGCGCTGCTCTTATGCGCAGAGAAAGAGTGCAGAAACGCGCTTGCCAGGCAGAGGAACGAGAGTTAAACTTAGCTTCTAGTACTAGAGAAACAGAGAAATTAGTACACTCACTGTTCGAAGATTGTCTTGTTTGCAGACTCGCTCCATGCTCTTGATCATTTCTAATCCATCGCCAAAATAATCCATTGATTTCGGAAATAATCCATTTGCAAACACCGTCAGTTGCACTATTTTCGCATATTCATGTGCACACCCAAATGGCACGACAATTACATGTATCATGAAATGAACGAACTGTAAGACAGCGTGGTAGCCCAGCTGCTGCACCCGTGTACTACTTTTCATAGCTGTAAACAACATCCTGTGGACGGGCAGAGCCGGGAGATGTCAGTTATTATCACCTCCAGTAGCCGCTTTTACATGGACACATCTGTTCCGCATAGATTTCTATGTGGAACAGAAAATGATCATGTATACGCCTCATTCGGAATACAATTATCTGTTCGGCATAGATTCTATGACGAATAGAAGAGGTGGTGTAGTCCGTTTTAATCGCCATGTACTCTTATTCCGAATAGATTGGGGTTTCATTTAGAGCAGCCGCAGTAGTTCGCAATTGGTCCACTGAGCTCCGTCGGTACTTTTAAGCACACCGAACTTCACCGCTGTCAAGGAAAGTTGATTTATTGCCTGATTCACGTCTTTGTTATCACTCCGTAAAAGTAGTCCGGTAAGCGTGTCCGGTTGCTAAGCGACGGGACATGGGTGTTTATTAATGACGTGTTTGCGTATCGTAGAGTCCGCGTGCGTCCGAGATAACTGTAAATGAGTAGGCTACTACTTGTACTTTTGTAGGCTGAACGTTAAAATACTTCTTAACTTTAGAGATGGCATCTGCAGTAGTTCGCAATTGGACCTTCGAGGATTCCTGGTCACTAAATTCCCGTAAGACCACTCTCTCCCACCAGTCTTGGCTGCGGACTCGCATCCAAATTCCTCATGTTTGCGGCGGAGCTTAGGGTTAATATATAATAATACGTTGCTGCGCTGTCCTCCTTAATTGAAGCAGCAGGCAGAGAAAAGCTCTCTCCTGCTGTGCTTTCATTAAAATCAAATTTAAAACCCCCGATAGTGTTAAGACATCCATTATGTCACCGCCGGTCCAGAGTTGTGTCAGGTGTGCGCGAGAGACATAACGGACACTTTTGTTACTGCCATGTATACAGTACATTCGGAACACATTTTAGGAACAGATCTATGCCGCATAGAAATCTATGCGGATCAGATGTGCCATGTAAACGCGGCTAGTGAGGCTATGAGCCGCTATGTAAACAACATAGAATGTTACCAACCATTCCCGTGACGTCATCGTATTCTGAAAACAGATGGCGGCGCACAGGCTGAAAACATTATAATTTATGCAACTTGTTTGTGCTTTATTCTGAATAATGGTTCATATTTCCGACTTTATTTGTATTTATGGTATATTGAAATATTTAACTAGTGCTATAGACATGTTTATTTGATTGGTTCCTTTCCACTTTAAGGCCTAAAGGCCTAAATACACCGGCGCCGCAGCGGCGCGTCAAAAAGTCTGCCCCCATTATTCCGGATGTACTAGCCCACAACGGCGCCGACTAGCTGCGCAGCAGCGTTCCGCGCCGCGCCGCCCAACTAGTCTTCGAGCCAATGTTCTATTCCCTAGCGTCGCCGGCCCTGAAAAAGCGCTTTTCAAAAGCTGGTTTGTACATCCCGGGTCCCGTAGGCACCTCCATATCTACCCCTCACCACTGGATGTCGCCCTCTTTCGTTTGTGAGAAACAATTACGAGAATGGACGATGAGAGACTGTTTGTCGAGGTGGAAAAATATGTCGAATTGTATGACCAATGTTCCCGTCATTACAAAGACAACTCCAAAAAGGACATTGCCTGGCGAGCCATAGCTCTGGAGATTGGCTCTTCAGGTGAAAAATCAACAATGGTGAACTAAGTACCCAAACCATTAACCATAATGGGAAATAGACGAAATCAAGTCACATACAGTATAATCACACCATGTAGGTAGAAACCAGATTACTTGTAATATATATTTTTTTATTTAAGACAAGGCAACTTCATTTATATAATAATAATAATAGATTCAATTTATATAGCGCTTTTCACGTACTCAAAGCGCTTGTATAGCACTTTTCAAACATGAAGCAGACTCAAAGTGCTTCACATAGAAATACAATAAATATACAATACAATAAAATAGCTAAGTAAAAGAAAACACAGGCAAAGTTCAAAAATGCATTGTCATGTATTAACTGTCTCTCTGGGTTTAAGGAAAAATAACATTAAGTGTCTCGAGCACTCAAATAAAATAGACCAGCACAGCAATAACATCACTGTATTTATCCCGAGGGATAAAAAAAATAATATATATATATATATATATATATATATATATATATATATGCAAAAGAGTATTTTTACCAGAGAGTGATAACTCAATTATAGGTCATCATGGCTAGGTTACACTATTCGGTTCTGCCAATGCACACTTCCTAGTGGCAAATTGAAATATTGGCGGTGCCTCTCTGCACGGAGCTCCTCGACCAGATTGTGGTATACCCCCTGTTCTTGTCTCCGTTCATTGATGGGGTGCACCCAAACCCTTCGTCTTCTCCTTGCCCGCCTACGGCGCAGCAGAAGAAGGGCAACCAGCCTCTGTCAACAATTGTTCTGTTGAAATTAAAAAAACTCAATAAAGTCTGAAATAACTTGTGTTCAATTATAATGGATAACTACTGGCTGCATACATGTAAATGTGTGGCTATGTTAAGGCTATATAGATCGATAGATAGATAGCTACTTTATTGGTCACAATGGGGACCAATAAAGCCATCCAGTAGCTCAATACAATAAATACACACAATAACAATTGTCCTTAAAAGGTGACTGCACTATATACTAAAAAGGCTTAATAGAAGGTCCTGCACTTATTGAGATTGTTGATGCAGTAGATGAATAATTGCAAAATATAAAATAAATAAGAAATTACAGTAAATAAAACGATAAAGTGCCCTACAAACTAAGTTGATCTGATGCTTGAAAACATACTTTCACTGCGCAGATTATACATTTTTCAAATTATTCAGCCAAAAATAAAAAAATAAATAAGCTAGGCTACAATAGGCTACTCACCCATTGCGTTTCGTCTCTTTGCTGCGGTTCATCGTTCATTTTTGCTGCGGTGACTTCTTGATTTTATACTGCAGCGCGGCCGTCGCGCCGCCTCCTGTTGGTGCTAGGGGCGGCTTTTGACGCGCGTAAAATGCATGCCGCTGCGCTGCGGAGCCGGTGTATTTAGGCCTTAAATACACAAGACTCCTTCTCCAGGTCGGGGAAAAGGGGTTGCAGGCACCCGTAGGCGCACTGAAAAGGAGAGACCGTGGATGAACAGGTGAGGGTGTTATGCGCATATTCTACCCATACCAGTTGGTCAGACCAGGAGGCCGGGTTGCAGTTCACCAGGCATCGAAGGGTGGTCTCCAGGTCCTGATTAACCCTCTCGGTCTGTCCATTTGACTGGGGATGGAAGCCGGAAGACAGACTGACGGTAGCCCCGACTAGGCTGCAGAACTCCCTCCAGAAGGCCGAGGTCAACTGGGGCCCCCGGTCAGAGACGACATCGGTGGGTAATCCATGGAGGCGGAAGATGTGGTGGAGGAGCAGGTCCGCAGTCTCTCTGGCAGAGGGGAGTTTAGTAAGGGGGATGAAATGGGCCCGCTTACTAAACCGATCCACAAGGGTGAGGACGACAGTGTGGCCCTTGGACGCGGGAAGACCGGTCACGAAGTCCAGAGAGATGTGCGACCAGGGACGATCGGGAATGGGCAAGGGGTGCAGGAAGCCGGCAGGGAGGCGGCGAGAGGTCTTACTCTTACACACGGGGCATGCCTCCTTGACGAAGCCCCGGACATCCTCCTCCAGTGACGGCCACCAGAAGCGCCGTCGCAGGAAGTCCTGGGTCCGCTGGATGCCGGGATGGCAGGCGAGTCGGGAAGCGTGACCCCACTGGAGTACTTCGGAGCGGAGGGAGGCTGGAACGAACAGGCGGTCCGGGGGGCAGGAACTGGGGGCTGGCAGATTAAGGGAGGCGGCCCTTACCTTCTCCTCAATCTCCCAGGTGACAGCAGCGACAAGGCAGGAGGCCGGAACAATGGTGGAGGGTTCAGCCGTCTCATCAGGGGACTCGGGGAACTGTCGAGAAAGGGCATCTCGCTTTGTGTTCCGAGAGCCAGGGCGATAGGACAGGGTGAAGTTAAACCGGTCGAAAAACAAAGACCAGCGGGCCTGTCTGGAGTTTAGTCTCTTGGCGGTTCGGATATACTCCAGGTTTCGGTGATCAGTCCAAACCAGGAACGGAACGCTGGTTCCCTCTAGCCAGTGCCGCCACTCCTCCAGAGCCAGCTTCACCGCCAGAAGCTCCCTGTTTCCAATATCATAATTTCTCTCCGGGGGGGTTAGGCGACGAGAGAAAAAAGGACACGGGTAGACCTTCTGGTCGGAGGATGTACGCTGGGAGAGGATCCCCCCTACTCCCACACCAGATGCGTCCACCTCCACAATGAACTGACGTTCGGGAAAGGAATGGAAAGGAACCTTGGGTGAGGTGAGGGCCGAGAGGGGGGAGGCGATGGAGCTGAACACTCGGATGAAACGCCGATAGAAGTTGGCGAACCCCAGGAAACGCTGCAGCTGCTTGCGTGTCTCCGGGGTAGCCCAGGATGTCACAGCAGAGACCTTGGCTGGATCCATCTGAAGGCTGTCCTTAGCAATAATATATCCTAGGAAGGTGACAGAGGGAGCATGGAACTCGCACTTCTCCGCTTTGACGAACAAGGAGTGGTCCAGGAGGCGACGGAGAACTGAGCGGACGTGGGTGACGTGTTCCACTAGATTGCGGGAGAAAATCAGGATATCATCCAGATAAACAAAGACAAACTTGTCAATCTTGTCCCGCAGCAGGTCGTTGACTAGCGCTTGAAAGACTGCCGGGGCGTTGGTCAAGCCGAAGGGCATCACGAGGTACTCGTAATGCCCCGTTGGGGTGTTGAAGGCCGTCTTCCACTCGTCTCCCTCTCTGATACGGACCAGGTGGTAGGCGTTCCTCAGCTCGAGTTTGGTGAAGACCGTTGCCCCCTGGAGCAGCTCAAAGGCGGAGGAGAGTAGTGGAAGGGGATAGCGGTTCTTCACTGTGATGTTGTTCAGTCCCTGATACAGGGTCTCAGGGACTTGTCCTTCTTGCCCACGAAGAAGAACCCGGCCCCAGCCGGTGACGAGGAGGATATAGTCCACCATGGCCCCTCGCTAAGGAATAGAGAGTACAAGCGTCCCTTGGGGGGTGAAGTTCACGGAAGTAGGTCGATGGCACAGTCGTAGTGACGGTGAGGGGGCAAGGAGGTGGCCCTGGCCTTATTGAAGACCAATCTGAGGTCATGGTAAACGGCAGGGAACCCGGAGACGTCCGAGGCTGGAGCAGGAGCGAGAGCAACAGGACACGGTGAAGAGATCCTGAGACAGGATTGCTGACGGGTATCTCCCCATTCTCGGATGGAGCAGGTGGACCAGTCGATGTTGGGGTTGTGTCTGCGAAGCCAGGAGTGACCCAAGATGACCGGCTGGTTGGGTGTGGGCAGGAGCATGAACTGAATGGTCTCCCTGTGGCCTCCAGGCAGTAGCATGTGCACAGGATTTGTCCGGGAAGTCACCCTCTCCAGCACGTGCCCATCCAGGGCTCTGGCGGAGATCGGCACGTGCAGTCTCTCTGGACGGAGTCCCAGCCGAAGAGCGAGGGACCGATCCATGATGCTCTCGTCTGCCCCTGAATCGACAAGTGCGGTTATGGGATGGGAACCGGAGGACAACAGGAGCTCACCGGAGAGAATGGGTCTTGATGGAGAAGCAGTGACCATGGCGGAACTCACAAGTATGTTCCTGCTCACTTGGGGACTCTGCCCCTTTGCTGGGCACCGGTTGACGAAGTGACCACGCTGGCCGCAGTACAAACAGAGGTTCATGGTTAGCCTCTTATCCCTCTCTTCCGATGTAAGGGGGGTGCGGACCAATCGTATCGGCTCGGGACCGCCCAATCCAAAGGGGGAACCCGTGTGGCCGGGTCGAGTGTGGCTGAAATTCTGGGACAGGTTTGCGGACTGCTTTGGGGAGTTGTACCAGATCCTGCTGTCTCTGAACCGTGGCGGCCATCAATTGGTGTAGCGCGCTCTCCATCCGGGAGAAGCGGTCGTCCATCTGGGCTGGGTCCATTCTTGGCCAGACTGTGCTGTAACGTGGGCGTTTAGCAGGACCCAGGTGCACAGACTGACGACGAGCGTGGAACAGTGTCAATAGTTTTATTCGGATACAGGATCGTCAGGCAGGATAGCCAGACGGGCAGGGATCAGGAACCGGCAGAATAGTCAGACAGGCGGGGATCAGGAACCGGCAGAATAGTCAGACAGGCGGGGATCAGGAACCGGCAGAATAGTCAGACAGGCGGGGATCAGGAACCGGCAGAATAGTCAGACAGGCGGGGATCAGGAACCGGCAGAATAGTCAGACAGGCGGGGATCAGGAACCGGCAGAAGAGTCAGACGGGCGGGGATCAGGAACCGGGAGAATAGTCAGACAGGCGGGGATCAGGAACCGGCAGAAGAGTCAGACAGGCAGGGATCAGAGAACAGGCAGGATCGGTGGTAGGTCACGATCTGAATCGCGGGAAAGCACTGTGAAACACAAGAGACAATCTGGCAGGGAATGTTTGGGAGGAAAGGACTGATATAGGGGAAACACAGGTGAAGGTGGTTGGGTTAATTGGGAGTGATCAGGAAGGCAGGCAGGTGAATGAGAAAACCAGAGGCGGATCATGACAGGTATACTCTTTTGCATATATATATATATATATACTTTTATTTTATCCCTCGGGATAAATACAGTGATGTTATTGCTGTGCTGGATTCAGTAGCCAGTGTATTTTATTTGAGTGCTCGAGACACTTAATGTTATTTTTCCTTAAATCCAGAGAGACAGTTAATACATGATCTGATACCAGAGAGACAGTTAATACATGACAATGCATTTTTGAGCTTTGCCTGTGTTTTCTTTTACTTATCTATTTTATTGTATGAGAATGTTTCTATGTGAAGCACTTTGAGTCTGCTTCATGCATGAAAAGTGCTATATAAATGAAGTTGCCTTGCCTTAAATAAAAAAAAAATCTGGTTTCTACCTAAATGGTGTGATTATATGTGACTTGATTTCGTCTATTTCCCATTATGGTTAATGGTTTGGGTACTTAGTCCACCATTGTTGATTTCTCCCCTGAAGAGCCAATCTCCAGAGCTATGGCTCGCCAGGCAATGTCCTTTTTGGAGTTGTCTTTGTAATGACGGGAACTTTGGTCATACAATTCGACATATTTTTCCACCTCGACGACCAGTCTCTCATCGTCCATTCTCGGAATTGTTTGTCCATTCCTTTCTCATCCAGTGGTGAGGGGTAGATATTGAGGTGCCTACGGGACCCGGGATGTACAAACCAGCTTTTACAAAGCGCTTTTTCAGGGGCGGCGACGCTAGGGAATAGAACATTGGCTCGAAGACTAGTTGGGCGGCGCGGCGCGGAACGCTGCCGCGCAGCTAGTCGGCGCCGGTGTGGGCTAGTACACCCGGAATAATGGGGGCAGACTTTTTTACGCGCCGCTGCGGCGCCGGTGTATTTAGGCCTTTACACCGGGATTCCACCGGACGCTTACGCGCCGCGGAACGGCTGCGTCCTCTGCCCTGCGTCCATTCCTACCGGGCGCGTAACGGCAGCGTAGCGCTGCCTTGCGAGCCAGCCGTATTCACACGAGATCACGCGATAATCCTAAACCTAATGTACTCACCTTCCACTCCCAAAACTATTGCAATTAAATGCCACGCTTTGTCCTTTCTGACATTTTCCTTATAAAAAGGATGATTTGGTACATAAATGACTTCATGTTGCTGAACTTCGACAATGAGTCTCTTCGTCGTCCATGTTGCCGACCCTCTGAGACCCTTTGATTGATTGACTGCTGACCTGGTGCCACCGGTCATGACGTAATAATGTTGATGTGAAGTTACATGAGCTGAGTATTGTGTTTTATTTTGAAAATTTACCGGATGCTCTATGGCTTTTACTTTTCACTTCCTGCCCGGCTCGACCTGCTCTGTCGAAATTAACGCGGTTTAGCAGCGGCTCGCTCCTGGGACGCTGCTGAAACGTTCCGCGGCGCGCCCGGTGGAAATGGTTTCATTGATTACAGTGGAAGCGATCAGCAGCGGTGACCGCGGCGCAGCCGTCCCGCGGCGCGTACGCCTCCGGTGGAATCAGGCCTTTAGCTCCTTCTTTGTAGTATCCCCACCTATGAATGGTAAAGACTTACTGATGGTTTTCTTGATTTATTGAAATTCTTCCGTGTCAACCAATAAACCACCGTAAGAGCTAAAGGCAGAGCACAAACAGAATGCATTAACTACCTAGCCAGGGTCATGCATTAACCTAGCATAACATTGGGTATAATTATGTGGTATATGAACTTAACACATGTAAGAAATGTCTTATTACAGTACATAATCATTAACACATGTTAACCGTATATTGTTCCATGAACACTGACCTTGTGCCTCTTCGGCGGGTGCTTAAAAAATTCAACATTTAACCTTAACTGCTCGCTATCTTTCTGTCTTTGTTAACGTTGCTTTTGCGTCCCGTTCTTCTCCTTTCGCGCTAGGAACTCACTCTCAATACGGCACTTTATTTCAAAATAAAAGCCCTTCCAACAAGGCAGAATATAAGGCAATATAAATTCACCAAAAAATAAAAGCAATAATAATAGCTAATGACTACAATAGCGCTGTGTTTTCTTTAGAACTCATTTAGAAATCGGGTCCTTTACGTCCCTCGTTCTCATTCTCAAACGATCGTGCAAGTCGGTCATCAATCAACACAACATTACAACTTTAACCAAACACAGCGGGATGGGGGGGTGTAGTTGATTATTGGATGTTTAACATATCAGCAAGATAATAGACTTGATTTAGCAATGATGGAGATTAAAAGTAAAGCATGTACAGTTGTGTATATTCTGGGCATATTTGATTTTTCTTGGGTTACTTAAAGGTTGGGTATGGAATTCGCTTTTTTGGCCATTTTTGCAAAATTACTTGAAATCCTTATCATAACCCGCTTACAGCCACTGAGTTAGAAGTACTGACATGAAAATTAAACAAGTCAATCATCTGTGGAACGGGCAGGGCTCGAAAAACTCCAGCCAATCATTTCCATTGCCACCGAGTTGCATTGGACAGTAAGTACGTCAATCAAACGCTCGTACTGCACTCCCCCTCCCCCGCGCGCGACCCCTTCGTGCAGTACTCGTGACCCAGAGCTCGTGACCCAGAGCAAGCTCCTGTTTGTTGTTATCCTGCGGTAGCTACTGGAACTAGTTAATCCACATTTGGACCTAGCAGTAGAAGACAATTTCCATGGCAGACAAGACGCCACCATCCCCACCACCACCACCACCACCAGCAAAGAGAAGGAAAACTCTTTTTCAGAGAGTAATTGATAATAAAAACGCTGAAAGAGAAAAACTGAAATCAAGAATAATCCTAGGCGCTGCTTTCGAACGTTGGTGGCAACTGAAGGACGAGAAGGGTCTAAAAACCGATGCTTGTGTGGCGGTTGACCTAGTTTCAAAGTTTATACCGTTTATACTCGGTAATAGGCCGCAAGGTGAAGCACGAAAAGTCCTTTAGAAAATGAATCCCGTTCCACTCACTGGCATCTACACAATCTTTAGCTTATAAAAAAGAACGAGTCGTGGTTAGTTACCAAAAAAAAGTTTGTCGCTGATTTTCCCGTCGATTGTCTATATGGCTTTGTTTTATGCAGAACTAGAGACTTCAGAGCGTAATAAGATTTTTGTCGGGAGCCGTGCCACGGTTCGACACGTGATCATGCTACACCAATGAGAAGGCTGCTTTTTGACAACAGAATGGAAAAATGGCGGCTCCCGTGTGGTTAGAAACAACGTTAATGATAGAGGAAAACACCCGAACATCCTCAAAAGTGCGCTAAATTAATTCTAATTAGTGCTGTATACATAGCCGCGTCCAAGAATAACAATGAGAAAAATATACGATAATGTTTTTTTATGTTAAGTCATTTACATCAAGTTTGACATACATGGGAATACACATTACTGACGATCTTACATGGACTGTGAACACCCAGCACACCGAAGAAATCAAGGCAAAGACTGTACTTCCTACATCAGCTGAGGAAGTTCAGAGCATCCGCACCCATCAGCTGTGTGTCCTGACAGCATCACTTGGTATGGGAACTGTACAGCCTGTGACTGCAGCACCGAATCATCAGAGCATCTCTCCATATTCTGCAGGAGACCTACAAGAAAAGACTTACCTACCAGCGCCCAAGGTATTGTAAAGGATTCTTAACATCCTGACCATGGACTTTTCAAAACACTGAGGTCAGGCAAACGTCTCTGCTGCTAGACAAGACCAGAACAGAGAGACTGAGGAGGAGCTTCTTTCCTCAAGCATTCCTTATCCTGAACACACACAATGACTATAAAACATCAATTACACCTTTTTTCACACACTGCTCTTTAAACTCCCTCTTGCTATTTATGAAAAATATTTCTTGATCTTTCTTTCTTCACACTCGCACAGAAAAAACAGTAATATTTCTATGTATGTGACAAATGAACCTCCATGTATCAATAAAAGGCAGTAATTGTACTTATACCAATGACCATCTGTTTGTTCATTCATTCATTCATTCATTCTTCCACAAATGAAAACAACACTAATGAACCATAAAAACACTCTTTATGAAACATGAACAACATTTGCATTTCTTTGCCAGTATGTATGCCACTTATATGATCAGCCAGCTGCTGATAATGTAAATGAAGCTAGGTACAAGGCTTTCTGTATGACATCATCAGCCTTGCCAGAATTATCCATTCCCCCTACCACTGATGCCCTCCATCAGCACTGCAAAAGGGCAAACTACCAGGCTGCAATAATAATAATAATAATAATACATTTAACTTAGAGGCGCCTTTCAAGACACCCAAGGTCACCTTACAGAGCATATAGTCATCATACATTTTTTAAAAAACAAGACACTGTGGAAAAAATAAATAAATAAACATAAGCAATAAGAAATAAATAAAACAAAAACAAGACAAAACAAAACAAAAAAACAATCAAAACAGTGATCAGTTAGACGTTGTGTGCGAGTTTGAACAGGTGAGTTTTGAGTTGTGACTTGAAGGTTGTAATGGTGTCTGACTGTTTTATGTGTGGGGGGAGGGAGTTCCAGAGCCTGGGTGCTGAACAGCTGAATGACCGGGCACCCATTGTAGTGAGTCGTGATGTGGGGATACATAGTAGTCCAGCAGAGGTTGAGCGGAGGGAGCGGGAGGGAGTGTATTCTTGGAGGAGGTCGCAGAGATAACTGGGGGCTAGGTTGTGGAGAGCTTTGTAGGTGAGGAGTAGGGTTTTGTATTGGATGCGGTAGTGTACTGGGAGCCAGTGAAGTTGAATGAGGACAGGGGTGATGTGGTCAGATGATTTGGTGCGGGTGATGATCCGGGCGGCTGAGTTCTGAATGATCTGCAGTCTGTTGATGAGTTTGGTGGGGAGTCCGGTGAGGAGGGCGTTGCAGTAGTCTATGCGTGATGTGACAAATGAGTGAACTAGGATTTCAGTGCTGGATTGGGTCAGTGATGGGCGGAGTCTGGCGATGTTGCGGAGGTGGAAGAATGCAGTCCGGGTGATGTTGTGAATATGGGGTGCGAATGAGAGGGTGTTGTCCAGGATGACGCCGAGGCTCTTGACTTTGGAGGAGAAGGGTACTGGGAATCCATCGATAATTATGAGTGGAGCTGGGGTGTGTTGTGATTTAGTGAGGGTGGATTTGGATCCGATGAGCAGGGCCTCGGTCTTGTTTCCATTGAGTTTCAGGAAGTTCCTGCTCAACCAGCTCCGGATCTCTTCCAGGCACGTGATGAGGGAGGTGGGGGGGATGGCAGCGGTGGGTTTGGTGGAGATGTAGACCTGTGTGTCGTCAGCGTAGCAGTGAAAATGGACCCCATGGTGACGGAGGAGTGTGCCCAGCGGGAGGAGGTAAGTGGTGAAGAGGAGTGGACCCAAGACTGACCCCTGGGGGACACCCAGTGAGACACCTGAACACCCAGACTTGTGGTTGCTTATTTGAACAAATTGTTGACGGCCGGTGAGGTAGGATGTAAACCAGGAGAGTGCAGCACCAGTGATCCCAATACCAGCTAGGCGGTCCAGGAGCAGAGGGTGGGAGATGGTGTCGAATGCTGCGCTGAGATCGAGGAGGATGAGAATGGTGAGTAATCCAGAGTCGGCTGCAAGGAGGAGGTCGTTGGTGATTTTGACTAGGGCTGTTTCAGTGCTGTGTTTTGGACGGAAGCCAGATTGGAACGGTTCATGGAGATTGTTAGTGTCGAGGTGGGACTGTAGTTGTGCGGCAACCACCCTTTCAAGTGTTTTGGAGATGAAAGGGAGATTGGAGATGGGCCGGTAATGGTTAAGGTCAGTTGGGTCAGCACCAGGTTTTTTCAGGATGGGAGTGATGGCAGCCAGCTTGAGAGTGGGGGGTACAGTACCAGTAGTGAGGGAGGAGTTAATTATGTTGGTGATCATGGGGGAGATGGACGGAAGACATGCTTTGACAAGGGAGGTGGGAAGAGGATCGAGCTGACAGGTGGTGGTTTTGGCTTTGCGGATGAGTTCTGAAACATTCTGTTCTGTTACTAGGGTGAAGTCAGAGAGGGAGCTGATGAGAGGTTGGCCAGAGGTGATCATCCAGGGTGGGTCATCAGAGGGGGTGCGAGATGAGGCCAGTTGTTGGTGAATGGTGTTGATTTTAGAGCTCAAGAAGTCAAGGAACGCAGTGCATTGGGTGGTGGAAATGTCTGGAGGGAGAGATTTAGGAGGCTGAAGTAAGTGGCTGACTGTTGAGAAGAGGACTCTCTTCTCAACAGAAGAGACCTCTAATGAGGTCCTGTCTCAAACAAAATATAAGTGCTCCATCACCTGCTGGATATGGTTGGCAAATAGAGGATGGGAACTTGCACGTCACCTGGATGACTAGAAATCCGGCCCCTGACAGTGTTTTGCATGTGCCTGTGAGACAGACAGATGTTCCTGTTTTTCTGCAGGATTGTGTTGCACAGACCTATGTCGTTGCCGTAGTTGTGCCAACACAAAAGAATCTGAGGAACTGGAAGATAACTGTCCTGACACTGACACTGACAGTGAGGACTGAGTGTCCCTAATCTGTTAATTCTTATTCAGTTTTGTACAGTTTTATATATCATATTTCATGTTTCATAAAGAGTGTTTTTATGGTTCATTAGTGTTGTTTTCATTTGTGGAAGAATGAATGAATGAATGAATGAACAAACAGATGGTCATTGGTATAAGTACAATTACTGCCTTTTATTGATACATGGAGGTTCATTTGTCACATAGAAATATTACTGTTTTTTCTGTGCGAGTGTGAAGAAAGAAAGATCAAGAAATATTTTTCATAAATAGCAAGAGGGAGTTTAAAGAGCAGTGTGTGAAAAAAGGTGTAATTGATGTTTTATAGTCATTGTGTGTGTTCAGGATAAGGAATGCTTGAGGAAAGAAGCTCCTCCTCAGTCTCTCTGTTCTGGTCTTGTAGCAGCAGAGACGTTTGCCTGACCTCAGTGTTTTGAAAAGTCCATGGTCAGGATGCTAAGAATCCTTTACAATACCTTGGGCGCTGGTAGGTAAGTCTTTTCTTGTAGGTCTCCTGCAGAATATGGAGAGATGCTCTGATGATTCGGTGCTGCAGTCACAGGCTGTACAGTTCCCATACCAAGTGATGCTGTCAGGACACACAGCTGATGGGTGCGGATGCTCTGAACTTCCTCAGCTGATGTAGGAAGTACAGTCTTTGCCTTGATTTCTTCGGTGTGCTGGGTGTTCACAGTCCATGTAAGATCGTCAGTAATGTGTATTCCCATGTATGTCAAACTTGATGTAAATGACTTAACATGAAAATAACATTATCGTATATTTACCTCATTGTTATTCTTGGACGCGGCTATGTATACAGCACTAATTAGAATTAATTTAGCCCACTTTTGAGGATGTTCGGGTGTTTTCCTCTATCATTAACGTTGTTTCTAACCACACGGGAGCCGCCATTTTTCCATTCTGTTGTCAAAAAGCAGCCTTCTCATTGGTGTAGCATGATCACGTGTCGAACCGTGGCACGGCTCCCGACAAAAATCTTATTACGCTCTGAAGTCTCTAGTTCTGCATAAAACAAAGCCATATAGACAATCGACTGGAAAATCAGCGACAAACTTTTTTTTGGTAACTAACCACGACTCGTTCTTTTTTATAAGCTAAAGATTGTGTAGATGCCAGTGAGTGGAACGGGCTGAAACGAAAACCGTGTTCACCTTACGGCCTATAATACCGGTGTTGGGACGAGTGTATTAATCGGTGTGAAAATGTCCACACCGCGGCAACCCTAGTGAAAACCAGGACTTCCAATACAATTATATGAAACAAACATACATTTTCTAAAAATAGTAATGATTTATGTGACCGTTTAATGTTTATAACATCTGGTTCAACCATAGCCGCGAGAACGTATTCTCAGCAGGGGGTGCTGGAAAAAAAACTCAGCCTGCACTAGACTCGCAACTCGTTACATTGATAAAAAATATATATAGCAGCGCAGCTCAATTACACCAGTGCATGCGCGCACAGTTGAAAATCGATCGTTGTGTCCGCTTCCTTCACACCATGGTTCACATCCAGCTGCTCACAGAACAAGTTTAGCGCACCACCGCTACCCTCGCACTTTTTCATATAACCTTTTTTCAGCACTAGGTCATATGAGCATTAAATAAATGCTGCGTCTCAAAATGCATTGGACGGCAGCGAGGATGACTAGCTTTGCCACGGGCCGAAACAGTTCGGAGCGACCACAGCCAGTGCGAACACAGCGGGGCAGAGGAGTGTCAGGAATAGTCTTTGGTGTACACATCAGTACGGCCTATTTGCACTACTGTTTAGCGGCAATGCAGTGTTTTATTCTATGGCTTTTTATTTTCGTATATTATTTCAATGAATACAATTTTTTTATTCATAAAAACAAGATCTGGTCTTCAAATCTTTTTTCCAAATATAGGTCGTCTTACAATGGGGTTTGTGTTTATATTCGGACCAATACGGTACAGCGGGCGCTCACATGACGTTAAGCATTTCCTGGTGCATAATGTGACGCTTCAGAACCTAAAATCCCGTTTCTCCCCGTTGACACGACAACACATAACCGGCGTTTTCAGAAATCTCCACTTTGGCCGGAGTTGTTTAGAAATGATCGTTTTCTGTGATAAGACAGGGCCTCGGACAGGGGGTGTTGCAGCACCCCCAGCACCCCTACTTCCCGCGGTACTGGGTGCAACTTACAGCTGAATGTAGTGCCATGTTGTTAAACGAAAACCTACGCTAGCCTGGCTCGCTCTCGCGCATCTCTGTTCGCGCTCGTGCATGATTGCGCGTCCAGGTACTTGGAATGGGTGGAGTCAGAGTCAGCGTTGAAGGAGAGGGGGTAGGACCATTTGAGTTGTGTATTTTCAAAATCTGCTGGCGTTTTGCAAATCGCATACCCAACCTTTAAAGGGGTCCTATTATGCTTTTCCGTTTTTTCCTTCTCCTATTGCGCTTTACATATGTTTTGGGGTATATAAATGGTTGGCAAAGTTACAATAGGCCTACCATAAAATTCCCACAAGGGGGAGTAAATGACTACCGCAAATCACTGTTACCGAGCTGCCTAGAAACGGCTCGTTGGGATTCTCTCATCTCAATTCCTGGTATGCGTACTACGTACTCGCGGACTTGGAAGTTCGTACTTGGCAAGTCCGGACTTCAAGTACACACTTCCGAGGACGGGAGTACGCACCTGCAATTGGAACAGCAGCGGACTCGATGTCGTCACCAGCTCAGCTCATCTGTTAACTGTGCTACGGCCTCATGTAGGCATTTAACTACTGAACAATGTAAACAAATTATATAAGGCAAGGCAAGGCAACTTTATTTATATAGCACTTTTCATACACAAGGCAGACTCAAAGTGCTTCACATATAAACATTGTCATACAATAAAATAAAATAATAGGTAAGTAAAAGAAAAACATATGCAAATAATAGAAAGTTAAAAAGGCATTTTCGTATTAAAATAGAAAAAATAAAGGCAAAGTTAAAAAAGCTTTTTAGAAAGTGCAATGTATTTAAGATTTAGCAGAAAGCTATAGCAAACATAAAAGTCTTCAGTCTTGTTTTAAAGGTGCTCAGAGTTGGGGCAAGTCTTAAATCCTCTGGGAGTTTATTCCAGCTATTTGTTGCGTAGTAACTAAATCCTGCTTTCCCATGTTTTGTGTTTACTCTGGGGATAATTAACAGATTGGTCTCAGAGCTTCTTAGTGGTCTAAAAGGCTGATGTAGTGGAAGCATATCAGTTAAATATTTTGGGCCTAAACCATGTAGGGATTTATAGGTAAGCAACATGATTTTAAAATCAATTCTCTGACCTACAGGAAGCCAATGTAACGATTTCAGAATTGGTGTAATATGATCAAATTTTTTGGTCTTTGTTAGAACTCTAGCAGCAGCATTCTGAACAAGCTGAAGCTTCCTCAGAGTTTGTTTTGGGAGACCTGTAAGGAGACCATTGCAGTAATCAAGCTTACTAGTGATAAAGGCATGTACAAGTTTTTGTAAGTCTTTTGGTCAATATTGTTATTTTGCATGATTTGCCCTAGTGGGAGCATCTAGATGTTGAATAAAGAGGGTCCTAAGATCGAACCTTGTGGGACTCCACATGTCACGTTGGTTGATTCTGATACAAAGTCGCCAATGGAAACAAAGTAGTTTATATTTTGTAGGTAGGACCTGAACCAATTTAAGACAGTGCCTGAAAGCCCCACCCAGTTTTCTAACCTTTCCAGAAGTAATGTATGGTCTACAGTGTCGAATGCAGCACTGAGGTCAAGTAGCATTAGTATTGAGGTTTTGCCAGAGTCTGTGTTAAGACGGATGTCGTTTACAACTTTAATAAGGGCGGTCTCAGTGCTGTGCAGGGGTCGAAATCCTGATTGGAAGGTGTCATAGCAACCAGTTGATGCCAGGAAGTGATTTAGTTGCTGGAGGACAACTTTCTCAATGATTTTAATTATGAAGGGTAGATTTGATATTGGTCTGTAGTTGTTAATAATAGAGGATAATAAGAATATAAAACAAAACACCAGCTTCTTTAGTTTTAAAATAGTAGGCTATATTAATATTTTGAATGAATATAAATGAAAAGTTATGCGTATTCACACGGCAAGCCAGCTGTACCCTACATAAACAATCAGTGGCTTGAAAAACATTGTATGAGATTGCCGTTTCTCAATTTTCATATATAGCCTATTATTATATTATTGGAGAGTAGGCTATTCATATAAGAATTACGAACGAGCGAGAATAGTATAGAATAGAAACACACACACACACACACACACACACACACACACACACACACACACACACACACACACACACACACACACGCGATCAGATGGATCCGACCGGGAATTCCGTTGCGATGGGTTTCCTCCATCAGCGACTTATACAATATAAACAAATTATATAAAACAAAACCCCTCTTTCATTTTAAAATAATAGTATGTAAATATGTTGAATAGGCCTCCATTTTGTTATCCTTATAAAATATTCCTATATAGCCTATTTTATAGCTTACACACTGATATTTTAAAACAGAAATGCGAAATGCATCCTGGGATATTTAACGGCCCCAAGTCCACACAAGTCACCATCGATGCAGGCTCTATATTTCCAAGTGCCCCTGACTGCAGCCCGCAGATCGAGGAGGAGCTAAATGTGGGCGGGTCTAAACAGTGGCGAAACTACCGGGGTGGCAAGGGGTGGCAGCTGCTACCCCCCAAAAAATGTTTGCCACCCCACTTGCCACCCAGGTTGTTAGAAGTGTCTCCAATATACATTTATTGAATGGTATTATATTTTTTGCTACTGAAGCTGTTGATCTCATTGGTAACTTGTTTAAGTTTAAGAACTAAAATCTTTATGTCCCCCCTTCCCTGTAAAATGGTTGAGTCCATGAATCCTATTTGCTCTCTTCTCACCGTGCGCATCTGCCGCTTCATTCAAATGAAAACAGAAACGGTTTGAAAGCCAAAGAACTGGAGACAAGCCAACTCTCACCATTGAAATTTGCTAATATTTGTCTAAATAATAGTCTGCTGACAGCGCCTCCTCCTATCGATGCCGTAAATATGTGACGAGATACCCTCTCTGTGATCACAGCTCTCCGTGGCTACGGAGGATTGCATTTCTCCACAGCCGTCGAAGTCCTCATATGCGATATGAACGACATTTATCCAGAGTGGGCCAAGCGCGAAAAAAAATGCCTGTGTGATCCTGTCTCTATTGTTTTGTGTGATTTGACTGGCAGTTTGTCTGCTTATAGGTCGGAATGAAGCGGCCACCGATTATTGACAGGATGGGTACTTTATTCTACCGGACTCGTTCGCTTCTCACTAGACACACGCGCTACCGCTCGCTCTCCTCGCTCGTCCACTCACTCGCTGACGTCACTCACACATGCATACGCACACTGCCATTCTCCCGCACACACATATGCTACTCGTAACACTATGCCTCGTTATTGCGACGTTCACTTTTTTCCTCATCTATTGAGAGTTAGGCTATTAAACATGTTGCATTCTATACGGCCTGATTATGTCATTATTTAAGCTACATAGCCTAATAAGAAGCGCTAATAAGGATATTTGAATAAACCAACCAAACAGTTAAAGGGGCCCTATTATGCCTACCAGCAAAAAGCATCCTCCAACTGCAATCTTTGGTTATTTCTTTAATAATTTAGCTATACTTTAATAGTATTCTTTCGGTTCAAATCTGTTCAGTGTTCCAAATTATTTGTTATTAAATTTTACATTAAGATAATTGGTATTTAAGTGTTGTTTAAATAAAATGCTTTTTAAATTTAAAAGAATCGTGGGATGTATCGAACCGTGGGTCAAAAATCGTGATACAAACCGAATCGTGAATTTGTGTATCGTTACAGCCCTAGTAAATATGTTCACTGTTTTCATTAGCGATTGGTATAAATAAATACATATAGACACCAGGCATGTGTGTTTCCAACAATAAAAAGACTTGACTTGAATTGACTTTGTGTGTGTGATTTGCCACCCTTGAATTTAACTTGCCACCCTTCTGCCACCCCATGTAAAATTTTCTAGAATCGCCACTGGGTCTAAACGTTTAACCCATGGTTTTATCCTCTCAGGCGCCATCTGGTGGCGGAGATCCGGCAGGCCAGAGGGGCCGCATTCCATTAGGCATACCAGGCAACTGCCTGGGGCCCCGCAATTGTTTGGGGCCCGGGGGGGGCCCCCTAGAGCCAAAAAATAAATAAATCGCTCCACAACCCCCCCCCCCCCCGTCAACAATCGCTCCACACCCCCCCCCCCCCCCCCTCAACAATCCTCTGCCTAGGGCCCCCACACTACCTAGAATCGCCCCACATTCTCAAACATCAATACAGCACAGCACAGCACAATGACTTACCGGTAATATGGAAAAGGGTTCATGCATTTGATAGACTTAGACATTCCTACTTTTAACTTGTAATTTCAAATGTCTTTTTTAGTATAGACACATATTATTTCGTACACTCGTACACAATTATATTAGCTAAGTCAAATAAACCAAAGACAGAAGCGGGAGAACTTATTTCCGTCTGGTCCATAATACGGAATTTCCCTTAAATGTGGGCTGGCTTAAACGTTTAAGCCCGCCCACATTTAGCTCCTCCGCTCGAAAGCGGGAGAACGTATGATACTGCGCGGAATTTTCCTTAAATGTGGGCGGAGTTAAACGTTTAAGCCCGCCCACATTTAGCTCCTCCTCGATCTGCGAGCTGCAGTCAGGGGTTACTCGATATTTCAGGACTCTCTAAATCGACGTCACTTCGACCTGGGCGGGACTTTACGTCCTACGTCACTCGCTATGGGTGTGCATGTGTGCGCATAGCCGTCACTCGCGATGGGTGTGCATGCGAGAAAGGTTTTGGCTTTAGTGTCTATGGGTTGCTAATAACGGTTCTGATGATTTTTCTGATGGAAAAGTGGTCTTTTATTTCCATAATCTTTGTTCAGTGAACGCATAAACCCGTTTGTTAGTTAGCAGTTAAACAAAATGCGATGTCTTTGTTTACAGTTACCAACGACCAACTGATGATTGGGGGTTCGATTCCCTAGTGATGCAAGTTTTTTTCTTTCATTTTGGACTGCACACATCGCGAGTGACGGATACTCGCACAATGTACAGCATCACTGTCTTTATAATTTTTAGGCAACCGAAGTTTAAAGATTGTCAAGTGGTTAACTCTTGAATCGCATGTAGCCTACTAAGACCTGATGGGTTAGTGGGTCAGAGAACAACTCATTAATGCGGGGACAAGGGGTTCGATTCCTTAATGAAGCTAGCTTTTTTCTTTCATATTGGACTGGATGTTTGCATGCCATTTCCAATATTTGTACCTGTACTAAATGTTCATTTGGTGAATTCACATCATTTGAATATCTAGCCATGGTTATTAAGACCCCTCATCACATTCTTATTTTGTCTATTTACAGACCCCCTTAATACAACTCAAATTTTTGGCCTGAATTTGATTTCTATAGTAATTGTAAAACATGATAAAATAATTGTACTGGTTGATCTTAACATCCATGTAAATGATTGCTCTGATCATAGAGCTATTGAATTCATTGATCTTGCGACTGGTCTAGATATTACCCAACGTGTGTGTGAAGCCACCAACAACCATAGAAATATTTGGGATCTTATTTTCACTAGAGAGATTACTGCTAATTGATTATTGGTTGTACAGGTCCCTGTATCAGATCATTATTGCATCCTTTTTAACGTTGCATTCTGTTTTCCAATTAAGGGTCGTAACCCTGAAACTTACACTTATCAGCATATTGACAGCAATGCCAAGTCTCTAATGATTGAGCGTTAACCTGATATTCTTGTCTCATGTACTACAAGCACTGTTTCCCTGGATAGTCTTTTAGAGACAATCTAAATAATGCCTTGGTGAAGGTTTTCAACTCTGCCTCACCTCCAAAAACACAGAAACATACCCGCACGAAATCTGCACCGTGGTTCTCTGATGGCTCATGTGTGCTCAAAAATAATTGTAGAAAGCTTGAGCGCAAATGGCGAATGACAGAATTGGAGTCTGATAGTTTGCCTTGGGCTAAGAGCTTTAAAAAATACAAATATGCTCTCTCGGCTACCAGAACAACTCATTTTTCAAATTTGAAGCACCCTAATAGAAACAATACTATGTTTTTATTTGAAACTTTTAGCAAACTCACTAAAAATCCCCCCCCCCCCAAGCTCCTCATTTACTGCTGATGAATTTCTTTTTTTTTTCAAAACAAAAATCGAATCAATCAGAGGTGAAATTGATCCTCCAGTACCCCTAACACAGTAGACACAGGGGTTAACCCCAACTGCACATTTTCAAAGTTTGATGATCTCCCCTGAGACATTTTCTACGTTTTTGAACTCAAAGTCCACAACTTTACTGCTAGACTCAATACCATCTAGCCTTTTTAAAGAATTACTGCCTGTTGTACTTCATTCCTTCCTTCTCATCACAAACAAATCGCTATCCCGTCGTTCCACTGAACTGAACTCTTAACAAGAGTTTGGTTGACCTTTTACTCACTGCGGACGCTAATCAAGCATCTTTGTTTCTACTTCTTGACTTAAGCACAGCCTTTGATACCATCGATCACAGCTTACTCCAAAACCGTTTGGAGAAGTATGTTGGAACCCAGGGGACAGTCATTTCATGGTTTCAGTCTTACCTTTCAAACAGGACTCAATGTGTAAATTAGAGTTACACATTCTCTGGATATTCTTCTGTTAACTTTGGTGTGCCCCAGGGGTCAGTGCTAGGCTCTATGCTATTTTCAATCTAGGTGCTTCCTCTTGGTGATATAATCAGGAAATATGACATTTGCTTTCATTGCTATGATGATGATTCCCAGCTATACATTCCAGTAAACCGTAATGGCAACATCCAAGTTTTCAATTTGGAAGTTTGCCCTTTAGAAGTTAAGAATTGGATGTGTATGAATTTTCTCATGTTTAAAGCTGATAAAACCGAGCTATTAGTTGTGAGGCCACCCAAACATAACAACTTGACTGCGGAAATTAGTGTTAACATTGATGTCTGTACCATTACTGAAGTCCTACCATTAGAGATCTTGGGGTTATTTTTGATTCGCAACTATCATTCAAGTCACATATCAATGCTGCCACCAGGACAACATTTTGCCATTCGAGCAACATAGCAAAAATCATATAATTCTTGTCATTGCGTGATGCCGAGACACTTATCCACTAATTTGTCTCTTCAAGACTTGATTATTGCAATGCCCTTTTTTCTGGTCTTCCAAAATGCGTAACCAGAGGCCTTCAGCTCATGCAGAATGCTGCAGCCATTGAATTCCTTACATTAGCTTCCAATAGTGGCCAGGGCTGACTTTAAGGTTCTCCTCTTAACATATAAGGCACTAAATCGAATGGCACCTGGTCAGTTGGTAAGAGAGCATTTGCCTCTCGTGCCCCATATTTATGGAATAACCTACCCCAACATATTAGGGAAGCAGGGTCTGTGGATGCTTTTAAATCTAGGTGGAAGATATTTTTGTTCTCAAATCACTATGGAGTGTAATCTGTTGTTGTTGTCCTAGGCCATTATTGTTCTTGTCCAAAGTCATTATTTGTTTTAAGACTTTATTTTATCAATGTTTTTATCCATGTTTTGTTTTTTATCTAGAAGTGTTGTGAGACCATTCCGATGGTGAGACTGCACTTAAAGGTCCCATGACATGCTATTTTATGTATTCTTTAATATAGGTATTAGTGGGCAACTAACACAGTATTCAAAGACGTTCCCGAAATTCAGCCGTGGTGCAGAGTTACAGCCACTCCGAGCCAGTCGCACATTGAGCTTCCCCCAAATGCGCTGTTTTGGTGTCTGTAGCTATAATGCAAATAAGGAGGAGCGAGGCGGGTCAAGGAGGAGGGTGGGGGTGTGGCCCTGAGCAGCTTGCAGCCACGGTACCATGCGCTCTGTTTACAGTGGATGTATCGCAATGGCGATGCGCACACAGCCTTTAGCTGTGTTCTGTAAATATTCTAGAACACACAGGAGTCCAGGAGCTCTATATCTAAATATTATCATATAGCCTACATAGATATCTATATCATATAATATATATTATAACGGCCAAAAGCTGTGTGAGCCGATATTATGAATCTCAAACGACCGCGTTGGGTTCTCCGACGTTCCTGGTTCTTCAACGTCCTCATCAATGTGAAGTAGACGGAACCGCGACAGGGAGGAGAAAGGGATCGTTGCCGGGCAGCGCTTTCCCTCAGCGGGTCTCAAGCTGGAGACATTCGCCGCCAACAATCCCTTTCTCCTCCATGTCGTGGTTCATGTTCTTGAGGGAGTCAAAGCCAAAGTTCCATCCCCCCAATTCATTCTCAACCTTGGCTGAGATAACCCCCAATACGAGTCTCGTTGTAGAAATACCAGAGACGAGAGTCCGACAGAACGGTTATCCAAATAACAAGGAAGTGTACAACACTTGTGTTACAGTCCTGGAGCTCTATGTCTAAATAATATCATATAATACATAGAAATCTATATCATTTAATACATATTATCACGGCCAAAAGCTGTGTGCGCCTCCAGACGATATTATGAATCACAAACGACTTTGACGGGTTCTGCGACGTCTCTGGTTCTTCCACTTTCACATCAACCTGAAGTCGACTGAACCGGGCGCTGCCTGCTGCCGGCTGCCCGCTGCCGGGCGATGGTGCCTCGCGGCAACCGGCGGCATGTCGCAGTTCATGTACTTCAGCCAGTCAAAGCCAAAGTTCCTTTCCCCCAATTCCTTCTCAACCATGGCTCAGATAACCCCCACAACAGTCTCGTTGTGGAAATACAAGACACGTCAAAGTACCGACAAGAAACACTTTACAGTGTGTGTATTCACACACACACACACACACACACACACACACACACACACACACACACACACACACACACACACACACACACACACACACACACACACACACACACACACACACACGTGGCGCTCGCACGGTCGAGTCTCATTGGCGGGCCAAAGTCTCTGGGCGGGCCAGTCAGAGTAAGGGGAGGAGCTGAGATTCCTGATGACGTCATGAATACAGACATTCCAAATCAGCGCACTTGAGCCTCCGTTTTTTCAAAGGCGAGCAGAACAGCTAGTGCTCGTTTTACACCAAACGCAAGGGACCATAGGCAGGCTAGGGGAACTCATATTTACGTTAGAAAACCTCATAAAGTGAGATTTTCATGTCATGGGACCTTTAAATAATAAATTGATTGATCGCTTGATTGATTGCCGGACCCGAACTCCCCCCGCATGCGTGACTTCCTACTTCCGGCCACCGGCCATCGCAGCTCACTCATCGATTTGATACAGAGGTGGCGCATGTATACATTAGGTATCCTATTTAATACCTTGTCAGGCCTCAGTTTTGAATGGTTGAGCCTGACCCTAGAAAGAGACAGCGTCCCTATGACACAGCGATAACATGTCAAGAACACAATATGATGAATTATGTATATAGTCCACAACATACGTCCCTCCCCCCCAGAATTCACCATAAGGTTGAAGCAATATAAGTCAGTGAAGAGGAGGGAGAATGATCCGGACGGAACGACTCCTCTTAGCTGGGGTGTGAGGTACCCGCACGTGGTGTTTCAGCAGCATTGTGATTGGAGAGAGGGGGTTGGGATGGGGACTTGGGATGAGCAGCAGGACGCCCCCGTTGTGGAGGCTGGGCAAGCGCCACAGGTCTGTCCTTATCCAGATGAGCCGGCTTGAGGCTTTCCACAGAAATGTGCTCTTCCTTACTACCAATGTCTACCACAAAATGCTTGTCCCCAGCCACTATTACGCGGAAAGGGCCGTCATAGGGAGGCTGAAGCGGCCTTAGGTGTGCATCATGACGAACAAAACGTATTCCACTGACTGCAGATGTGAGGGAGTGTAGGATTGTGGGAGGCAGTGTTGAGAAGTGGGTACAGGCGGATAAAAACTAGAGTTATCCTGAAGTATCCTGGGGTCGGGAACAAAATCCCCTGGAACCCACACTTATGCCGCTTTTCCACTGCATGGTACCAGCTCGACACGACTCGACTCGACTCGACTCAGCTCGCATTTTTTGCGTTTCCACCGCGAAAACATGGTATCTGGTACCTGAAGTGGCTGCTTTTTCTAGTACCGCCTCGCTCTAGGTTCCAAGCGGCTGAGCCGATGCTAAAAAGGTGACGTCGGCAGTAGGGCTGTCAAAATTGCTCAAAACTGACATTCGAATGTTCGTTTGGAAAAAAATCACGAATTCGAACTATTCGAATATCTGGTTGCCTATTTTACGCAGTTGCCGTCAATATGTCAATAATGCGACAAAACCATGGTTCAAATTAGTGGGATATATATATATCCTATAAACAGCCCAGTAACTTGGAGGCCTAATCATGAAAAGCCACAACTTTGTATCGCTTGCATTTCACCACCACACCTGCAAGCACGCAAACTATAGTAATCTGAAGAAGACGCCCGCTTCTGAATGTTACAAAGTATGCTAGTGGTAACGTTCCTTGCTTTGCTTACCATTTATCGAGAAGGCCTATTAAAATCGATAAAGAAAAAAATGCATGTCGCCTACGTCTTCCACCATGCCAGCGAAAGGGCCAGCACTACGCACCGTTCGGTTTCCTGAAAAAAAAGCTGTCTCGGACTTTGCCGAGAACATTGCGTTACAGCAGCTTTCACCAGCCAGACTACTAGCTCCCTGAGCTCTACTTCGGATGCTTATTGAATGGCATAGCCGAGCTGGAATACCTATATCCAAGTACGGAAACCCCGAGGGGATAAAATACATTCGCTCTTCACATACTAGTCTGTTACACTTGTACCGCGGGAGTGTTTTTTCACATTCGAATATTATGAGGGACATCGCGAACAGACAGAGGCTCATTCACAAAGCAGATAGAGGCGCTTGTACCACGGGAGTGTTTTTTCACATTCGAATATTAATTTTCACGTTCGAATTCGCGTTTTTGGATACATTTCGAACGAATATTCGAACTTCGAATATTCGTTGACAGCCCTAGTCGGCAGACGGCCGGCCACTGATTGGCCAGAGAGTGTGACGATGTCACGAGAGCGACATGGCAAACATGCTGGTAACAGCCATAGCAGCGCCGCAGCCAACATATTCCAATTCTTCAACATGCCAGCTAATAATAGTAATGTTATCGATGTCCTCCATTGTTGTTATGTGGGTTCTGTCCATGTGTGGGTTGCGTGAGTGTTGTTTGCGTCGCGTCCAAAATACGTCACGGCCCTTTCGCGCAGCCGACCCCGCCCACGTCCAGGAGGTACTATTTGCTGTGGAAAACGACCCGTGCTGCTACCGTGTCGAGTCGTGTCGAGTCGAGTTGAGTCGAGTCGAGCTACATGTGCGGTGGAAAAGCGGCATTAGGCTGTTTGCAATGGCGTTCCAGAGCTCAGAGGTAAACTGTGGACCCAGTCCGAAGAGAGGTCGGACGGGGTGCCAAACCAAGCGACCCAGGTCCCGATGAACGCCTGAACCATCTCAGCAGTAGTCGCTGCTTTCATTGGGACAGCCTCCGCCCATCGAGTGGTCCTATCCACCATGGTGAGGAGGTAACTGAAACCCAGGGAGCAGGGAAGGGGGCCTACCCGGTCGACATTAACGTGGTCGAATATCCGTTCCAGCACAGGGAAATGCGCCAGAGGTGCCTTTGTGTGGCAGGGAATTTTGGAACGCTATCACAGAGTCTGCCCAGTCCCTCACACCTTTTTTGAGCCCATGCCAGACGTATTTGGCTGCCTTGTCGATAACTCCATGCAGGCTGAGATGCTTGAAAGAGGAGCCGTAGGTGGGACAGGTGTTGGGTTTTGGAGGTACTCGCCACGAGGATGTCGTCCAAGTACACAAACAGGAAAGGTAGATCACGTAGCACCGAGTCAGCGGTAATCGCCACAAGGGCAACATCCGGCCGGCGTATTTGGGAACCATGTGGAGGTGTCAAATTCAGCTCTGGCAATGATGAGCTTGGCTGGATCTAGTCGCCTCGCCCGGGTTTAGACTGGCGGGCCACTGGTGGCTATGTGGAATGAAGAAAAGGTTGGCTGCGCAAGCACCGGAAACTCTGCGAGAAGGCAATGAAACTCGTCAGCCTGCGAGAGCACGCTAGACTGTCTGATGGAGTCCAAACCACTGAGAGCACAGTTGAACAAACAAGTAGTTGCGTCAATCAAGCGACGTGTACATTGCCATAAGCCCGTATGGGAGTGCCATGAGCAGCCTCCATTGGGGGCCTGGGGGGGCCAAGGCCAGGAAGTCGAGTCTTGATGCCGGCAGACTACTCCTCTGCGCGCCGGTGTCATACAGGATACGGCGCCCGGAGATGGTGTCCTGAAATGAACAGCAGCCTGCCGGTGTAGCCGGCCCTCCCACTGAAGTTGCAAGGTGATCGGCACGCTTGGCTCTGGATCCATATTTAGCGTGGTAAAAACATAGGCCGTTGTCAGAACGATGCCGGTGAGAAGCTGTCGCCACTGCAGTTGGAGCTGCGCCACCAGGGAGCGGGCTGGCGACGGCGTGATGGGCGTGCGCCGTGGTGGTCGCAGCAGCGTCGGCGGTCATGCCATGCTGTTCACCAGCCAAGAAAAACTTGTCAGCCTCCTCGGCCAGTGCACGGCACTGAGTGATGGTGGTATTGGCTAAAGCAGCCCGTTCCTGAGAAGGGAGTTGCCGTAAGAAGAGCTGGATGAAGAGGAAATCAGGTCTGTGCTCCCCAAGCAGATCCAACATCCTGACCATAAGTTCAGAGGGTTCACTTTCCCTCAAGGCTTGCAGAGAAAGCAGCCGGATCGCTCTCTCAGCAACAGAAAGTTTGAATGTCTTTAACAGGCAAGCTTTGAGTGCCGTATACTTATTCTCTGCGGGGGGATTCCTTAGGAGACTAACCCCTATTGTCGCTGTTGATATGCCGGGGGGCGACACTACATAGTAGTATTTTGTGGTGTCTGTGACCTCACGCAATGCGATCTGCGCCTCGGTATGAGCGAACCATGCAGAAACAATTCCCAGAACTCTGGAAGTTTCAAATAAACAGCATTTGTCGCCATAGTTGATCTTTAAGTTTTTGGAATGCATCCAGTAAACAAACATAAGGGTCACCAGTGTGGAAATTGGATGAAACAAATGAAGAGACAATTTCTCACGTCGACAATGCAATGGCATGTCATTTATTTATCAACAAAAAAAGTTAACTTCAAACATAGCACCGACTGGCATATCAACAAATAGTCGCGTGCTCTTAAAGAGAGTGTCCCTATAACACAGCGATAACATGTCAAGAACACATGGTGCATTATGTATATAGTCCACAATATGCAATTTCTCACCAATTGCCCTAAAACAATAGCTCTTAATGTTACCTACAGGAAGCACCTGTTAACACAATTCTATAATGACACGATGAGTACCATGAAAGGTACTTTTATGCACTAAAATAACTAATTGAAACGGATATTTTACCATTGATTATCATAGCTCGCCTTTTATGCTTTTATTTACAGTCAACAGGCCTCATATTGCCTCTAAATGGGTCATATCAGGGACTCATGGTATGGATGCTAAAGACGATTTGAGCAGCGTTTGTGGTTCTTATTTATATAATCAAACACTAAATACAATCTACATACTAATCTATTAAATTCATTTAAAAAGAGAGCAAAGACACATTTCCCGTTTCCGTGAAGGCTGATATCTACCTCCGAGCTCTAGGGGGCGCTGTGAGAGCGCTCATCGCCCCTAGTTAAACCCCGGCTTCCTGTGTTCCTGCTCTCCGTTGTCACCACATGGGCCACCGGATGAAAACTCAACACACCAACGTGGTTCTCCCAGGTTGTTGTGGTTTTACTCCAAAGTGCTCTACATTTACCACTTTTTGAAAAATAATCAAACATCAGGAAACATGACAGAGGGTGGAAAAGCCGCGACGGCCAAAGCTCCCAAGGAGCTTCTGGCCCTGAACCCCGAAGAGGAGTCTGCGTTTAGGAAGAAGGTCCGGGCGGTGAAGAAGAGACCAAAACAGGTCTGTTAGTTACAGGCCCACTGTAACACTAATGCCATTCAGTTTAACATCGCTGTTTGGTCGTTTGTATGTTTAATGTGTCTGTTTCCACAGTTCAGCGGTCTGAGTCCAGGTGTGGTTTATGTCGCACATCTGCCCAGATCTCTTGGAGAGAAGGAACTAAAGATATACTTCCAGCAGTTTGGGAAGATCTTGAGATTGCGCCTGTCAAGAAGTAAAAAGGTGAAAGCATTTACTCAGTTGTGGAATTAGTCAACATCATCTCTGAAGTGAACTTTTTTAATTCGAAAATCTTCTTTATAGCCACTGCATGGGTTATCATGGTGGTTAATGCAAATTATCCACCCCTCACGTTTCTATTTGACACAAGAGCCAATGGAGATTATGGGACATAAAGTATATGAAGCTTGGTCATTTCAACACTCTCCCAGCATAAAGTCATATGCATGTATGGACTCAGTTTTGAATGGTTGAGCCTGACCCCTTTATGTATCCTGCTTTTTTCTTTTCTCTGTGCTAGACGGGTGGCAGCAAAGGATACGCCTTCATTGAGTATGAATGCGATGAGGTGGCCAAGATCGTTGCTGAGACCATGAATAATTACCTCATGCGAGAGCGGCTGATTAAATGTGAGTATTTTAGTACAGAACCCAGAGTGAACTGAATGAGCAATGTAGTCGTGGTTCCAGGAGAAAAATACTTCCAATTATTTTGAACCATTAATTTATATTAATAATCAAGAGTATGACAATCAGATAATCTCAAATCTGGGTGAATAAAAAAAAAATGGAATCTGTAAGCACACTTTCGACTTCGAATTTCTGTGTTGCGCGTGCCGTGCTGTGTGCACAACGCCAGAATTCAAAAAGTTAAGAGATGGCGGTTAGAGCAAAGCGCAGCAAAGTATTGAAATACTTTACAGAAATAGGAGATCAGCGAAATTGAGCTACCAGAGTACTACAAGTACTATGCGGCAACATATGCTCCTGAAACACAACGGTGAGTTCGGAAAAGCAGACCCGCAGCAACCAAGTGTGTCGGCTATTTTCACTGCCGCAAGTCTGTAATCTTGGCCGTGTGTAGAAGATCACAACACTGAGTATTTTTTTTTATTCATTTGCTGCCGTTTTATTTGCAGCTTTAAAGAAACACTAATATATTAAGTAATTTATTACCTCAAATCAACGTATTCAATCATAAATAAGTCCTCAATGGTGTAAAATTATCTCTGCCAAAAATCTCACTTATCCTCCAGAGCGAAGAATAATTAATATGTAGTTACATAGGACGGGTAAGCTTCATGGAGGCTTCCATGTTCTTCCGGTCTATGAACTGCCGAGAGGGACAAAAAGCACTACGTGGTACAGGGAATGCAAACACGTTTTCACTCCGAGCCAGCGTGAATGATGACTGGAATAATTCACTATCTTGCTCGAGGAATAATTACTCATACATCATTAGCTTACACTAATGATTCAATGCAGTTTGAAATTAAATTCGAATGACTCGATGAGGTAGTATTGGATGTCATGGCACAGCTTCTTGGCACATACTGCCCAGCGTAGTTTTTGAACAAGCGAGCACTATTAGTTTGAATGCAATATACAATTGTACCACTAGATGGGAGTCATTTTTACACAATCGTCCTTAGCGCAAAATAATATAACCTTAGTTTTTTATATAGTAAGAAGGAGCTCTCGTCTTTGTTTATATGCTTTACTCACAAGTGTGTGAATTGAGCTGGATAATATAACAATATAACATTCGTAATTTAAAGAGATAAGCTGAAGCTCTCCTCTCCTCTTGTTAAATTATTATTTATTTTTTTCTAGCAGCGTACAGCCACTGCTGGGTGCATTTAGTGGAAACACAAGAGTACTACATTAAAGGCACCTGTAACGTGATTATATAAATGATTTGTCTCCTTACTTAAATAAATAAATATGCCGCAAGCTTTATTCAAACACGCTCTCCGATACCGATAGGGCATAATGTTCAGGGCCCCTACAGGTTGTCCTACACCACCGACACAGCCTTAAGTGCGTGTTATGTTAATAACCCACTTTAATATGGAGGGTCATTTTTGGCTGATGCTTTATTAACCTGTTAAGCCCTAGGCCTATTTCACAGGCCTCCTGCCCGAAATGACATAGAGTATGCCTCCACAACTACAAGGGCTATATGAATAAAGTTGGTTTCAAAAAGAAGGTAAGACCTGTGAGGTGGCTGCAGAAGTGTCAGAATCAATATAGATGTTACTGTGTCAGAGTAAATTCAGCTAGAACATAATAAGAAATGTCAATTTTCAATTTTCGCATAGAGAAAACACATTATTTACAGTGAATACCACCTTGAAACTATGGGATAGTAGCCCAGAACCTTTAGGAAACATGTAACAACATCTGATGAGTATCCTGTTCCAGGATAAATGCTTATAAAGTGAATAAAGTGATTTTAGATAGGTTTTAGTACAGTTAGGTCCAGACGGACTAAATGGTGCCATTTGGGCACTTTTGGGCACCATCAGTGCCATTTGACCTTTCTAAGGTACCAGACTGTAAAATCATTTTATTTCACTGACATATCACTATAGGTATTCATTCCATCCAAATTCAAGTTTTGACTTGTTTTGAAAATTCACCCGGACCTCTATACATTTTCCCAGTCAAAGAAAACCATACAATCGAAATGAAGTTTGACTCCAACTGGAGCAGATATATTTGAGAACAACATATAATAAAACCAAACTGTAAAAACACAGCTAAAAACTACAATCACTAGGGATAAAGATATATATATATAAACAGAGGTGGGGGGGCTGACGCTGGAGCAGGAGCAGTCGATGAAGGTGGCTCATAATCAGCATCATCATGACTTTGGAACCCAAGAAGAAGAAAGAAAAGAATGTAACTTCAAACAGACAAGTAACAATATGTTGTGGTAAACAAGACATGTACTGGGGAAGTCAACTAACAATCCAGTTGCACCAGTTTGAGTGTGTGCATTTACTAAATTCATTGCAGGATAATAAATCAAATCCAAGTTTATTTATCACTTGCACAGCAATGCTTGGTTTGCTAGGTCCTCTCAACAATTCAAAAGGGAATAAAGAGAAGGAAGGATAGAGATAGTATCGAATAAACTATGTACAAAATATTGATAATGATAATTGATGCAAATAATATCCTAAATAAAAATATAAGGCAAAGAGTACCGGTAGTGAGTGTGTGGAATGAGAAGAGTGAGTAGGGTGATCGATAGATAGATAATATCTAATAAGGTAAATAGATCGTCAATTTGACACCAAATCAATAAGTAATCGATAACAGAGATTAGATACCTTTCAGGTGATGGAATTCGATATTCTGAATCAATGTTGTCCGTGTCAAGTTCTGGCAACAGCCAGTCAATGTCGTCAGACGACGACTCGAGAGGGACTACAGTAGCCCCACTGTCGCTAGTAATGATAGCGAATGCCTCCGCAAAAGTATAGGTCTTTCTCCTGCCTGCCATTATTTATTTAAAAATAATAACAAATAGAAGAAAAAGGCAAGAAAATACAAAATAACTAGCTAACTAGAAATGCAAACGTTGTAATAAGCGTGAAGTAGGAGCGTATGTCTCTATCTAGCCGGAGTGTCTGAAGAGTGTTCAGAAAGTTCTTGGTGCTTCTGGCGCAAATTATGCTGTCCTTCCAGCCAAACCCGGGAAGATATATTGGGTATCCATTGGTCAATATGGATGATAGTTTGTGTGGCTGGCATGAAGGAGCAAAATCGGCGGCGGCCAGCGGCCATGCACGTTTTGCGTGTTTTGCTATGGGCTCATTTAGTTGCTTGGCGTTAGAATTGTGTTTTGTTTAGGTAAAAATGGTTATCATGGGCTTTTAGCCGAGCTTCTTCCCGATACGTGGGTATGCACCATGGACATGTTGGAGCATGGTGGTGTTGTTTACAGCTGTTTACAGCACACGTTGGCGCAGCTTCCCCCGCCCCCGGGGGCGCTCGGGTTTAAGAGGTTAAGGCAATGTTTTGGACATTCTCTGACTGTCCAGACATACAGCCGCCCACCTCAACCTTTAGATTTGCTACTTACTACAGAAATTGTATGTTGTCTACAATGTCTCTAGTAGAATATACGTTTTTGCAAGTGGGAAGCAAGTGATCGGAGGATCGGCTGATAAAAAAAAAAAAGTTGTGCGTTCACGTGATCAGTGCATGTTTAAAGGACAATTCCGGTATTAACATCAAGTATCGTAGCGAAATACAGTTTCTGTTTTAGATGCAGAAATTACAATGTGCTGTTTCAAATTCAGTGTCACATTTTATTTTGATTCTCATCTATCCCAACGGTTTCCAGGTTTGCGCATGCATGTGTTCGACAAGTAGCACTGAAGCGACAGTTTCACGGGAGTGCGCCCGCTTGTCAGGACGCTGAGCCTCCTCTCTGCCCGCTCGCCTCTCCATTGAGTATGCATTATCAGGCCCGACAAACGCCTCCCGTGTGCAAAGCACTTTATGGCACCTGAAGCAGATTCCTGCTCTGGTTCGGGTGACCCGCACAATTTGGATGAAACGGGTTGGGTCGGACGCCTGAACAGCGCGGGTCGGGCGCAAGTTTTGCAATTGCGAGCGAGACTTCACTGGTTCTGGATATGTTAATCAGGAGCGGAGGAGTCAACTAAAACCGTCACAGTGGATGATGTGCTTTTTTTGCACAACAATCTAAAGCAACAAGCCAAACACCAGATAGTGTAATTCCCATTAGAGGTCGACCGATATGGGTTTTTCTATAACCGATGCCGATACTTAGAGGTCAGGGTTAACCGATAGCCGATATGGGCTGCCGATTTTTTTGGGCCGATTTTTAGGGCCGATATCTAAAAGTTTTCCCATTAGTTTGCATGCTAAAGCGTCACACTAATAATAAGTAGATGCACACAATTGGTTTTAACATTTTTTAACATTTATTGAACTCTGACTTGAACCTTGAGTCATACATACCAGTTTTGTTTGGGCGCAAGTGTTAACTGAAATATTAATTTAAAGAAAAATTAAATAAATATTTTATAGATAAAATAAATTAACTTGGAAAATATAAAAATAAATTAACTTGGAAAATATAAAAATATGTTACATAAAAAATAAACAGTAGTACTGCAAACACACTAGCAACCAGCAACAAAATGAAAATGACATTTGACACAGTTTAAAGTGCATGTGTCAGTGTACAACTCCAATATTCTATTCACATTAAAACAATTACACACTAATTTAGAAAAATGCCTAAAAGAAACAAAACCTTCCCTTATGTGTTTTTGTTTTTAACCTTTTGCTTTTAAAACCAAATTACCATAATCTAGCAGTAATCACACAAATACATAAATAACAAAATAACTGTCATGATGCACAGACTTGAAGGGCAATGCTAAACCCTTTGTTATTTCTCACATTCTTGACTATTAACGTTATGCTACTTTACTGTGGACGTAGGCTATATACAGACATTGGTCTGAACACGTCACTTCATCAGGCTAACGATCCATTTTTATTCGCAAACACGTTGATAGAAACACACGCAGCTGCGCATGTTCTTGAGGTGAATTTTCTTTGATGTAAATAAGTTGGAAACTCGGCTATTGTCTGCGTCACCTAAACCACGCTTCTGAACAAATGTCATACACCGTTCTGAGCTGCTCCATGGCTGCTCTGTCTCCAAGCACGGAGCTGTCTGTGAGAGGGGCGGAGTAGCATAACGTAGCGCAACATAATGCCGCCTCCTCAACCCACGAACAGAGGGACATTTTTCGACTCCAATACAGGAAAATGTAAGCAGAACTCATAACATTTGGGCCAACATATTACTGTAAGCAAGCAAGCTGCTACTAGATTTCGAGTAAAGTCCTTCAAGCTAACAGCAAGGACAAGTTAACTGTGAGCCTGTGAACTCAATCAGCTGTAGCCTTAAGTTACAGCTCTCGACGGTTCAATGCTTTTCGTTTTTTTTTTTTTTTTTTTCCTTTCACTAAGTGAAGCAACACTTCATAGTTTACTTGTAACATATATAACCTAGTAAATATGTTACCACCATACAACTTTGAAATAGCAGAATTTAAGCCTTACCTTATCTCCCAGGATTACAAGTTTTGGGTTGGGGTCCTTCACATGCGTTCTGCAGGTACCAATAACACGGGGCTGCCCGCGGACATGCCTGACTATAAATCGGCGCTACTAAACACAGATATCGGCCGATGCCGATAGATTAAAAAATGACAAATATCGGCCCGATACATCGGCCGACCGATATATCGGTCGACCTCTAATTCCCATCTAATGTTTTTAATTTTCCATCGGGTGCGGGACGGGTGTCGATATCAATTTATAGCGGGTCTGGTCGGGCTAAGTAAAGCGGGTACGGGCGGGTGCGGGGTTTGTAAAATAAGACCCGTGCAGGACTGACTTGCACTGGCACACTAGCCGAAGGTCGGAAGAACGAGTCAATAGTTTGCTTGCTCATTGTAAACGCACGTAGCAGGTTGTGAAATCTTTCTCCTTCGCACAGATGTTTACGCATGCTCGATAATCTCTAGGACCCTCCCCCTCGACACATTAGCCACTGACATTCCATATCCTTCTCACTCATTGGCCTGCTAAAGATTATGGATTCATTGACGCGCCCCTTCCACGTTTAACGTGCAAAAAAAGGGCCAAATTTACAGATGGAAAATTCGGTCGCACACTCAAATTTTGGTCACAAAATGCGATCTTTCGCAGTCTGGAGCCCTGTCGATGTGTTTTTTTTCCCCAGGTGAACATTTCTTTACCAATTGATTTATTTTAATCTCGTCTGGTTACCATGATAAGAGTTAGGGCTCAACAATTAATTGCATATTTATGTATTTAGATTTTGAACACTGAAGGTCTCAATTAATCCAACACTTGTTTCGTTAAAATAAAATTACAAATCATTAGGACTCAGCTGCTCGTAACAAATCAGTAATTTATATTAAGGGAACTTGGATTGGCAACACAGAGAAAATTAATCAAATTGGTATTCTGTTGATTGTAAAAAAAAAATCCAAATAATAGCAATTATGCCTGTCAAAATCTTGCGCCCTACTAACGATGTCATGCATTAATCCAACCAGTCATAGTATAATCTTGTATCCATGTGTTGTTCCAGGTCAACTGATTGCACCAGAGAAGGTTCACATGAGTCTGTTTTCGGGCTCAGAGAGGAAGTTCAAAGACCCCATCTTTCCTGCCGTGAAGCGGTACAACATGGTCCACACAGAGGACGGCATAGCCAAGATGACCGGAAAACTTCTGCGCAAGGAGTCCAAGCTCCGCAAGAGGCTGTCGGCTAAAGGCATCGACTATGAATTCCCCGGTTTTGTACGTTAATTCTTCATAATATCCAGATAGTCTAGCATGTTTCTTGAGTGCAGACACCGTTATGTCCATAGATTGAGTCCCGAGATTTAAGGGTGTAGTTGCACCATTATTTCATCAATAGGTTCTGTATTGACTTGGAACTTTCCCTCGTGGTTTAGCTGGATGAGAATGTTAATATTTGGTATATATTTTTGTTTCAGTTTTCTCAGGTTCCAAAGAAGGAGAGATCCGAGAATGCTGACGTCTCAACTTGCAGCGTAAGACATACAGCCATTTATCAATTCTATATCTCTTTCTCTCTCTGTTACTCTGTCTTGCCCAGACTGAAAATGACTTCAGGTGTACCAGTGGCCTTACGTCAGAAACTGGTGCCTAAATTACTTTGGTATAGGGCGATTAATCGAATTTCGATCTCGATTTAGATTTTAGCGTAAAACTATCACACAAAATTAACATAATCGAGTTTACTTTATTTTCTTTTAAATGTTTTATAGAAAGTGCAGAAAAGCTGGACACATTTCTCTACATTATTTTAGATTTGAACATTATCCTTTGAAACATTTTTTGTACTTTTTTAAGGCGAGATTTTAAAGTTCTCAGTTACAAAGTGTTTTTGAGAGTGACATGCTGAATAAATACATCATGTTTTCAAACTCCAAAAAAATAATCGTTTCAATAATCGTGATTTCAATATTTACCAAAGTAATCGTGATTATGATTTTTTTTTCATAACAGCAGCCCTTCTGTGGCAGCAAGATAAAACCCATACGCCAACAAGTACCTAGAGAGAAACAGTTGAAGGATATATATGGGTTATTATGATTGGTTCTCAAAGCCTCAGTAATGTTTTCGTTAAAGTCTTGTAAATATCAAATGATGCTGTTTCTGTGTTTGCGCTTGCCAAATCACAAGTTTTCAAATTTTGGGTGTTGTGCCATTGAAATGGATTTTTTGTTTTTTAATGACTACCCCATTTTCTCTCTTCAGGACATCACCCCGCTCTGCACACCCTCAGTCCTGGAGCGCAGGAAGTCTCAGATCCAACCAAACAACGACACAGATGAGGAAGATGAAGAGGTCACCGTGAAGCTGCCCCTGGGCGATGAATATGAGGAAGACATCAGTGAGGAGGAAATGGATAAAATCCTTGAGACAAAGAAGCCATCAGAAGGAGACGAAGCTGATTATGTTCCCCCCCCCCCCCCCCCCCCCACCACCATTAGAGCATGGACTCCCACATGGTCTCCATGTGTCAACTAGGCTTTGAAGGGTGGGCCCCCAATACAACTTATAAATGGACTGTTGATATATTATGTCTGTCTTCTACCTGTGTAAATAATTTCACAAACCAATGATGAACCTCCCATAATAGGTAATTAGGTTTTAAGGAAAATATTTGACTTCTTGGGCCTGAGTTAAACCTTTTGGGATAAACAGTTGAAGTATAAAGGCTTTAGTGTCTCATTTAAAGTATGTTGCAGTTTTTCCTCTTTAACATTACCTACACCTTTCATCATACTTGGTTACAGCTTCTTGTTCAGTCATAAAAACCTTGTGCTATAACAATAAAATAAAATGTGTTTCACCTTTCTCCATTTGTGATGGATAAGAAACATTAAGTATCATTTGGAAATATGTATTTACAACATGTCGTCATAGTTGTTCATGCAAGAAATCAGGCATTTTAATTTTGAATTATTAATGCCAGATTTAACCAGAAATTTTGTATGATTTCCATTTAAATGTTTATTATTTATGATTTGTGATTAACACGCGCACAGCATAAGTTCAATTAGTAAGTCGTATGATTGGAAGTAAGTTCACTGGTTTTTGTCCAGAAGATGTCGCTAGGGCTCTAAACATAAAGTAAGGGCCTTCTATGCGACAACGCTGCAAGTGCCAACATCATCCCTAGGTGCACCGCGCATGCGCATGGCTCTCATTCTTCTCTAGAATTCCGGGGTGGAGAGAAAACTGACGAATACCTTGAGAAAAAGGACCCTGGAGTTATATTTATTCACCAGCTACGCTGTTAAAAAATAATGTGGTGAGTGGCTATATCAATGTCCATGAATGCCGTATATTTTTGACCCTGTGCAGATGACTTGGTGTGTTTCTTTGTGATGTGCTGGTGTCTGTCTAGATTTGACGTTTCAATGAAAGGCAGGGCTCTGCTATGGGCTAGCCTATAGCCTATAGCTGTAGACCTACACACCTACCTATAATCCCCCCAGATGTGTGTATCATGTTACAATGTGAAGCATTGAATGGTCGGTGAGTGCTAGATATTCGCTGTGATAGCGGACATTGTGTTAACCATTGTGTTAGTGCTGTCAGGGTTGGCTTTTGTGTGATTAGTTGCGTTATTTGGGCTGTGAAAGCTAGCCGCTAGCGCCACACAAAAGCACAGATCCCTGGCTGTGAAGCCAGCATTGCATGTCAGAATATAAATATAATTAGCAAAAGTTCTGCTGAACAGGCGTTATTTATTCCTATATATTACACTATAATTTGTAACTTGAATTTATTCAGCATTAGTATTGTTTCTAAAAGCATTATATATGGTTTATATTGTTTCTCTATTTCTGCCTTTATTCTGACAGTATGTCAAGGGACTATCTTTGAGTCTTAGTCATCCACAATAATAATGCATTTGTAATCCCATCGCAGCTTTTAAGTCATACAAAATAAATGTTCATGCTGCCAACACTTATTCAATGAAAATAGAAAAATGAAACGCCCCAAGGTGTGAGGATTGTATAGTCACTACCGGTATAAGTCACATGGACCATTCCAGAGGAAGGGTTATGATCTGGGCATGCTCACTGTTGTGTGACAGGCAGAATCTGCACACATGGACCTACAATACTGCGATAAAAAATTGAAACATTGTCAACTTCGGTTTTCTGGCAGTGGCTATTAAAAAATGAGTGAGACTACTCTCGGCCCAAAATTTGATACAAATTCAAATATTGTTTGTTCAAGTGAAAAAAACGTATTTCTAAAATGTGATTAAAAGGAATTATTATGGACGATATGGACAAAAGAACCACTTCTAAGTTATACAAAGCATGCCCAAGTCAAAACTTGGCGCTCAATAAATGTGTTTCTCTAAATAGATATATTAGTGGATGCTTTAACCAAATCAACCTACATAAGTTTGAATGCATGTTGTTAGCATTAGGTTGCTGCAGCGGGACTCTTGTACTCTGGCCGTGTTCAGGCTGTACTCTACCAGTTGCTTAGTCACTGTGTTGCCTTTTGCATAATTGGGATCTTTGTAGTCTATGATTTGCCTAGAATAGGAAAAGCCTCAGAGTCACTAGAAGCAAGTGAACACATTTAGCTGAGGTGTCCTCAGCTCTCTCACAGGGGAACACAGGAAAGCCCTCAAGATATCGACAGAAGGAGCTAGGTCAGCATGTGACAGGTATTGTTTTGAAGTGGAAACAGTTAAAATGCTACTAGCCTAATAAATAATAAGCAAGGTTGATACTGCTAGAGCTGACCCCCCCCCCCCAATCACACAAACCCACAACCACTCTGCGCTCTCCTTTCCGGTTTCCATGGTAGCCAATTGTCAAACCAGAACATTTATTGCATTGGAGGATTGTCCCTTTGAGGTCACTGTGCGCCCTATCTATCTACAGAGTCAATGGAACAGGTTTGATTATGTAAGTCAGGCTGGTAATTAAAGATTATCCTTTGTCGCATTGGTCCCAACTAAGGCTTCATTTGCTGAATGGTGTTCCATGGCAACACAAGCTTCCTAACACACTCTGGTAAAGAAGTGCTTGTTGTAATGGTTGCATTTGCCTTTCCACAAATTAATCATTCCCTGTGGATGAACAGCATGTATGCCTCTTTGCTAAGATTAGCTTCAGGTAAGATTTATATTTAGGGGATGCTTTTATCCCAATCGATTAACTGTGAATACAGAAACGTCTTGAAGGAGCAGGTAGGGGTTAGATGGCCTACAGGTAGGGTGCATTGGGATCAAACCAAGGACCGCTTGACCAGGACATGAACACTTTCCACACTCTCCTGCCCCTCATTGGAAACATTAGTTTAAGAGGTGATCAAAAAAATCCCAAAGATCTATCGTTTCAAATAAAACCCGGAAATTATAATACATCTATATAAATGATGATTATAATCTTATGGTTTAACCCTCATATCCATAATCATACTTGATTAGGAACAAAAACCAGTCAGTGTATCTGGGATGAAAGAGGATGAATCATTCTGGGATGATTCTCTTATTGCTCCTCTGCCACGCAATGCAGGACATGCATACACAAGGAATATGGAAATGGGATGGCCTTTTTTCTCACCTCAGCTCATTTCATGTAGACCCATCATATGCTCAACAAATGAGCCTAACAAGCATGACAAACATTGGACTTATGTAGCAGTAAGTATGGTTCTGGTTTCTGGGAGACTGTACGCTTGAAGGATATGATTTGAACACCTGTCGTTGTTGACCTTGTCTTTCCATTTCACCATATTTTATCTTATAGTTATATTTTACGTATGTCTAAATATCTTATTTTTTTACTGGATGTCTTGTTCAATTATTTAAAATATTTCCCATTTGTATGAACAACCTATAAAATATCACAAATCCCTTGCATTGGAACATCCTTCTGATTTGATTCTGATTCTGATTGGTCCAGGAATCTCCGAAGCAGACCCCGGGACAGGATATGGACCTCTAGGCTATAAGACAAGTCCTCTTCTGTCCCTCGCCAGCCTCTCTGAAGCAACCATCTCTGCCACCAGCCCAGAGGTTGTTTGACTCAGACTCTTCCCCACAGGGAAGTAGGAGGGAGCCAGTCAACCCTCCCAGGTGTTCTCCAGACACACAGGCTACATTGCTGCCGTTCCCTTAGCCCCACTTTATCCATCATCCAGCCACAGACACCTGGTTTCCAAGCTTGTTAGCTCATCAGTACGGCACGAAGGCCCAATCCCAACCCCCTATTGCCCACTGGTAGAGATACCAAGCCAACTATTGTAGCTGAACTCTACTCTTGCTATTATTTTCTCACTGCTTACTGGAGCATTGCAGGTAAGCTAGCTAGCAGCCAGGCCAGTCGTCCTGTAATTGGTGAGCTACTAATTGAGGCAGTTGGGATAGGCATACAGACTGAGGGAGGTGGTGGGCTCAGCATGGAGGCCAACATGGAGAGCTGTCTGAACCAGGTTCTGCAGAAGGATGTTGGGCGCAGACTGCAAGTGGGCCAGGAGATCATTGACTACATCTCCGACAAGGACAAGTCCAGCGACCTGGAGCATGATCAGACCAACCTGGACAAGTTGGTGGACGGCATCGCCACCTCCTGGGTTAACTCAAGCAACTTCAAGGTAAGAACCTTGGAGAAATGTTTAAAAAGTAATTATCATTGTTGCATTTTATAAAGTAGCGTTGCAGTCGAAAGTAGTAGACGACGTCACTGTTTTTTTGTTGTTGCACGTAGTCCTTTAGTCCTGAATGGACTAAAATGTTTGATGTTGACATCATGTCTTTGACTGCCAGTTCCAAATATGAGACCTACAATATGAGACCTAACTATGGTGGGAGACTGCACAAACTTTGTATTGTTTTTTTATTATTGTTGTTATTTTATCATTTTGTTATTACGTTTCTATTTATTTACTGTGTCATTGGGAACGTTGTGTCCTTGTGTCACCACAAACTAGGTTGGATGGGATAAAGCTGAAATGTTTTAAGTTGAAGTATTAGAAAGCATTTAAATGCCATGCATGTGCTAATACTGTCTGGACCAATGTCTATTTCCTGCACTGAACTCAAATTCAGCTTATTCATAGTTTTCTACTGTGAAGAGGAAAAGAAAAGCCTATATGTGCATTACTTCCTCCAAGTCTTTCACTCTCTCCCCTTTCTATTGGACTTCAAATCTCTTCCTTCCTTTCATTATTTATCTCTCTGTCTCCTTCTATCTCAGTCTTATTCACTCTCTCTCTCCCTTTCTGTCCGTCTCTCCCTCTTTGTTCTGTCTGTCTGTCTGTCTGTCTTAGGGCTGGGCGATTAATCGAATTTTGATCGCGATTTTTTTTGAGCTGAGCGCTTTTTATTATAGAAAGGGCAGAACAGCTGGATACATATCTGTATATCATTTTATTTTTTCTCTTTTTAAGGCGAAATTTCAAAGTAAAAAATAAATAATCTGAGACATTGTGAATAAATACAACACAGGGCTCCAGACTAACTTTTTGCGTTGGTTGCACTGGTGGTGCGGCAAAAAAAATTTGTGCACCAGCACAAAATTTAGGTGCACCAAATTTGTCATTGCGTTGCTTTTAACGCCATTAGGTTACCTTTTTATCACTCTCCATAACTTTCATATAATGTGAATGATTTTTGAACAAGAATAAAGGTGCGTTGCAGGCAACCCGTAACCCGTGTTTTCACAACCTTCTACCCGTGAAAATATCCTGGAACGGCAGACAAACCCGCAACTCACTACCCGTGAACTCGTATCAGATCGATTCACTCCCAGTTCCAGCTCGTAACTTACGGGCTAAAAAGTGTCCCTGGTGTAGAGAATTGTGCGGTGTAGAGAATTGTTTGTCTTTATTTGAAGCACAATTATATATACAAATAGAAATAAAGTGTTTCAAGTTTTTCACTGAGATGAAATTTCAAACAAAAAAATTAAGCAAAATAAAACATTTCCAAATAAAAGGGCTTGAATAACTACTCTCAGTAGTAAGGCAGGTTGGAACTGTAGGCTTAGTTTTTTTGAATGAAAAAACATTCTGTGTTTTTACCTCGCTTAATTTTCCCCCTTCTTTGTCGTGTTTTTTTTCTTTATCCGTTTCAGTTACTCTGGCGCTCAGGTCGTTTGCAAGGAGTGAACAGGACCAGAGCCAATCAGAGAAAAAGAACTGACCAAGATCTTTCTCTTATTGGTTTAGACCACGATATGATCCTACCATGACCTAACATGAGTGTGAGTTTGATTACAGGAGAACAAAGAGGGATGATGCAATTGCGAAGGAAATTTATTTTTTCACCCGGGCAGCGTCAGGTACCAGTGCGACCTATAAAAAATATTAGTCGCACCCTTAAATATTTTGGTCGAATGTGCGACCAAATTGGCCGCACTCTGGAACCCTGACACATGTTTTCAAACTCAAAAAAAATCGTTTGAATAATCGTGATTTCAATATTGACCAAAATAATCGTGATTTATTATTTTTCCCATGATCGAGGCTTAGTCTGTCTGTCCTTCCCCTCAGTCCCTCCGGGGTTCCCCCTTTCTGGGTCATTCAGTCACAGCGGATTATGATGTTGCCTGTTTTCAAGTGGCTCTGAACTAAACCGGGCAGAACAAACAAACAAACACACAAACAAATAAATACAGCAATAGAATTTCTGAAACACAGTGCCACTCAATGTGGTCGGGTGGACTTCACAGAGTGTATTAATGCGGAGTGAACAGGGCCTTAAGAGCATGCCAGGATTCACCCAGCACCTAACGTGGATAGTATTTAGTACTAGTGAGGGGGAGTGGGGGAATTGGGTTGGATTTATCCTCCATAAACTGAGGCGCTTTGTGAGGAGGCATGGTCTTCTCCCAAGAATGTTGTCTTTTGTTCAGTAAGAAAACCAAGCTCATTCTGCTCTCACTGTAGTTAATTGACCTGTCAAGTTTACAAGTTGGCTGAATTCATGTGCTAAAGAAGATTTGCACAAAACACACGGAAATGATACTGTGCTGACAATGAAATATAGTTAGCTATAGTATGTTCTGAAGAGCTACATTTCATCATGTGATCATAACATGTCACAGGGCTACTATTACCACAATGTGGCTCTGAATCCACAAGACCACATGGTGTTATACCTGAAGCGGCCATAAATGTAATTAATTACAGATTAATTTTAATTATTAAAATTGTGCTACAAATGTGTGGGCAAGCATATGCTTTCCTGAAAAAGCCTGCCTGGTGCTCTCGTTGAGTTGGGACATGTTATGATTCATTAGTTCTGAGTCAGGCCGGTCCACACTGACACGTTAATGTATTTCTCTCTGTCTCTGTCTGTCCGATAACTACTTTCTGGCCCTCCTCAGTCGTTCCAGCTATAATCAAGATTGATCAATATCCACATTATATTGTCCTATTCTATTGTTTTTGTTTCACACTTTGACTATTTTGAGTTGATGTTGGTTGAATGATGTGAGTGTTGTGATGTCTGAATGTGGGATGCTGGTATACCTTAACAGGTAGCATAAGGTTTAAAGGCTGCAGTCTCAATCTCAACACTGATTAGACAGCTGTTGCTGCCTCCTTGCAGACCAGGGCAGCCCAATTTGGGGCCCGCGGGCCAAACTTGGCCCGCGACTGATTTTATTTGGCCCGCGCCTTACCCACTGTATATATTATTGTTTTCCACCATCAGCGCTCGCACTCATTGAATATTATTGATTGGTGCACTTCCATTCCTGACCATAGAATAACATTGTGATACATTGATGGTAGGGTGGCGCTGTTGAGCTCCTATCCTCTTGCGCTCCAATCCGAAGTCACGTGACAGCGAGTAAGTGAGACGCAAGGATGGAGCGGCAGTGGCACACAGACAAACGCAAATTCAAAAAATGTTGGGAACATGATTATTTATTTACCGAGGTCGATTCCAACGCAATATACAGGCCCAAGGCCTAGTAATGTTCCATGTCTGTCTTCAAATATTTCATAGCGCTTCAATTATTTTTCTGATTTAAAGAAGATAGATTTTATGATTTATTTATTATTTTTTGAACATTAATGTGAAGCACAATAAACATTGTCATTCATTTTTCAAAATGACCTTGTGATAGTGTTGATTTTGCACGCGCATGCTATTTATACCCATATTTAACCTAATATACTGAAAAATTACAATTTTGGCCCACGAGCCTCCCCCCGATTAAATTTTGGCCCTCCAGAGGGAAGAATTTGGGCACCCCTGTTGCAGACAAACAGTGTTGTATTTTCAGCTAAAAGCAGCAGAGGCCATGTAAACACTCTCAACACTACCTTTAGAATTGATCAGTCTTAATGCAACAGCTACATCAATGTACTGTACATACAAATCTGTGTCAGTGTTTGTGTGCGTGTGTGTGTTTGTGTGTGCAAAGTAGGGCTGTAACGATACACAAATTCACGATTCGGTTTGTATCACGATTTTTGACCCACGGTTCGATACATCCCACGATTCTTTTAAATTTAAAAAGCATTTTATTTAAACAACACTTAAATACCAATTATCTTAACGTAACATTTAATAACAAATAATTTGGAACACTGAACAGATTTGAACCGAAAGAATACTATTAAAGTATAGCTAAATTAATAAAGAAATAACCAAAGATTGCAGTTGGAGGATGCTTTTTGCTGGTAGGCATAATAGGGCCCCTTTAACTGTTTGGTTGGTTTATTCAAATATCCTTATTAGCGCTTCTTATTAGGCTATGTAGCTTAAATAATGACATAATCAGGCCGTATAGAATGCAACATGTTTAATAGCCTAACTTTCAATAGATAAGGAAAAACATGAACGTCGCAATAACGAGGCATAGTGTTACGAGTAGCATATGTGTATGCGCGAGAATGGCAGTGTGCGTATGCGTGTGTGAGTGACGTCAGCGAGTGAGTGGACGAGCGAGGAGAGCGAGCGGTAGCGCGTGTGTCTAGTGAAGAAGCGAACGAGTCCGGTAGAATAAAGTACCCATCCTGTCAATCGGTGGCCGCTTCATTCCGACCTATAAGCAGACAAACTGCCAGTCAAATCACACAAAACAATAGAGACAGGATCACACAGGCAAATTTTTTCGCGCTTGGCCCACTCTGGATAAATGTCGTTCATATCGCATATGAGGACTTCGACGGCTGTGGAGACATGCAATCCTCCGTAGCCACGGAGAGCTGTGATCACAGAGAGGGCATCTCGTCACATATTTACGGCATCGATAGGAGGGGGCGCTGTCAGCAGACTATTATTTAGTTTGCTAATTATTAGCAAATTTCAATCGGACAATTTGACCGAAGAGTTAGAAAGGGCATATCGCGCTTCTGCCTTCTCACACCGCGAGACAGGTTCGTGGCTTTGAGTATCGCGATTTTCGGTTTGATACGCGTATCGTTACAGCCCTAATGCAAAGAGATGTAGCTTTAGTGAGGTCCTCACTGTGCCTCATCAATTGGAAAAGCTAGTGGTTCAGGCACCTTTTCCCTATTGGCTTGGTTGGAGTTGAGTTTAGGATGTGTAGTAGTATTGCTGGCAAAGCAAGGTACAATCATAACACTAGCTGGGGGTAAATACGGGGTGACATTATGAAAACATGCTACCAAGTGCTGTAGCACTTGGATTCACCTGGCTGCTGGCCATCTCAGCCTCCAGGAACATTTAACTGCAATCCCTGCCAGAGAGTTTTTGGAAAAACTCTCATTCTATTGTTGATTGTATTTGATTGATGTTGTTACTCTTTCTGTGAGTCTCTATATTTAGTAATTTTGTGTGTGTGTGTGTGTGTGTGTGTGTGTGTGTGTGTGTGTGTGTGTGTGTGTGTGTGTGTGTGTGTGTGTGTGTGTGTGTGTGTGTGTGTGTGTGTGTGTGTGTGTGTGTGTGTGTGTGTGATCAAGAACACCATCGCTGGGAAACTCCAAAGCCTTCCAATCGGCCACTCAGACCGCCTGATGTCCCTCCGTCTACCCATCCAAGACAGGCAATTTGCCACCATAATCAGCGTGTATGCTCCCACCTTACAGGCTGACCTAGGGACAAAGGAAGCATTTTATCATGACCTCGGAATGCTTATCAAGGCAGCTGATCGCAGAGATAAGCTCCTAATAATGGGAGACTGCAAGAGTCGGTCAGGACTATGATCTCTGGAGAGGAGTCCTGGGAAGGCACGGAATTGGCAACTGCAATGACAATGGGCGAATGCTACTGGAACTCTGTTCCGAACACAACCTCACCATAACAAACACGATGTTCCAACAAAAGGCCAGGTATAAGACCACTTGGAGACACCCACGCTCCAAACACTGGCATATGCTGGACTACATCCTTGTGCGCCAGCAGGACACAGCTGACGTGCTGCACACCCGGGTTATGCCCAGCGCTGACTGTTACACTGACCATAGACTGGTCAGGGCAAAAGTCACCTTCAGGATAATAGTAACCCCAAGAAAGAAAGGTCTACCCCCAAAAAAACTCCAAGTTGAGAGGCTCCACCTACTCAATGAGGAATTCCAAGCTAAGCTCAAAAGGAAACTTGATGTAGCGCAGGACCCAAGCACTGACGATCCTGAAGAACTGTGGAACCATCTGAAAACCACTCTCCAGGAAACAACTGCAGAAGTAGTTGGGTTCTCTAGAAGAAGAAATAAAGACTGGTTTGATGAAAGTGACTCTGAAATCAAATCCCTTCTTCAAGCAAAACATATCTGCCATGGCAAAGTGCTTGCATGCCCTACCAGCTCGACGGCAAAATCAACATATAGAGCAGCATGTAAGCAGTTGCAAATAAAGCTGCGTGTGATCCAAAACAACTGGTGGACTGCTCTCGCAGAGAGAACACAGCTTTACGCAGATATGGGTGACACAAGATCCTTTTATGAAGCTCTGAAATCAGCATATGGTCCCAGCCACCAGGCTCAAACACCTCTTAAGACATCAGATGGTTCAACCCTCCTGACAGACAAAGAGGCTATCATGAAACGTTGGGCTGAACATTTCAATTGCCTCTTTGAAGACAGACGGATTGTCCAAGAGACATCAATAGCCAGGATACCCCAGCATGAATCAAGGTCTGAACTGGATATACCACCTACCCTGAAAGAAGTCGCATCTGCCATATGCAAATTACGATCGCACAAATCACCTGGAAGTGATGGGATTCCTGCGGAAGTCTACAAGCAGGGGGGCGACGCACTCTTTTACTGGCTCACAGACCTGTTCGCTGTATGTTGGGAGAAGGGCACAATCCCCAAAGACTTTAGAGATGCACTGATTGTCTCCCTATACAAAAACAAAGGGGAAAAGTCTGACTGCTCAAACTACCGTGGTATCTCCCTTCTCTCGACCGCTGGTAAAATCCTAGCCAGGGTCCTTTTCGATAGAATTACATCTACTGTCGCCGAAGAAGTTCTCCCCGAAAGCCAGTGTGGCTTCAGATCAGGGAGGGGAACCACAGACCACAGACATGGAGCAAAACATGGGCCTTTATGCTGCCTTTATCGACCTCACAAAGGCCTTCGATACAGTCAGCAGGGAGGGCCTCTGGAAAATCATGTTCAAACTCGGCTGCCCTCCCAAGTTCCTCACCATCCTCCAACAACTTAATGTAGGACAGAAAGGCCAGGTCAAACACACTGGCAGCATCTCGGAGCCCTTCCCCATAAACAACGGGGTGAAGCAAGGGTGCGTGCTTGCACCAACCCTATTTGCCATATTCTTTAGCATGATGCTTCAAGAAGCCACGGCAGATGTGACTGAAGGCCTGTACATCAGATACAGAACTTATGGTGGTATTTTTTTATCTACGCCGACTTCTGGCTAAGACGAAGAACACGGACAAAAATATCACAGAACTACTCTTTGCAGATGACTGTGCCCTCTTAGCACACACAGAGGAGGTGTCACACTAAATTTGTACCGGGGGCAAAATTTGTACCGGGCGCGTCATCAATACGTAATCCAGTCCAAACCTGCCCGGCAACAGATGATCGCGTCGTCCGTTGCCGGGCAACGGACGATCGCGTCGAATGACGTGAACATTCGCGAACCTTCTATCTAGCGATCCGTTATCTGTATTGTGCTATTTCGTCCTTGACCTGCTTTAAACACTCAGTTTACTTGCTAAATTGGATTAAACAATTAAATACAATACAAATATAAAGTAAAAACAAGTGTTATCTTTAATGATATCAACATCAGTTATTAGACCGTCACACGGAGCATGCGCAGTTGGATTGGCGCGCTGCATGTTGATGTCTGTTCCAAGATACATCGTGTGTTTATTAAGGAACCCAACAAAACATTACATTATCTAGCGATCCGTTAACTGTATTATGTTATTTCGTCTTTGGCAACATGAGCGCGAATGTTTTTTGAAACCTGCCCGGCAACGGCCGACGCGATCATCTGCTGACAGGCAGGTTTGTAATGGATTACGTAATGATGACGCGCCCGGTACAAATTTTGCCCCCGGTACAAATTTAGTGTGACAGAGGCACTGCAGCTCATTGTAAGCCGCTTCTCAGCAGCAACAAAGGCTTACGGACTCACCATAAGCCTCAAGAAAACAGAAGTGCTCTACCAGCCACCACCCCGCGTACAGTACATCCCACCATCCATCACCATTGACACTACCTGCTTAAGTGCAGTGGATCAGTTCACATACTTGGGCAGTGCAATCTCAAATGATGCTTCAATCACAAAAGACATTGACAACAGACTCTCCAAAGCAAACAGTGCATTTGGCAGGCTCCGCAAACGGGTGTGGGACAACCACTCACTGCGACTGACCACCAAAATCCAAGTATACAGGGCTGCTGTACTCAGCACTTTACTGTATGGCTCAGAGTCCTGGGTCCTTTACAGGAAGCAGCTGAGGCTGCTCGAGTGCTTCCATCAACGTTGCCTGCGCTCCATCTTAAATATCAGGTGGCAGGACCACACCACCAACATGGAAGTCCTGGAGAGAGCTCAGTTACCCAGCATGGAAGCCACCATGCTGGTCCGCCAGTTGCGCTGGACTGGTCACGTCTCACGCATGGAGGAAAACAGGCTGCCAAAAGCTGTCCTGTACAGTGAGCTGCGTCAGGGCAAGCGTGACAGAAGTGGACCTCGGAAACGCTTCAAAGACCAGCTCAAATACCAACTTACCATGGCAGGTCTGGAGTCTAAAACGTGGGAGTCCACGGCCGCTGATAAAAACGCTTGGCGCTTGGCAGTAAACAAAGCTGCCGTCAAGCTCAGCAAAAACCAAGAGGACAGCTGAAATGCACAAACGTGCCCGGCGAAAGGGTGATGCATCCATCCAGACTGCTACAACAGCCACAGGCCAGGAGTACAAGTGCACCAGTTGCCAGAAAATCTGTCGGTCAAGGATTGGCTTATTCTCACACCAACGTGCCTGCCTCAAAGCAAAAGGAATCAAAACTCTAAACTCCTCCTATGATCTTCGCAAGCAAAGTACCAGCCATCGTGTGTGTGTGTGTGTGTGTGTGTGTGTGTGTGTGTGTGTGTGTGTGTGTGTGTGTGTGTGTGTGTGTGTGTGTGTGTGTGTGTGTGTGTGTGTGTGTGTGTGTGTGTGCAAAGATCCAACAGGCCAATGAGATCAGTGTGTGTTTTGCCTGATCACTGGTTTGTGTATGTTTGTGTTTTGATATTTGCATGTTTGACCACAAAACAAGAGTTAGCCTCAAACTTTAATGCTTGTCTGATCCTCCGATCCTACGATGCCTTGCTCGTTCCCCTTCCCATCACAACTTTCATTCTCTTCCTGGTGTAGCTCTGCAGCGAGGCCACGTATCTATGACACGACTGTATGTACAACTTATACAACTAGTCACCCATCACAAGATAATAGCATAATAATAACATCTCTGCAAGTTGCCCCCAGATAAGACTCTAAGCTCCAGTACAAACCAACGGTCTGTGACGTGCCTTTTTGTTTGTCCTTATTTTCCCTCAGTGCAAGTTGACCTCTAGCAGAACAGTTACACAACAACGTAATAACGCTGCGATGGCGATTTCACAATAGAAATCACATTCGCACACTTTCTGATCAAACCAAGCAAGGGATTATGCAAGGTTTGGACATAAAGTCCAAAGGTTCCCAACAACTATTTCAGTCACATTACCAACACCATGAATGAAACCAAACCATATTTCCTTTGGGCGTATTACACTGAAGTATTCCGTCCGCATGGAGCCTTGCTTCCTGCTCAGGTGTCAAGACTCTGCGCTAGTCTGCGGCACATTTTTTTTTTCTTTTTTTTCTTAAGAGGTTGTCCTCCTTTCCGGTGTGCTCACATACTGGAGCTTCTTGTTCAATTAACCTAGAGAGAGGGGGGGGGCTGTGCAGTCTCTTCTCTTCTTTAATCCACAAGAAGAAATCATTAACAATACAGCCCTGTAACCTTTGCACACACACGCACACGCCATCCTGTGTTAGTGAGTTTTCAGCCAATTAACATGATCAGTGGTCATGAGCGCTCAAAAGTATAATCCCTGAATATCTAGCTCCAACTTCTCCGCTCAACTGTTCCTTGATATAATATTTTATAGATCGAATTGTTTCATTTATTAATTCGTAAAATCTAAAGGTGACAGTTCACTAGAGTGGATTTAAATAGAGACTCCAATAAACATGATTCGGGACAGCAGAGTATAAACAAAAGATAACTCCTTCTGTGATTTTGTTTATCTACCACTGTGGTTTCATGTTTGATAGGCTTCTTTGAGAGCAACTTAACTGCTGTAATGGAATTGTCAAGCTGTAACCAAGTAGAGCTTTAATAATACTAATACATTACCTAATAATGCAAGATGTTGTGGTTAGCAGGAAACCGCAACCATCTCTCTCTCTATTAAGAGAGGGACAGAATTTGCTTGTATGTAGAATACACAAAGCAAGACGTGATGAAAGACTGCCTGTTTGTGAAACCCTAGTGGAAGTGACTATCCTGGAGTTCCTTCAGCCTATAGGTGGCTTGCGGTGGGTTGACGAACCGTCTGTCTGTCTGTCTGTCTGTCTGTCTGTCTGTCTGTCTGTCTGTCTGTCTGTCTGTCTGTCTGTCTGTCTGTCTGTCTGTCTGTCTGAAATTTTCAGTGGGCACAAGCTCGCGCGCGGGACAAGCTCATAAGGCGACGCCTAGACGGCTACGCCTACAATCATAGAACTAGAGTTAGAATAACATGACTATGTTTTGTGCTCAAACTTCTGTGTGACGTCAGATTGTGCAGTGGGTGGTGCTGAAGTGCAGAAGTCCCATCTCCCGGCTGTTAGCCTTCAAACAAAGCTCTTTACAGCAGTAGCTGGTGGTGTTAGGTTAGCCGCCATAACCACTCATAATATGGCCTCGACATGGCCTGGGCTAGAACCTAGCTTACCCCAAAAGCAAAACAGTCTATGGCAGCCCAGCTGTTTTGCAACGAGTGCACTATGGTTTGGATTAAAAGCCGGCTAAATCATTTATCTTTCAATTACTAAATGACTTGTGCAATAAAGCTGTCATCTTAATAGCTGTCCCAGCTTAGCTCAGGAGGTAGCGCGTCCTTGTAACCGGAAGGTTGCGTGTTTGATCTCCAGCTCCTCCTAGCTGAGTGTCGAGGTGTCCCTGAGCAAGCTACCTAACCCTTACTACACCCGACAAGCTGGTTGTTGCCTTGCGTGGTTGACTCCGCCGTTAGTGTTTTAATGTATGAATTAACCATTGTCGCTTTGGTTAAAAATGTCTGCTAAAAAGAAATGGAAGCCTCATCTGGGTTTTGTAAATAACATTATACATAGAACTCATGAACTGGTAAGCAAGGTGAACTGTGCTCACATTGTATAGATTAAGGTACATCATGACAGCGTTCCACTCCTATCAAAGGAACCATGAATCATAGTTTCTGGGTTTGTTCAGAATATTGCTTAGATGAGGTCAATATTGTGCATATCGACTGGGTTGATCATAATCAACAGCTGACATTTATATACAGTTGTCAATTGATATGACAACTTTATATGTATGCCTATGGTCATAAGTTGGTTGTTGTATTTGGATAAAATAATGCAAGTGGGTTTGCAGATTTTAATTTTTTTTATATATGAGGTCAATCAAATCCAAATTATGGATTAGTTTGCAACCATAAGCAAAATATTCAAGCAAAATATTACGATCTAGGTGACAAGGAAAAGGGATTTTGACATAATTTTTAAGCATTATTGAATATATAAAAGTGTTTTGAGGCAATCCAATCCAAATTGAGGGAGCTATTGAAAGTACCTAATCCGTTGAAAATGGATATTATCGAAAATCCAATCAAGAAAAGGTTTAGATAAGGAGTGGGTTCTGATTACTACATCTGAAAACGTACAGAGTGCTTCCGTGCACATTCAAAAAAAACCTGTCGGTGTATCTGTGCATGTGGACACACACAAGCAAAATGCAGCTCTCACCTGTGGCTTGTATTACACAGCTCAGATTTGTCTAACATCCCATTAAAGGACAAATCCAGTGTAAAATGGATCTGGGATATGTTTAGTATGATAACGGGTTGGGATGTTCGTTTGGGAGCAAAAAGGCACATGTAAACGCATTCTTAAGTTGGCTGTTTTTAGCTGATTCTACCAAAACGCTATAAACTTGGAACAATGGGGGCATGTGTTATGGTAAATACTAAATCGTTATTTTAAACCACTTAAAAGTCTAAAAGTAGCCCGACACTTCTTTGGTAGTATAATAAGGGTCTTAACATATAAAACAAGGCATTGATAAATTGTAAGTGTACAGATTGTTTATTAAAAGGACATTTTATACACACAATACCATCAGTAGTTCACCCATCGACGCCATCTTGTTTTTAAGACTCGATAAGTATATTGACGAACACAGAGATTGTGCCATCCGTCAACAACACGCAAGCTCTGTGTTCACCAACAGGGGAATCAGAAAAATGACAACCAACCAGAGGACTTACCCTTTATAAATACTAGAGTTCTCGCGAGCGCGTTGCACAAGCTCAACCTCTAGTTGTAATTAAACCCATAGCAATAATGTGGAAACCCATCGATAATGTAACAAATTTCTGAGTGCATAATAGAACAACATTTTCCCTATGATGTTACGGCGGTGGAGATGCTTGACATTCTTGGCCTGAGCCCTCCAACTCGAACCCAACCCAAGTAACCCAAGTAAGTAAGTTACAATATATAACATTCGTTCACCACAAATGACTCTTAAAAGCAGTTTAATGTTTTTTAACCATTCAGCGAACAAAAGGCAACAGGCTGATTATCATTTAGAGTGCCACTCAATAACATGCAGAAGCGTCATCAGCACGCCCACTGAAGTGTTGTGGGAAATACCGACTTTCTACTCCTCATTCCAATATAAGGTCATTTACTTTTCTTACGCAGAAAAGATTTTCAGGTTACAAATGTCAGGATATGTTGTTAACACATACGGCCCATCAGGAGAATATCAGGATTTAAGGTACGGCCACACTGAACGCGTTACGCGCGTTAGAAGCATTGAAAATCTGCATTTTTGCATAGGGAACAATTGGTTTAGGCGCGTAGATGCGTTAGATGCGTTAAAGCTCATTGACTTTGCATGGGGCGACTTTGCATGGGGCGATCCCGAAATGCATTGTGGGTCTGTCCGTTCCGTCGGCTCCGTCCTGTGTTAAGGTACGGTCACACTGAACGATCATTGTGTGTCACAAAAATGGTTCAACATGCCTACGCAGCTAGATGAGCCCGCCCAGCGGATGTGTTTTGCTTTGCCCTGAAGGGGCTTATTTTCGATAATGACCAGAGACGTTCTATACATTATCCCACTTATTACACGGCTACTTGCCAAAACGAAAGAATAACTTCACATGGTGTCTCTTTTTACAATCTATTCGTTACCAGCATTCGTAGTGTTGTGTGTGTGTTTGTTTGTGTGTGTGTGTGTATGTGTGTGTACATGTTAGGTACTTTAGACCTTAGTACCTAACATGTGCCTAGTCACAGTGCTACGGATCGCCTTCAAACAAGCCCTTGCCAGTGGCCGCATCTACAAACAACTGAGGCAAACCAATGATCCCGTCCCGCAACCACCATCGGACGGTGAAGACCTCCCTGTGGATTTTAACAACTACGTGCGCCAACTTCAATGCCATGAATGGACAATGTTCGAGACTCATGAAAGACAATTCAGGAAATCATTGGATACCAAACTACTCCAAGAAAGAGCGCACTTTGCCTGCTCCGGCGATCCAGCGAAGTGGAGTAAAGTGGCATCCATCCTAACCGGAGTATTCTTCCAAAATGGAATATTCCGCACAGGAAATATCAACAGGAAGGAGTTCGGATTACCACTCCTGAAATACGCAACACGGATTCTAAAGAAGTTTCCATTGAGCGATAAACATCCAACGGAGTTGACACCGGCTTCCATTACTTCCTGGATTGAGAGACAGCTGATCTTCGTGAGAGACGTCATCCAACCATCACTCAGCAGAGGGGCAGCAGACGAACGCCACAAACGCCAAAGGAGAGTAATAATAATAATAATAATAAATTTTATTTATAATGCACTTTATATTCAAGAATCTCAAAGTGCTTCAGAGAAAAAATACCAAACTATTAAAAAGGGGGAACCTCAAAGAAAGTTTAGCTAAATGCTCTTTTAAAGAGATGGGTTTTGAGGTTCCGTTTAAAAAGAGCTGTAGTCTGTGGAGCCCTCAGGTGGTCAGGGAGGGCGTTCCATAGTCTAGGGGCAGCAGCAGAAAAGGCCCGATCACCCATGGTGCACAGCTTCGTATGTCGGGTTTGGAGGGTGTGAGTGGATCCTGAACGGAGTGTACGTGAGTTTGTCGGGGGGGTGAGGAGTTCCTGAAGGTAGAGGGGGGCAAGTCCGTGAAGGCACTGGTGGGTGAGGAGGGGTAAGAGTAAGCAGAGAGTAACTGTAGAGTAAGTAGTAAGTACTTAGTACTTAGTACTTAGTAAGTAAGTAGAGTAAGCAGAGACAAACTGTCATACCTATGGCAGCACCGCAGGTCCAAAGCTATTGACATAATTGAAAATAATAGCATGTTTCCCTCCCCCCCGCCAACCGTCAATAATACTACTGACGTTTATAACTACTATATGGCCAAATGTCAATCACCCCCGATACAAACGCTGACCCCGCCCCCTTGGTCCACAAGCTTGGAGACGGTTATCCCAGATTATTATCCATCCACTGCTAAATTCACTTTTGAAGAAGTAGATAAAGTTATTTCCCACCTGCCCAATAACAGTGCCAGTGGATACGATGGGGTGACATATGAGACCATCAAAGCCAGAAAACCCCAGTCCACCCAAATACTAACATATTTATTTAACACCTGTTTGATTAATGGAAAGGTGCCAGGATCATGGAAGGGGGCCCTCATCCATAGAATACCTAAGAAAGACAATATTCCAAGCGACCCATCCACATGGAGAAACATCTCTCTCCTCCCACTGTCTACAAAATCTTTATGAAATGTCTGCTTGGCCGCATCCTCCCATGGCTTGTGGACACAGGCATCCTCTCACCCAAACAAAAAGCTTACATAGCCAGACAGGGTATGAACGAGCATGTGTTCTGCCTTAAAACTGGAGTCGATGATTTTAAACATGAATCATGTAAACTTTTTACTGTATTCCTAGATTTTAGAGATGCCTTTGGCACACTATCCCACAAAATTATGCTGAATGCACTGAAGGAGATCCATCCACCTCAGCCCTTTGCAGACCTCATAACGGATGTATATAAGGGATCTTTTCTGCAGGTAACCAGTGGACACCAACTCACAGAGCCCATTCCGCTCCAGGTTGGGATTAAAACAGGCTGCCCTTGGAGTGCGGTGAACTTCATCCTTGCCATTAACCAGTGGCTCAAGTGGCTCGTTCAGTGTGCACCACCTGATATCAGATCCCCAAACCCTGTTCAGGGTTACGCTGATGATGTCGAGGTGTCCTCGACATCATCAGAGACGAGAGTGTCATACATAACATGCTGGCCAGAACAGATGAATTTCTTCACTGGTCAAAGCTGGAGGTGAAGCACACCAAGTGTGCAGCTCTTTATGAGCGACGCAGTGGTGGCAACTGCTGGTATAAAGCCAAATCTGACAAACCGCCCTCCTTCACAATAATGGGGCAGCCTATCAGGGTCTACTCACGCCAAGAGTCATACACCTATCTTGGCCATAACATCAACATTGCGGGTGAGTGGGGGGAGCAGGCACAGGAGCTATGTAGTGCCTATAAGAACAGAATCGATCTAATTGATTCCTCCCCACTCCCTGTAGTCATGAAACTGGACGCTATCAGAGAGGTGGCCCTTGCAAAGGTTCAACACCTCTTTGCAAACGTTCACATCCTGCAAAAAGTCTTACAAGACATGAGCAATAAAACAGTCCAGGCTGTCCGAAAATGGCTAGGGCTGAACTCACACTCTACCCGGGACCTCATCTTCCTCTCACGTAAAGAGGGGGGGCTGGGTGTCCCAAACGTGGAATGGGTATACACTGCTACCAGGCTGACACACCTCCTCAGCATGCTCAACAATGATGACGCTACTGTCAGAGAGCTTGCCAGAGCTTCCCTCATGCTGGACCTCAGGAAGAGGAAGGTCCCTCTGGCCAAAGCAGGCCAGGACAGCTTCTTAGGCTTTGGGAGGAAAAGCAGCGGGAAACTGGACACACAAGCTGCAGGCTTTGGAGTTCGGTTGGACTGGCCGGACCTAAATGATCTGGTCAACTGAATGTCAGTCAAACTGGAATGGACACAACACAACTCACACACAGCACCACAGGCATCTGATGCAGTTGTCACCGACCCATCTGTAACCGCAGAGGCAACTGTGTATCACAACGAGGCACAACACATACTACAGAACACAACAGCAAGGAGATTCCTTCTCAACATAAAACAAACAGAGACCAAACAACACTGGACTGGACTTAGAATGCAGGGAAAGCTAGCATGCCTAGACTTTGCCGACCACTCTGCTTCCCACTCCATGTACAAAAATGCTGCTGTTGGAGAGGACATCCTCTGTTTCACTGCCAAAGCTAGGCTGCAGGTGCTACCTACCAAATACAATCTGGCATTAGGGTATCCTGCACACCACCATCCACACTGTATAATGCACTCTGGCCATCAACTTGAATCAGTTGCCCATGTTGTGAATGGCTGTACTATGTACAAAGGACTGTATATTGCACGCCATGACCGACTTGTCGATCTAATTTCCAGTAATGTTAAGGAAGTATCTCCAGAAAATGTGACCATGTACAAACATTCACGCATCATGCCGGAATGGTTTAACAGCTCTATTGATGTGTTTTGTAACATCCCTTATTACCCCTGATGTTGTGTTTTTAAACCGAGACAGAAGGGAAGTGCTCTTACTTGAGATAGGCTGTGTATTTGATTTGTACATTGAAATGGCTTTCAACGATAAAATCCTTAAATACCAGCCCATTCTGGAAATTCTAAGGGACCTAGGCTACCAATGCAAGCTAATAGTGTTTATTTTTGGAAGCTTGGGGCATGTCCACAACCGTGTTTTCAGTGGGTTAAGGCTGGCTTGGCTCTCCAGCAGAAAATCTAAACAGTTAGCAAAGTTCTGCTCCATATCAGCAGTGATAGGCAGCCTGGCAGTGTGGCGCAGGAGATGTGTTTGTACCCTTGAACAATGACCTATCTTATCTCTGAAATATTTGAATCTTGTCTCTTGTAATGTGATTGGTGGATTCAAATAAAGAAGTGTGTGTGTGTGTGTGTGTGTGTGTGTGTGTGTGTGTGTGTGTGTGTGTGTGTGTGTGTGTGTGTGTGTGTGTGTGTGTGTGTGTGTGTGTGTGTGTGTGTGTGTGTGTGTAAGCTGCAGCCTGCTTGGCACATGCATAACTTACTAACTTGATTAACTGTTGCGACAGGCCTGCTATTATAGTTGCAAGTTATAACAGTCATACGGTCAAAGATAAATTCATTAGAGGTGACATATTATACCACCAGGTGCGAGTGGGATTAGCCATTACAAGCCGTTATGGAGAACTGCCTCTTCTGACATTACAAGTGGGCGTGTCCTCCTAGATGTATGACAGATAGATGAGCAACGTTTGCTAGAGTCCACTGGGTAATAATAATAATAATAATAATACATTTAATTTAGAGGCGCCTTTCAAGGCACCCAAGGTCACCTTACAGAGCATAAAGCCATCATAAATCGTTTAAAAACAAGACATTGTGGAAAAAATAATAATAAATAAATAAATAAAACAAAAAGAAGACAAAACAAACAAACAATCAAGACAGTGATCAGTTAGACGTTGTTTGCGAGTTTGAACAGGAGAGTTTTGAGTTGTGACTTGAAGGTTTTAATGGTGACTGTTTTATGTGTGGGGGGAGGGAGTTCCAGAGCCTGGGTGCTGAACAGCTGAATGACCGGGCACCCATTGTAATGAGTCGTGATGTGGGGATACATAGTAGTCCAGCAGAGGTTGAGCAGAGGGAGCGGGAGGGAGTGTATTCTTGGAGGAGGTCGCAGAGGTAACTGGGGGCTAGGTTGTGGAGAGCTTTGTAGGTGAGGAGTAGGGTTTTGTATTGGATGCGCTAGTGTACTGGGAGCCAGTGAAGTTGGATGAGGACAGGGGTGATGTGGCCAGATGATTTGGTGCTGGTGATGATCCGGGCGGCTGAGTTCTGAATGATCTGCAGTCTGTTGATGAGTTTGGTGGGGAGTCCTGTGAGGAGGGTGTTGCAGTAGTCTATGCGTGATGTGACAAATGAGTGAACTAGGATTTAAGTGCTGGATTGGGTCAGTGATGGGCGGAGTCTGGTGATGTTGCGGAGGTGGAAGAATGCAGTCCGGGTGATGTTGTGAATATGGGGTGCGAATGAGAGGGTGTTGTCCAGGATGACGCCGAGGCTCTTGACTTTGGAGGAGAAGGGTACTGGGAATCCATCGATGATTATGAGTGGAGCTGGGGTGTGTTGTGATATGGTGAGGGTGAATTTGGAGCCGATGAGCGTTTGTCGTCAGCGTAGCATGGAAAATGGACCCCATGGTGACGGAGGAGTGTGCCCAGCGGGAGGAGGTAAGTGTGACTGACCCCTGGGGGACACCCAGTGAGACACCTGAACACCCAGACTTGTGGTTGCTTAGTTGAACAAATTGTTGACGGCCGGTGAGGTAGGATGTAAACCAGGAGAGTGCAGCACCAGTGATCCCAATGCCAGTCAGGCGGTCCAGGAGCAGAGGGTGGGAGATGGTGTCGAATGCTGCGCTGAGATCGATGCTTGGTGATTTTGACTAGGGCTGTTTCAGTGCTGTGTTTTGGACGGAAGCCAGATTGGAACGGTTCGTGGAGATTGTTTGTGTCAAGGTGGGACTGTAGTTGTGCGGCAACCACCCTTTCAAGTGTTTTGGAGATGAAAGGGAGATTGGAGATGGGCCGGTAATGGTTAAGGTCAGTTGGGTCAGCACCAGGTTTTTTCAGGATGGGAGTGATGGCAGCCAGCTTGAGAGTGGGGGGTACGGGACCAGTAGTGAGGGAGGAGTTAACCATGTTGGTGATCATGGGGGAGATGGACGGTAGACATGCTTTGACAAGGGAGGTGGGAAGAGGATCGAGCTGACAGGTGGTGGTTTTGGCTTTGCGGATGAGTTCTGAAACAGTATTTTCTGTTACTGAGGTGAAGTCAGAGAGGGAGCAGATGAGAGGTTGGCCAGAGGTGATCATCCAGGGTGTGTAATCAGAGGGGGTGCGAGATGAGGCCAGTTGTTGGTGAATGGTGTTGATTTTAGAGCTGAAGAAGTCCAGGAACGCAGTGGTGGAAATGTCTGGAGGGAGGGTTTTAGGAGGCTGAAGTAAATGGCTGACTGTTGAGAAGAGGACTCTGCTGTTGCCTGTACCAGTGTTGATGAGGTTGGAGTAGTATGAGGTTTTGGCAGTAGTGAGGGCATTCTTGTAGTGATGGAGGTGGTCCGAATACATTTGGCGGTGCACAGTGAGTTGAGTCTTATTGTAGAGTCGCTCCAGTCGACGACCAGTGGCTTTGAGCTGGCGCAGATGAGGAGTGAACCAGGGAGCAGTGTGGGTGAATGAGACTGAGCGGGTTTTCAGGGGGGCCAGGGTGGTGAAGGAAGAGGAGAGGCAGTTATTGTAGTGAGTCACCAGGTCAGTCAGGGAGAGAGCTGGGGGAGGGTTGGGGTAGGAGCTGATTAGGGTCGAGAGGTCTGTGGTGTTGATATGTTTGATGTTTCTGAAGGAGATGGTCCGTTGTTCCTTGGTTTTGTGTAGTTGGGTAAGAATGTCAAAAAGTACAGCTTTGTGGTCGGATATGGGGAAATCAATGACATCAAGGTTAGTGGGAGTGATGTCAGTGCAGCTGATTAAATCCAGAATGTGACCTTGGTTATGGGTTGGGAGGGTGACATGTTGTGTGATGCCAAGACAGTCCAGTCGTTAGCAAAAGTACAGGATGGGTTGTCAATGTGGATGTTGAAATCACCAAGGAGGATAACGGTGGGGGACATTGCACATACAGATGTAAGTAGTGATGAGAATTCATTGAGGAAAACAGCAGAGGTGGTCTGTAAATGGTGACAATGATAGTGGGTTTGGGGCCTGTGAGTTTTACAGCTAGACATTCAAAGGAGGAGTGATGGGGGACTGTGACAGTGGTGACTTTGATGTTATCACGGTGGAGGAGAGCGAGGCCACCCCCCCTCTTATTACCCCGGGGTTTACTAATAAAATAAAAACCTGGTGGGACAGCCTCATTTAGATGGGAGAAGTCATTTGGTTGTTGCCAGGTCTCAGTGAGGCAGAGAATGTCTAGGCTCTGGTCAACAATAGAGTCATTTATCAAAAGGGCCTTATTACTGAGGGATCTGGTGTTCAGCAAACAGAGTTTCAGACAGGTGAGTGGAGTGTAGCAGGTTGCTTTGAGCAGAGGGGACAGTACACTGTGATTGACAGGACTGACCGTACGGGCTGTGCGAGGAGGGGGGCGGGGCCCAGTGGACCAGAAGGAGCGGATGTTTTTGTTGCTGTTGTGAGGGTACTGAAAATTCCGTCCAGAGCCTCGGTGGATGTATTTTGGTCGTTTGAGAATGTCATGGTGGGATGCAAGCTGAGGTGAGGGGGTCCTTGAGAAGATCCGGAGACGTAACATTATTTTAACGGAGCGGCAGAGATGCGCTCGTGACATGAACATACCGCAATCCAGAGGAACAGGTTAAAAATCCACAGGTTGTGAAGTCGGCAGCGGCGTAAGCCAGCAGTAGATCCAGGCGATTATGGTGAAGCCACAGAGCCAGCACAGCGGAGGCAGAGGAGTGGAGCTTGCCGGTTGTAGCTACGCTGGAGACGGGGAAGCCAGTTGGACGGCGCCGGGGGTTAGCAGCAGTCTAGCCGGCCAGCAGGTGAACACTGTCGGGTAGCGGTGTTGGAGGGAGGTGGCGTCCTCCGCGATTGACAGCAATCCGCGGACGCAGGTAAGCGTCCAGGAGAGCTGGCAGGGTGGCAGCGGACCGGTGTGTCACAGTTGGTGTGTCATCCACCAACTGTCAAACAGCCGGCAGCCAGCTAATCAATGGGCCAGTGCTGCAGGCAGGTCCCGGACAGCTGACAGCACTGGCACGGACAGGTAGCATCCAGCTGGTCACCAGCTGGCTAGCTAGGGACCAGTTTCCAGGGGTAGAAGGGGAGAATTGTAGTCCGATCCGAGGTCCAGAAGGGTTTCAGACAGAAGGGTTTGAAAGTAAGCAAAAGAAAACTAATAAAAAATTAAAAGACTAGTAAGATAAAGAAAAGGAAAATCACGAAAAAATAATGTTCAGAATGATGTTCAGAGTGAGAAGCGGCAACCGGTGAGCAGCAGCGTTCAAAAGGCAACAGCGTCCACCAACTGTCAAGCAACTGTACGACTCCACATATAAAACACGTAAAAATAAAGAAAACTGGCGTACTTACAATAGCGAAAAGTGACTATATATAACTAGTAAACTTAGCTAAACTACTAAAGACCAAAAAAAACAACAAAATGTTCAATGCATTCGTGAGAAATATTAAAAATACTGAATAAAAACAAGCCATACAGAGCGGCGTTAGACTCGCCAGCGTCCCCGTTACTAGGCAACCGGGTAGGCTGGTAGACTGATCTATTCTGCACACATCTAGAGTGGACACGCCCAGTTGTGATGTCAGAAGTGGCAGAATTCCAAAACGGCTTGCAATTGCTAATCATACTCACACCTGGTGGTATAATATGTCACATTTAAAGCCACAGTGTTGCCCTCATACAGAGCAGTATTCACAGCTTCAACGCATTCATGGGAGGGGTGGGCGTATGTATTAAACGCGTGACTAAAATGTAAATTGCGGGTCCAATAGACATCTGAAGAATAAGCTCTGCCTCCGAGGCTCCGTTGCCCTCGGTCAAATGTCAATGGGAAATAACATGTTTTTTTTTAATGATCGCACATAACAAACTGTAGGTGGCAAAAAAAGTAAAAGCTGCATCACGTTTTGAACTATACACTTTTTCCATCTAGTTCCCACTGTAGTTTTGGATTCTCTGTGCCGTTAAAGTAGCATTAATAATAATTTATTACTTTAACGGCACCGACAATCCAAAAACCCAGTCGAAACTAGATGAAAAAAATGTGTAGTTCAAAACTTTTACTTCTTCGCCACCTACAGAGTTTGTAAAGAACGATCATTCAAAAACCCATTTTCTTCCCCATAGACATTTGACCGAGGGAACCGGAGTCTCGGAGACGGGACTTATTCTTCAGAGGTCTATAGGGTAACAGTCTTAAGGTGTTAGGCATTGTTCTGTCTGATCTATGGGGGACACTTCAAATCTACAAACCACGACTAGTGGCTTAGTGAGGTATGTTGCGCTCAAAGCCTGGGTTAGCTGTGAAATTAAAGTCGCTCTCTTTAAGCGTCGCTGTATAACCATGGTGACTTATGCTGTCAACCAAACTTGGTCGGGAGCAGGTTATCAGCTAAGTCTATCTGGTTATATTGGCTTGCGCAGCTTTCTAGTCCCTCCTTTGACAATGTTGTCACCATTTGTGGGTGTTCCCATGGACCTCAGAGTCTGTATCATACAGGGGTCCCTCCAGAGAAAGGGGGTCTTTCGGGACAGATCCGATCCCTTGGCATTGCCTGAGAATATTCTTTATGAGAGATACAGTTTCTCATCAGAGGGTATTCGCCATTTGATCGTCCTTGTTGGACCTTATGTAGGGAATGCTACACAAAGAAGCTGTGCACTTACTGTTGCGCGGTGTCTCTGTGTTTCAATGTGATTTTTTTGCCATGGGTACATATCTGCATGCAGTTAGTGATAATGGTGAAAATCATAGCAAAAATACAGTGTGACTTGCTTTTCAAAAGGTTGTAGGTGCGCTCAATACATGCGAAATATGTTGTTGTTGTTCTTTGCTTTTTTGACCACTCAAACTGCAAGATAGAAGAATTTTATAAACTTTCCACTGGAAGAATTTTATAAACTTTCAGATAAAAGAAGACATCCGCCTCTGGTAGTGTGTGGTAGAGTGTTGGCGCGTCAGTCTTGAATTTCTGAGTGCAGGGTTAGTCTCCCAGGAATACTTGTTCACTAAAGGTTATGGAATTATATTTTTGTGCTTACTTTGAACCCATGCTCTCAAGGCTGTGCTGGCACCACATCTAGATGGGGGTAAAGGCATGATGATGATGGACAGGCGAGATTTGAACCCAGGTCGCTTGTTTTCAGGTCGTATACTAATCCAATACGCCACCGCCGCTACATCTCAGCAGTTGAAAACGTATGCTATACATTTCTTACATAGGGTGTATTCAAAGTAAATTCCCTAAATTATAGAATAAAGCTGTTTTGCCGCCGTTTTTGCATTTTCATCACAGCATTTTCATCATGAACAATTCTGCACTAAGTTCTTTTTAGACATTATGCAATATTCACTATTGTGTGCAACTGTGGTGCCTCTAGCTGTTATCTGACTCTTGAACTCCTTATAGGATTTCATTACAACTATCTGTGCCTCTTGAGAGAAATATACTGCTCTTGATCTATCTTTTTTGAAAAGGTGAGTAAAATTACGCGTAAACGCCCCTTTTGAGGGAACGTGCATTGAAACTAAAGCGGAAAACCTGGCTTGACAAATTGACTCGTAAGTGAGCTTCGTGGTACCATTTAAATCTGATTGTGAGTTTTGTATTTGTCGATACAGGTTATCCAAAGAAAGCCTGGGTATGTTCAGCGCGCTTCGTAGCATACCCCACAGCTCGAAAACAAACGCACAGCAAGACATACATACATTGGTGACCGGAATAAAGCAGCAATGTAATCAAATGTGTAAGAGCATTTAAAATCGACATTAAAATGACCAACGTGGTACAAATACAAAGAATATAAATGTCTTTACGGGCGCAGACGTTTTTGTTTGTCGAGTCGTACGGCAAACCTCACTGAACTCGGTAGACACACAGAATCCAGAGTGGGACCGACCAGAAGAGGGCGTGCCTCGGTGAAATCCCGCAAGAAAGCTTGGAAATTTCCCCCTTTTCAACTTGTGCCAGTGGTGTACAAGGCATAGCGAACAATGATCACGTTGATGGATACACTGAGCTCCGCTGCAAGTTTAGGTTTTGTTCATCGTTGAGTAAGAGTTGTTGGTCCGGAGGACAGGGGACAGAGGACAGCTTTCTGAGCCTTCCCCCATAAAGCTCTTGGTGAAAGCTGTGGAAGTCTCTGTAACACACAGTATAGTTTAGAGATGGGCATGATTAATCGACGATCGACTAATTGATCATTAAGAATTTTGTCAACGTAAATTTTTCATATACAAAACTAATGCTAAATAATTTCATCACACGGTGTGTCTTTTTACAATTACCATTCATAGTGTTGTTCAGCAGAGAAATAATCTGCCAAAGACGTTGACGTTGCTTGGCAACCAGACACGCTGGGGTTGATAAGTTACCGCACTACTTGCGAAGTGCTAATAAAGACGTGAATCAGGAAAAAAATCCACTTCCTTGACAGCGGTTCAGTTTGGTGTGCATAGAAGTACAGACGGACCAATTGCGAACTACTGCAACTGCTGATGTCATCTCTCGAAGTTAAAAAGTAGCAGCACCCACCCCAAACCAATCGGAATAAGTGTATACATGTCGATTATAGCGGACTACACCTTACTTACTTACTTACTGTGTCGAGCTAGCTCGGCTAAGCATCGACACTCTCCTCTTCCACTCCATCTTATCGCTCATTAGGGCGGGGAGTTCTTCGGCGTGGCACCCAACGTCATCTGCCAGTTGTTCAGGGTAGGTTCTCTTGGGGCGGCCTTGTGATCTTCTTCCATGGGAGGGCGACCAGAGTAGCACTTTTCCCGCCAGTTCTTCCTTATTCCGCCAGCAATGTCTGGCGAAGCGAAGTCTCTGTAGTCTGATGGATTGGCTGATGGGTGGGATGTTGGCATAGAGTTCCTTGTTCGTCGGATGGTCACGCCATGATCTGTTTAGAGCTGCACGGAGCATACGGGTGTAGGCCCCATCTATCTTCTTCTCCAGTTTAGATGTTGGGGTCCAGGTGGTAGAGCAATATGTGAGGACGGATTCCACTGTTGCCCTGAAGAAGTTCCTCTGGAGTTTGTCTGGGAGGTTCGATTTCCAGATTTTATCCATTCCTTTGAGTGATCCCCATTCTTTTCCGAGTCTGATGTCGACATCACGTTTGGTCGATGCGATGTAACTGCCCAGGTACTTAAAATCGTCCACCCGTTTGATCTTTTCGCCACTCAGACAGCTTATACCTGCCGATGCATCTTGATTCAGGCATATGAATTCTGTTTTGACGGCATTTACGTAGAGTCCGATTTCTTTAGCTAGCTTTTCAATGCCATGAAGGAGTGATGTTGCATTTCCAAGGTAATCTGTGAGTATTGCAATATCATCGGCATAGTCAGCGTCTGTGATCTTTTGAGCTGGATGTCGCCTACTTCTTCGTTCGGTGAGTGTAAAGCCAAGTTCCAGGTTATTGTCGAGGGCTTTTCTAAGCACATAGTCCAGGCAGATGATGAATAGGAAGGGGGCCAAGGTGTCTCCTTGTAGGACTCCGGTGGTGATGTCAAAGAAATCCGTGTCTCCATCGGGAGAGTGCACCATAGACCTAGTGTTTTTATACAGCATCATGATGGCGTCTACTGGTTCCTTTGGTATTCCATATGCAGTAAGGATCTCCTCCATTTTTCCACGGTGGATGGAGTCAAAGGCTTTCGAGAAGTCGACAAACAGAAGAGTTGCTGGAAGGTTTTTTGCATTTACTCCTTCTAACATCCTACGAATGGTCAGTATCTGTCCCGAGGTAGATCTGTTTGCTCTAAAACCATTTTGATTCTTCCTCAGTATGGGGTCAATCTCTGGGCGTACTCTGTTTAGTAGCATCAGGTTGTAGGTTTTTGCCGCGATTGCTGTTAGCGTAATGCCTCTGTAGTTCGTCGTGATCCCAAGATTACCCTTTTTTGGGAAGGGGAGTAGGCAGCCTTCAGACCACCTCGCAATAGGGTCTTGATTATAGACGCTGTTCGTCATGTCTAGTAGGGTGTGATGGAATTCTTCTAACTTCCATACTTCTGCTGGTATTTCGTCGAGTCCACAGGCTTTACCATTTTGTATGCGGTTGATTGCCAACTTGAGTTCTTCCATTGTGAAAGGACCTTTCTTTATTTTGAGCTCGCCCGTAATTATTGGCGTCACTTGCTCGTTGGAGTTTTGAGGTGGTTTACCGAGTAGGTCTTGGAAGTGTTGTTGCCAAAGCTGTAGCCGCTGTTCCTGGCTTGAGGCCTTCAGTTTGCCTCGGGTGTTCTTTTTCCTTCCGCTGATTTCGTTGACTGTCTTCCATGCTTTAGCAGCCTTTTTGTTGCTAGCCGTGGTTCTGATGTGGTTGATTTTACTCTGTAGATATTCCGTTTGCTCAGCTTCATGAGCTTTTGAGCGCCGCCCGAGTATCTTTGAATTTTTTAACATTCCCATGGGACGGTAAAGAGTTCTTAGTTTAGTTTAGTTTTTATTTGTGCAAATAAACAAGATTAAAAAAGGCAAGAAGATTTGCATAGACATACATAGATGCACGGGTGGGACAAAAGAAACCCCGAAGGGCTTATTAAGGATGTCCACCTGACATTAAAATACAATAAGGTAAAGAAAATAAAGTAAAAGAAAAAAAAAGACAAACAAAAGTAAAATTATAGAGATAAAACAACTACAAAGTCATTTTACAAAAATGAGAATACATTTGAGTAAAAGTAAAAAAGCAAAGTAAAGATATAACTAACAAGCAAAAAGACAATACAGCATACATTCAGTTTATCATATTATCATAGGCTTTTAAAATTAGGTACATTTTAAGATATTTTTTGAAAGTAGCTAAAGATGAGTGTTTACATAGAGTAGCTGGAAAACTGTTCCAAACGACTGGACCTCTGTCCCTAATAGAAAACTGTCCCAGATTTGTTCTGAAAAATTGCCGGTGAAGGAGATCTACAGATCTGGTCTGATGACTATGGATCTGTGACCTGGTTATAAAAAAACTGTTAAAAGAAGAAGGAAGTAAATTATTGAAAAACTGGAAAACAAAAGTGCCGAACTGGGGGGAGTATTCACAAAGCATTTTATCTTACCGCTAGGAGTGCTCCCAACTCGCGCTAAAACATTTTACGTAGGAGTTTTTTCTTAAAAGTTATTCACAAAGCCGCTGAGACCTACTCTTACTAAGGATAAATCACAAAGAGTGAACTAAGAGTGACGCGCCGTTGCTATGGATTACGTCAATTCTCGTGCACGAGTTTAGAAGCGGTCAGTTCGGTGATTGGTTGTTCAGACGAGCCCACCGAATCACCGAAAAACAAGGAAATAGCCTAGGCTAGAAATGAATTCCTATTAAGTAGTTATAGTGCAGTTAGCAGAATACACGCATGATGACAATTTTGTGCAGACCACGATAATGACGTTGTAGCCTGCACGTTCAAGAGAGAGAGAAAGCAAACAATAAAAATACGTAAAATCTAAAAGAAAATAAATGTTACGAACTACCCAAGTGTTGACTGATTTGTGCCAAGGTGTTTACCTAAAATGTGTTTTCAAAGTGATCCCTAAATGCCTGTCCACTCGGTTCCACACGGCCAAATTCCTTGTAATGTTGATCGCCATCATCATCATCATCATCGTCTGGCTGTGGAATGTTCCTCCGCTTGCAGAGGTTGTGTAGAATGGCACATACAGTGATTACTGTGCTTGCCCTCTCTGGGGTGAGGCGTATTTCGCCGTGGAGGACATGAAACCGACGTTTCATCTGCCCAATTCCTCTCTCCACAACATTTCGTGTATGTTTGTGTGCTCTAGCAAAGAGCCAATACGATGTGTTTTACGCATAGGATTAAGCGTAATCTGCGTAATCACTTACATGTTACACTTAAACTGTGCTCCCGGTTGTGGATTGAGGTAGGGTGTCTAGAGCCACGTCTTGCATGGATAGTCACTGTCACCCAGCAAGTGACACCCAACTGGTACATCTCAAAAGATGCCTCAGACCGCTCACCATTAAAATGCGCGAATCATGGGTAGCTGAAGATCCAGGCCACTTTGCAACAACATCCAGTAGGCTATGTTAAAATTTGCATCAAAAACAACCTGCGTGTTGATGGAATGCACTTTCTTCCTATTGACGAACACGTCCTCGTCTTTTGATGGCGCAATTATTTTTATTTTTTATAAGTTATATTTTATAATTTATAATTTTTATAACATTTTATTTCGGGACTAATCGGATTATTCCTGTTAGTCGGGGATGTTATTGCATCGCGCATTAACTCCACAATAAGTTGAATACCCTAACATTTCGTCTCACAGGCATTTTAAGATTCTTTGTGAATAGGTCTTACTGAGTTAGGAGTCCTCTTGAGGACTTTTAAGCTCTCCTAGACTTAGGTGCTACTTTTAGTCCTAAAATACTTTGTGAATTGCTCTTAGTGAAAAAAGTTAGGAGTCCTAAATTTAAGAGTGACACGCCCATTATTTTTAGGAGTTACTCCTAAATTCGCCAGTTAGGACCTACTTTTAGCCCTAAGATCCTTTGTGAATACGGCCCCTGAAGAGTATTCACATCATATATGCTTAGCAACTCCAGATTCCGAAATAATGGAGCACTATGAGCGTGCCAACTGGAGTTGGTTACAGATCTAACAAATTTTTTCTGTAACAGAAAAATCGAATTTACACTGGTTTTGTATGTACTAGCCCATACTATATTACCATAGGATATAAAGGGATAAATAAGGCAGTAATATAAATCCATGCAAATTTTCCTTGACAGCACGTGTCTTACTCGTCTAATAACCCCAATGTTTCTAGCCAATTTATTGGACACCTGTGATATGTGTTATTTCCAATTGAGCTTATGGTCAATAAAAACCCCAAGGAACTTAACATTGGAAACATTAGCGAGTGCATTGTTCGCCATAAAAATTGGCTGGATAGGATTGGATAGGATAATATTTTTAGGCCTAAATATCATATAAGCACACTTCTCTACATTAAGGGATAATTTGTTGAATTTGAACCAGTTATCCAGCCGATCGAGTACGCTATTCATTCGATCTATCAACTTGTGTTCATCTTTATCGGTAATGAAAATATTTGTGTCATCGGCATACAAAATAAAGAGAGCTTCATCAGATATTAAATGCAAATCGTTAATATAAATAAGGAATAAAAGAGGTCCAAGTAATGAACCTTGAGGAACTCCACACTGTAGATGACTGTAAGTCGAGTTAGCTCCATTCCATACATACTGTTTCCTGTTGAACAGATAACTTTTAAACCAATTAAGCTCAGTCCCAGAAACCCCATGAGCCTGTAGCTTAGTTAATAATATATTCGGATCAACGGTATCAAAAGCCTTGGATAAATCAATGAACACTCCAATTGTGAGTTCCTTGTTGTCCAAAGCTGTAGATATTCTGTTAACTAATTGGACCAGGGCCATAGAGGTAGAATGTTTGGCACGGAAACCAAACTGATAATCATACAATAAGTTATTATCATTAAGATGTGCAATTAATCTATTATATACAATTTTTTCGAGAATTTTGGAGAAGCAAGGTAATAAATAAATTGGTCTATAATTTGAAAATAGTGATGGATCCCCATTTTTAAATATGGGAATAACCTTAGCCCATTTCAGTTGGTCTGGTACTACACCTGAAGAGAACAGTTAAAAATATGACACACTGGTTTTACAACGGTGGGGAGACACTGCTTCACTAATTTCATTTTGAGATCATCAAAACCAGCACTTGTTGACTTTAGACTTGATACAATATCCCATATTTCTTTTTCATCCACAGTAGAAAAATGAAACATTGATTGACTGGAAGGAGGTCCTGTACTGTTAGAATAGAGTGGTGTTAGAGGGATTTTTGCAGCCAAAGCGGGACCAATATTGACAAAATAAGTATTGAATTCTTCAGCAATTTCAATGGGATCCTCAATACTAGAATCGTTATTATAAAATATGCTCTGAGAATTAATTTTTGATGAGGGTTTGTTGATAACTTCATTAATAATGGCCCATGCCTTCTTCATATCATTTTTTGATGTATTCAATTTCTGTTGGTAATGATTTCTCTTAGATTTTCTCAACATATGGTTGAGTTTATTTCTGTACTTTGAATACACATTACAGTTCAGGGGAGAGGGATTTGTCAAATAGTCTTTGTATAGTTTGTGTTTTTTTTATATGCTTTTTTTGAGCTCTTTGGTCAGCCAAGATTTGTGGATTTTGGGCTTAATGGATTGTTTTTCCAATGGAAAGGATTGATTGAAAATGCCAAAGAATTCATTGTTAAAACTAGAGTATGCTTTAATCAAATCATAAGTTGACAAAGTTGAATTCCATTGATTACTAGATAAATTATTTTCAAATTTCTTCACATTAGACATCTTGAAGTTCCTTAACAACACTCTGGTAATATCTTGACCTATTTCATTGGAGTGATAAACTGTAAAAATAGGAAGATGGTCTGATATATCAATTAATAATATACCAGATAATCCGTTTTTATTTGTATGGTTGGTAATGATGTTGTCAATTATAGATTTACTTGATGAAGTTATTCTAGTGGTTTGTGATATCAGGGGAAAGAAAGCATTAGCAAATAATGTGTTCAAAAATGTTTCTGAATTGGCGTGAAGTAAGTTTATGTTAAAATCCCCTAGTATGAAGCATGGCTTCTTTTCTTTCTCAATGGAATTCAAAAGCTTGTCCAGATTATCAACAAAGGAGTTAACATTTCCATTTGGTGGTCTGTAAACACAGCCAATGACAGTACGGCCAGAAAAACATGGTGCATTCACTACCTCTATGAAGATGGATTCAACATGAGAATTTGTAATGGCAATATCAGTTGATAGATCTTCTCGCAGGATGTATTTGATAGAATTTTTCACATAGAGTGATACACCGCCCCCTGGTCTATCTTTTCTGTGGTGATAGAGATGATCATAGCCGTTCATGGAATAAAAAGACACTTTAGAATCATTTAACCAAGTTTCAGTAAAACCCATTATCGATAAATGAAGAGGTAATAATGTAAGATAGTCAGTTAGTTCTTTGAGCTGTGGCCACAGTTTGGAGCGTTTCTGTCGCACACGTTCGGTGAAGTCGTTGACATAGATTTTAGAACCTTTGAGTTTGCTTCCTCTTCTCAGGATTTCTTCCTTATCTTTGAATCGCAAAAGTTTCATAAAAATTGGCTGGAAAATTGGCTGGAGCCCAGGCTGCTGGAGGTAGCCTGGGCTGCTGGGCCTAGTCTGGGCTGCTGGAGGTAGCCTGGCCTGCTGGAGGTAGCCTGGGCAAGGTGGATGGTGGCTACCTGCTCTGCTGCTCTGCTGCTCTGCTGCTCAGCGTTGTGCAGAGTGTTAAGTTGTGCAACTGTGTGCAGCTCGTGTCGCTTTTGGCAGATATCTGCAGATTCCCATGGTTTACGTTTCTTTGTCTTGAGTTTCAGCGGGATGGTGTTCTTGGCTGTTTCCCTGCATGCCGTTTCAAAATTGTCGTAGGTGGAATTTACGGAGGGGGCTGATACAGACTCTTGGAGAAAAGCAAATCTATTATTCAGCTGAATAACAAAAGTCTCATGGATCTTAGGGTTCGTCTTTAGAGTTGACCAGTCATAAGGAGCCACATTGCTTGATATTTTCTTATTTGCACGTAGACTCAGGCGGATTTGGATCGAAACAATACGGTGATCAGATGCAATGCTGACGAAGGAATTATATGCTCTGCAGTTTTTAGCACTGTTTCTCCTACACCACCTCTTCTATTCCGCATGGAATTCTATTTCGATCAAAGAATTGTATTCCAATTTACATGGACACTTCTGATCTGATTAGATTTATAATTGGAATAGATATATTCCTATCATGCAATCCAAATGTACTGTATATATGGCATTTACAAAAGTGTACGACCGTCTGTCTCTTGCGCATTCTCGTGTATTCTGAGAGATTGACGTGTATATATCATCATTTTCTATTCCGATTGAGCTGTTCTTCCACTTCTAACCGGACCAGAAATGTCCATGTGAATGCGGGAGGATGAACAATACATTTTGAATATAGCATATAAATAGTTCATTTTAATATAAAAATATCAATGATTCATCGAAAATTTTGCTTTAATTCTCCCAACGATCGACAAAGACAATTTAATGAATGCCCATCCCTAGTATAGGTGCAATTCAAATGTATTTGATTAGCCATTAATCACCATTACAGTCTCAAAGGGCTTAACAGGCCAAATATTTATGACACCCCCCTGACCCAAGCCCCCATCGATGCATACATGTTAATCTATTGAAGGATTTTTCACTTAATATTACGAATAAGTCATATAATCATAGCATAGAATACAAATTATGTGTAGATACTAGAAAATTAAATTCAGCACAGCCTAGCAGGTATTATTCCTACTTTTACGATTAGTGCTCTCAATTTCTTTATAATAAAACCGGTTCGGATTTCGAAAAATTGCACCAGGTCCTGGGAAGTCTCCCAAGTGATGTGAAAAGTGTCGATGTGGTTGTTAGCAGGGCTGTCCTCACCTTACATCCATTGAACAGCTCCTCACCCCATAACAAGGATAGTTATGCTGCGTTTTATTATCCATCCGTCTTGGAGGTCCGAGGACGTTGCCTAGCGACACGCACAAACATGGCCCTTTTCCTCGGACGGCGAACTCGCCATCTCGGTTGAACTCAGTGGTGACCGAGCAAAATTCCGAGACAGAATTCAAGATGGCTGCGCCTAGCCTATGGCCTATAGCCTTCCTATTTTGGAGAGCCTGGTACTCTGCCAATGCTACCGCGACAACAGCTTTCCGGGTGGGGTCCATGTTTTACTCCAACCGAGCGAAACATAATAAAACACTTGAAGTGTGGGCGTTCGCAGAGAATACTAAAACGCACCATTAGCCTTTTGGTGCCCATCCCAGGGGTACTTTCAGCAGTACAATAGACAACAACCATGTTGTCAACTTCTAACTGTGTTGTTTATGTGATGTTTATTGTTATTCATAGGCCTTTCTCTATCTAGTTGAACATTGGAGTGGTGGATATTGGAGAAGTGCTTATCCTTTCATAATAACAACTGAATCTTAAACGAAAGACTCAAAATTGCAGCTTTCCTATAATCCTTTGCACTCTGGGTTTTATTTATTTTAAGATTCAGTTGCTGGGAAATGTCACCACTGATGTGAATTTAGACAATTTCTCCACTGATCCTGATATGCTATTTGAATTATTAACAAATAAATGTAATTACAAGAAAATAAATTCAAGGTAAACAACAGACAATAATATTGTTGGATATCTTTTTTCTAATTTCCTCCACTAGGTGGCACTGCTGGGTCTGGACCTCCTCTCTGCCTTAGTGACCAGGCTACAGGAGAGATTTAGATCCCACGTGGGAACAGGTGAGATCCCTGTCATCTGTAATGCTTCCTGCGATACCGTAGCTATATTGTTTGACTCCACTGAAAGGAAGGATGTGTAAACCTGGTTGAGCTAAAATGACCCCTATTTCACAAAATGTAACTAAACTGGATTGAAGTTTGTGATTCAATTGTCCCGTAACTAAGTTCATCATATTTTGTAGTCATTGTACTTGGACATTGCAGGCTATGTATGTGTATGTGTGTAGGGACCCTAGTCATGCTAGTGCAGAGGTTTGGTGTTGTTTTTAACAATATTTGTGGTTCAAAAATGCAGATTTGGAAGCGAAACTCAATGCCCCAAGCCAATAACATGGACGCCAAACATTGCGCCGGGAAAACTCTAATACTCGATTTTCAATGAAAAAGGTATCTTGAGGGCTTATTTGATGGGTTTTCAAGCCAAAAGTCAGACCCTGGGTTAAATTTTCAACGGAATTTCACTTTAACATTGTAATGTACTTAGCATGGTAGGGTACTTAATCGTCAAATCACGCCGGCGGGCAAGTTTTAGTTACACCACCCCTTCCCCCCAACATGCTGGGTCAATTTTCGGGCATCATAAGGTTGAGTGATGTAGTCATATCATACACGTTTGAAAGATTAGAATCTCAGAAATGTCAACCAATGTCAACCATTCAGTGGAATAAATATGTTTAGAGAATATAGATAATTTATATCCTAGTGTCTTAGGTCAAAATAGCCCCCCTCACCCTCCCCCTCCCTTGGTGCATTCTTACTTTACCGTCGATGTGGATATCCCTAGCAATGAGTTGATGCTTCATGTTGGGTCTGGAAATGTTCATAAGAGCCTACAGAAATCGAATATCAATATTATTTTAGTCGATACATAAATGCGCAAGGGGTGTGCGTAAAGTAGCAGGCTCATCCCAAGAGTGCGGGTGTGGGGCAGGTGGTTGATTTGCGCGCTTGTGTGTGTTTTTTATCTTTATTTAATTTTGTTTTGGATTGTGGTTTTATGAACATTTTGAAAGATGGTTAAACGCCCGGAGAAGAAAGGAGGGGGAGGGAGGGAGGGAATCATGTAAATAGTTTTTTTTTGTTTATTTGTACATAGTGATTGTAATTTTACTTATTTTTGTTTATTTGTACATAGTTATATATAGTATTTTACTATTTCAGTTTTGGTGTTTTATACCACTGCAGTTTGCAGTTTTTAAGTAAAAATAATTGCCAAAACACTTTTTTTGAGCTTTTATTTGTCAAAATTGCATAGGTGGAATAGCTAAAAATTTGATTTTTGTGTGATTATGTCTCATTACATATCAGAACATCTGGTATGCTATCTAAATGGTTCACAAGAAAGCCCAGAGGGTAAACTTTCATTTGAGATCAAGATTATGCTTCTACATGTTTGGGTTCATGTGTAGTAAACCTTTTGTTTACAGTATGCATTTTGGGTAGCCAAAGGTCTTTTTTGGAGTCTCCAAAAGGACCCTGACCAAAACGAATGGACATATCATTACATAAAAGGAGCTGGAGACTTCATCTTTTATGCTTTGTTGATCTGCTTTTACACACAGCATCACAAGACCTAGGGCTAGGGCTCAGTAGTGTTTCCAAGGTATATGGAGTTATCCAGGGGTACTACGCCCCTAAAAAAGGTTTTAGAGGTTTGTGTAACCGGCTGGAAGGAAAAACAATATTGTAGCCTTCCCAGCACTGTATCAGTACATGATAGTTATTCTGATAATGTCATACAATTTTACAGACTCAGCTTTCTAAAGAGACCAAGCATTTGATTAGAGGTCATACTATGAAGGAGCAGTGCTCTCTAGAGTAGGCGCAGTGCAAAACCTAAAAATTGGCCAAAAATGGCCGAAGACCGGAGTATAAGCCGCAGCAGCTAAATTGAATGATGTGTACATATATAAGTCGCACTGGACTATAAGCCGCAGGTGTTTTAATGTTTAATTACCATTAGGGCTGGCCCGAATGCCATTTTTCAAGCTTCGAATACTCGTTGGTTTTTCCGAGCGAATATTCGAGTACTCGTTCCAGAAAAAAACACCATCAAAAACAACATTAATAATCCCTATATACTCCCTGGAACCGATTTTGACAGTATCTGCATATTTTGTTGAAGATTTAATAGCTTTTGAACGTTAATTAGTAGGCCTAAGTAGGTTGAAGTTCCTTAGTTTTTCCCCTTGAAAGCGAACAGCTGTTGTTCCGTTCCAAATCAGCTGTCCTCTGCCATCTCAGCCCTTACGGGAGCTTTTCAATTCATCCTGGAACGTGCATCTTTTCAGGGAATTTGTGCAATAAATCCATAACAAATATCGAATCGATTGTCTTATGTGTCCATATTATATCCATTATATTGTCCGGGTATTCCCAAGACGCTCACGCTCTGCTGCAAGCCAGTCACAGTTGATAGGCGCGGCGCTGTACAGCGAATGTAAACAAACAACTAAGCTAAGGTTAGCATTTCGCTAAGTATTACTTTTCCTCCCGAGATCCCGCTAATGTTGTGTTATAAAGTAAAGGGAAACAAGATATCTACTCTTCCTCCAGCTCTCTCGCTTCTCTGCTTGGTGTCGAGGGAGGCAAACGCTTATAGTTTGCCTCCCTCGGCTCTGGTAACGTCACGTATGTGAATAGCTCCGAATACTGATTTAAGCTGTAAAAATTGCCCGTAGCTGTAAAAATCCATAGATTAGCCGCACCGTTATATAAACCGCAGAATCGAAAAATGGGAAAAACGGTGCGGCTTACTGTCCGTCCACACCAGAAGCGAATTGAGCGACCAAATCGCCGGAAGTCATTCACTTTCTATGGGCAAGAGCGACCAAAGCGACCAAAGCGACCAACGCTACCAGCGGCCAAAGTTGAGCGACCAGAGCGTCAAAAAGAAGTTGAAAACTTTTTAACTTTATGCAAATGACTATTATTCGCTTCAGCGACCAAACACTGACAGCCAATCGGAATGTAGACGCTCTTCGCTTGCGTGGATCCCAGGGAACATCGGCAGGCACTTTGGTTCCTACCTACCTTTATTCACTCACTGAACAAAATGTCGGCTGAAGTATTAATTGCGGCTGTAACTGGGCACCCGGTGTTGTACGAACCCACCCTTTTTCAGTTCAGAGATCGAAACGCCATAGTGGTTTGGATATCAAGTGATGATAAGCGGGAGTATTTATAGGCTACATCTAGAACGTTCGTGTTTAAGCGGGAATCATTATAATTTGCTCTACATGCCACCAATCTAACCAACCAATCGCGTGTAGCATGCTTTAAACAAAACCAAAAAAGTTTTTGAAATCGTCACATAAACAAACTAATCGACAAGACGAGGGATAAATGACAAGGGATATATCTCTTGTCTTTTATCCCTCTATTCCCCACTATTCACGGAGCCTGAGGTGAATAATTTTTAATTAAATAGTCTAGATAGATAGATAGTCAAGTCTTTATTAATACCAAACGACACAAATCGTCGGGAATCCATTTAGGTGGTTCGTCCCACACAGGACAGTAGCCTACAAGACCACACAGAACAAGTCTGACTGGACATACACACAATACATCACATTAAAACTAGACACGCGTTGATAGATAGATAGATAGATAGATAGATAGATAGATAGATAGATAGATAGATAGATATGTTCCATTATTTGCCTTGCGGAGCCAACCAGTCCTGTGCACGTATGCAAATTAGCCATGTGCGCCAATGTCTATTTGTTTTGAATGCGACGAATGAGTGCAGATCATGATTTGCAGATCCAGATCAGTGAAACATATTTCAACTACTACAGCACGCAGGGTTTTTTGTTCTCGGTTGTAATTAGCCTACATTTTAGGATTTTTTTTATATTGGGGGGAATCACTGTCCTACTTGTTGTCGAAGCACTTTATCGAACAAGCAAAACCGTCTCGGCAATATGGCCAAGGTGTATTGGAGAGTTGACTATTTGATACGGCTGTCTGTAGGGCCTACTAAACGCATACGGCTCCTTTAAATGCGTCTGCATAATTGAATTGTACGTCATGAGCGACTTGAGCGACCAAAGCGAACAGAAAAATTCGCAGCGAAACTTTGTGAGCGACCAAGGCGTCTTTGACGCTTTGGTCGCTCCTGGTGTGGACGTACAGTTATAGTCTGAAAATGTTATTATAAAATGTTATTATCCATAGTTGGCTTAACAGTAATATAATATTCTTATATGCTATAAGTGACCAGACGTCCGAGATCAAAACTGGGAACATAATCCCAGAGAAGGGGAAACGGTCAGCTATTTTTATGTTGAAGAAACAATATATGATTAGTCTATATATACATATATATCTTGCATAAACAATGTACGAATACATTAGATATCTATACATCTTACCTTATAGACTGTATCTCTGACTGTTGCTGCAGCTTTCGAATAAAGCGTCTGCCAAACACTTAAACAACATATAAACACCTGAAAGTTTTTATATCAGCTAAAACCACCAATCTGTTTCACTGGATTCAGATAAAACCACATTCTGTCTTACCCAACAATGTTAGGCTTTGAATATCTTTGCTTGAAAGACTCCATTTATATCATGGTTACAATTATACTGTTAAGAAAGTATTGTCTTATACTTTGCCTAAAATGAGAATGCGTCATGATACAAATCTGCTGATGGAATGTTTATTTGTGGATGGATGGAGGAATGGACTGGAGTTTGCAGGTGGGAATTGATACAGGTTAATGATAAGACCAGAACGAGTGAAATTCAAAATACAATAAAAAGCAGCCAGGGTAAATGCAGACTGACCATTTAGTGTTTCAAAAATAAGAGAATAAAATACAAAAGAATTATCATGGAAAATAAATCTATCGCATTAGATTATCATGAATTAGGAGTGAAATTCAAAATACGATAAAAAGCAGTCAGGTTAAATGCAGACTGGCAATGTGAATGTAAAAAAGATCAATATCTGTGTGGGATTAAAACCCTGAAAGTTCAAGAGAGGCGGGTTGGCAATGTTGTGCAGCCTTATCTTATGAAACACTGATACAACCAATGGTAACAAGTCAGAATGGTGGTTGTCGATGCCAATCTGTGTTCCCCAAGCAGAAATACATCCTCGGTTCCAATCCTTCCTCTGACTTTATGCTGCTCCCTGGCTCCCCATCCCCACTTCAAGATGGCAGCCGCATTTCTCGCTTCCCAGCAGCCAATGCTGCGTCTATGGCATCTTAGCATCCTCCTGAAAATGAAGACCTAACATTTGTGCACATAAATAAAACCACAATAATAGAAATGAAGGAAGAAAATCTGCAGGACTGCAGATAGTTGTAACCCAGCCACGGAGCGGAGGTTGCCGTCAGTTGCCCTGCAATATTCATTCCGCGTAACATTGTTTGTGTCGTCTTGTAGTCCTGCCCAGCCTCATAGACAGACTGGGGGACTCCAAAGACCAGGTTCGGGACCAGGACCAGATTCTGCTGCTCAAGATCATGGAGCAGGTCGCCAGCCCACAGGTAAAAAAACGCACACGCACAACCCTTTTTTTTGTTTTTGGGCTCTGATGCGACCTATGATGTTTTTGTTCTTAATTAGTTTTTGTTCTGAAAATTGTAATATTAGTTTGTGTAGTATAATAAAATCGGCCTCTAAATGTTTGTTTGTACGCGTGTGTGCGTTTGCATGTGGCTGTGCAGTACTTATGGGACCGGATGCTGGGAGGATTCAAACACAAGAACACCAGGACCAGAGAGGGAGTGTGCCTTTGTCTCATCACAACGCTCAGCACGTACGTATAGGTAGACGTGCTCACTGATCTTTCATACTTCAGGCGTTCCCTACAAAGCACTATGGGCGACTTTGCCTTTTGGGTTGAGCACCTTTGATTCCTTGATATAACGGTGCACCACATAATGTGTTAGGCAGCTCACTTTGACATCGGATGCCAAACTTAATTCAAGAATTCACGCATTCACTACCTCACATAAAGTAAACATTGAGCCGTTTCAGAGGTTCAGGCTCTAGATCGATTTGAGTTAAAGTATTCTTACTATACATGATTTTTTTAATTCAATCACAGCATACAATAATAATTATTTGTTGTTTCAAAAATTCATAAAAAGGCAGGCCCTAGCCGGCATTACTCCTGATTTAAGGATGAGTGATGTCAATTGGTTTTCAACAGTTTCCAAAAATTGCCCCAGGCACTGGGAAGTCACCCAGGTAGTGATGGCAGTCTGACACTGAAGCATCGATACGTGCTTCATACAATTAACTACACTAGCCATAAAAAAACCTGCTTCGAAGGTTGCTTTGGTACGGAAAAATCACTTGAGATATGACGTCAGAAACAGCAACTGCTTCTTTCTCTGAATGATTCACCTGAGTGGTTCGGGGCGCCACACAGGGACCACTCAGGTGCTTCCACTGCAACTGGCACCGCCTTGTTTCAAGTTTGAATTGTAGCGCCTTTAAAGCATAAAAAGTTGAATGCACAACATTGCATTTGGTTCGTAGTAGCCTATCTCATACTGTGACAGTCATTGCGTTCGTATTGATTTATCATCATTATGGAAGCATGGAAGAGAGGAGGAGCCACTGGTGTACTGGATCAATCACAAAAATGTGTACCTTCATCACTTCATACTGGCGCAACAATTTTTAAGTACACCGGCCTCATCTGTGCCTTCTGAACAAGTGTTCTCCAAATGGGGAGAAGTTGTAAGCAAATAAAAAAGAAACAGGCTCAGTCCAAAAAGTGTTGAAAAAATAATGTTTCTAAATCAAAATCTTTGAGTATTCCCTATCCCACATACCCCCTGGTTACACAAGCACACCCAATTTGTGCCATATTTTCCAAGCATATCCTAATTCTCCCCAAGCACTCTCTGCTCATTAACACCAATTCATTAATCTCCATTTGTAAAACTAATCATATCGCAATCTTTGTATATGTGTGCATGTATATATAATCACACACCGTGTGTGTGTGTTCGCACTAGATTTATGTCACTGTCTTAAAGCCTCCTTGCCACTATCTGGCCCGGATAATTAAGTTGCAGCTTTGGCTCTTCACCAGGAGAGGTCACTGTTAGTGAAGCTTCATGTATTGAACCCATTTTCGAAAGCATATGCCAAAGTGTTTCATTGCTTTGCCAAACTTCATTTACCCATCACTAGCTGTTAGAAGGGCTGTGTAAGGAATATTTGAAGAAAGTTGATATAAAGACACATTCAACAGAGAAGTTCTCACTGATCTTTCCTACTTTCAGCTGATCCCCGCAAAGCACCATGGTCAATTTTGCCTTTGAGTTGAGCCCTTCTATTATTTTATTATTTTAACAGTGCACCACGTTAAGCAGTCACCTGTAACATGGATGCCCAACTTAATTCAAGAACACACGCCATTTAAGGCCTCACATGAAGTAGTAGACATTTAGCCATTTCAGATGTTTGGGCTCTAGACTGATCTGAGTTCATATATTGTTAACGCCAAAAACATTCTTCCTCTCCCTTCTAGGTACGGTGCCCAGGGAATTACCCTCAGTAAAATCGTCCCCCACATATGTAACCTCTTGGGGGACCCAACCAGCCAGGTAGGACTGTGACTGTTAGAAAAAAGGAAAAGGAATGACATTTGATACTTCAGTTTTCCAACATTTACAGCGGTCTGGGCTAATGACAAGGCTAATAAATAGCCTTATTTAACAATTGTATAATCATATACAAGAACATTGACGTTGTTCATTGAAACAGCAAGGTTTCAATGAATGAAGGCTTCTACACAAAACAGCTAATTATTCATCATTCAAATAACAGTGTTGTAGTTAGTTTGCAGTGTTATGGATCAGCCAATAGATCTGCTGCCCAGACACAAAGGAGCAGAGCCTGGTAAGAGGGACTCTTATGGACAATAGAGCCTCCTGGTGTCGGGTTTCAGAACTGCACCTAAGAACATGCACATCTACATGGAGGATGTTGTACAGTATATGTTGAAATGTTTAAATTTCTTTCAGAAATTACCTAAACCGCCAGCATGGAGCGATGTCCATCCTATTTTGTAGAAATAAATCAATTAAGTTGAATAACGTCGACGACAAAGACATACCATAGTTGTACTATTGCTGTAGTTACTTGGGCAGCAGTAGCTCAGGAGGAAGAGCGGGTTGGCTGGTAACTGCAAGGTTGCTAGTTCAATACCCGGCACCTCCTAGCTGAGTGTTGAGGTGTCCCTGAGCAAGGCACCTAACCCTAACTGCTCCCGACGAGCTGGCTGTCGCCTTTGCATGGCTGACTCCGCCGTTGGTGTGTGAATGTGTGTATGAATGGGTGATTGTGAGGGAATATTGTAAAGCGCTTTAGGTGGCCACTGGTTACAGAAGAAGCGCTATATATATATAGTCCATTTGCCATTTACTTCATAATCTTCTCTGCTTTTAAAGGCAGAGATCTTCTACAAAGAAGGTCACATTGTGGTTGACTGGTTGAAAAACATAAAGCAAACATGCTCAAATACCGTCACCTGGTTTGGACGAGACTTTTGCTTCTGCTTTTTTTCTACTTTTGCTTTGAATACAAGACTGGGTCCTTTCCATTAGTTCCCATTTTTTTTTAACTATAAGAAGCTTCCAGAACAAACACCATCCCCACTGAATAAATCGAAGGATCAGTTGACCTTTTAAAGATAGATGGAGTAAAAGGGAAACAAAGAAAGAGAATTGGGGCAGGAAAAGGAGCGAGAGCAGACAGTAATGGTGTTGTGTGCTTGTGTGTGTGTGTGTGTGTGTGTGTGTGTGTGTGTGCGTGAATGCGTGTGTTTGGTGAGCAGGTTCGTGATGGAGCGATCAACAGTCTGGTGGAGATCTACAAACACGTTGGTGAGAGAGTCAGGATGGACCTCACTAAGAAGGGTCTGCCGCAATCACGGTACTTCACCTAAACTTTATCAAGCACACACACAGGCAATGGGTGGCCATTGGGAAAACCTGCTGGCGTCTCTCTTGTCTCTCTTTGTTAGGTCTGTCAACCTTCTTTTTCATTGAATTTATTGGCAGGCTACACTGTGTCGCGCTGCTATGATGTCACGATGCTTACGTAGCTGCCGCGGCTTAAAATCCTCTCTACCATAAGGTAACTGTCGGAGGTGGAAATACGAACCGTAGACGAGCTTATCTGCTCCGAGCCGCACCTAACCGTACCGCACCGTACCGCACCGCTCGGTGGAAACGAGGCATAAGATGCCACATGCCACAGGCCAAAAATTACAAAGTATCCATAGATTTGTATCCAGCCTCAGAGAGGAATTATTTGGTTCTCATCCTCATTTAACCCTAACTCCAACAATGCCTTTCTGTGGTGTCTAAAGGATATAATACAAACACACTATATTTTTACTAGGTTGATGGTGGTCCGTACATCATAGAATATAGCATATACATCCAATGCCAATACAGTACAAAGTATCGAAAGAAAGATAGAAGGGTAGTGTGGCAAAGGCACTAGGTTCAATCCTTCATATACATAGCAGACCTTTAGGAGTCCTTGAGCAAGATGCCCTCAACCATACTTGCTCCTCAATTACCTAATCCACTGTTAATCACATTGGATGAAAGTAGAAGTCAATAATATCATACATGTGTGTTGCGACACACTTGAAAAAGACAATATGGAATGTAACTTGTGGAGTTTGGAAAGAGGAGGTGGAACCGAGGAGGCCACATGGGCTAGTACGTGTAGAGTATCAAGTGCCACTGTGATCCGAAGACTCAATCAATGCATCCAAAATTCAATGACATGTTCTTTGGAGCCCTTACGTTTGGTCATAGTCTGAATGACTTGTGAGTCTAGATGAGGATTAGACATCGGTAAATCAAAAATCTTTCAATTTGAAAAAGTGAAATGCTCCAAGGCATAATAATTCGGCCTGTGCTAAAGTTGGCTTTCTTTATCAGAGGAGATGACTGGCTCTCTGCTGGCTGCTGGGTGACGAGGCTGAGGATAGATCAAAGCCTCACTCTTTTAATTCCCCTGTTATCTCAGCCATAGCCTCAAGCTAGCCTGTGTGAGCTAGCTTGCTATCAGCAGACGGTTAACATGGGATAACACAGGAGCACATCTAGGCAGTTGTACAATAAAAAATACATCATATGTATTTATATTTATACAATTATATTATTATAAAATTAAATAAATTACATTTTTAATCAATTGGTAATTATTATTATTGTTACGATTAGAAACTAAATTTGATCCATCCTTCCATCCATGTAAAAAATTATCCGTGATTGAATGTGATACACGTTCAAACACACACAGGCACACGCATATACACGCACACACATATACACACTTGCAAACTCAGTGTACTGCCGAAAATATTTTTTTTATGGCCAGATTCAGATTTGTTACATAACCACCACCTCCTAGTCCTTCAGTTGAACTATACCACCTAGCCCCTGAGGTCTTCTGCTACAACCTTTCCTCCATCCATCCAGACCTTGATGGTAACAGTTATGAACAATTTCACTCCATCACGTGCCCGTTCCTCGTTTCCCTGCTCCCCCCTAGTTCTGTTCTGCCATGATGAAGCAGTTTTTTCTCTCTCTCTCTCTCTCTCTCTCTCTGCAGGTTGAATGTAATCTTCAATAAATTTGATGAAGTCCAAAGATCTGGGAACATGGTAGCGACCCCGGGTTCAGGTGAGTGTTTTAATATGGAACTCTCTATTAAGCTTTCTGCTAGAGTGTTTACCTAGTCTAATGTGTGCGGATGAGTGTGTGCGCGTGGTTGTTTGTGTGTGTTGTTTGATATTGTGGCGACCCGGCCCAAGGAATGTCTCTGTCACTCTGGAATCACCATTGTAAAACGGAAACCGCGTGGGTCTGCTCCCAACGCAAGGAAAAACTAAAATAATACTGGTGGCTCCTTGAGCCACGGAAGAATCAGGGCAATTGTCTTTCCGAAACGGCCGGTCACCTCCCTGGATGTGGGAGTTCATTCCTGTCTGGCGATCCTTTCCGGTGTCGCGTTCAGTGTCGCCAAACGTCGTCCGGGCGTGCGTGCTCCCTCGTGAGTGCTGGGCGAGTGTCCGTTAAATCCAGTAGTCGTCCCGTCCAAATCGGATCCTGGAGGTTCCCTGGTCGCAACGTGCTTCCAGCTCCTCTGCCTAAGAAGACATAACACAGCCTTTTGATGTCACATGGCCTTCCTCTTCTTCCGCCGCAGGTTTTCTCCATTGCGCTGATTAGTTTGAGGTAGGGATGGGCGTGAGGAATCGATTACTCGAGTACTCCTCGTTATAAATGAACTCGGTTGGTGGACAGGCAAACTCGAGTTTGCATATACACTAGGGCTGTCAAAATTGCTCAAAAATGACATTCGAATGTTCGTTTGGAAAGAAATCACGAATTCGAACTATTCGAATATCGCGTTTTTGGATACATTTCGAACGAATATTCGAACTTCGAATATGTTTGCCGTCTCGTTGAGAGTGCTGGTGGGCCGCGGCTTCCTGCTGGGCATTTCCTTACTTTAAAACGAGGGACATCGCGAACAGACAGAGGCTCATTCACAAAGCAGTTAGGCGCTTGTACCGCGGGAGTGTTTTTTCACATTCAAATATTATGAGGGACATCACGAACAAACAGAGGCTCACTCACAAAGCAGATAGGCGCTTGTGTAACCGAGCGTTGGCACTTAGATATTTATATGACAAGAATGACACAAGCGTGGAAGGGAAAATAGTCTCGTTTACTTAGTACATATCAGAAGTCACCCAGTCACAGCGTGAGAGCTGGAATACCTATATCCAAGTACGGAAACCCCGAGGGGATAAAATACATTCGCTCTTCACAATACTAGTCTGTTACACTTGTACCGCGGGAGTGTTTTTTTCACATTCGAATATTATGAGGGACATCGCGAACAGACAGAGGCTCATTCATAAAGCAGATAGAGGCGCTTGTACTGCGGGAGTGTTTTTTCACATTCGAATATTAATTTTCACGTTCGAATTCGCGTTGTTGGATACATTTCGAACGAATATTCGAACTTCGAATATTCGTTGACAGCCCTAATATACACACAAACAAAGTTTTCTGCAAATGTAGCAAATGTATCAATTTTCTGTTGGCGCCACTAACGCATGACGTGGGCACAAAGTAAATTAAATGCATCCATTTCCATGGCGCGTTCCGTGCCGTGTGCAGGCACGCCAGAATTCAATAAGTTAAGAGATGGCGGTTAAAGCAAAGCGCAGCGAAGAATTGAAATACTTTAAAGAAATAGGAGATCATAAGGTGAAATGTAAAATATGCCAAGCGAAATCGAGCTACCAGAAAGTACTATGCGGCAACATATGCCGCATAGTATATTACAAGACGCAGCTGTAATCCCGGGCGTGTAGAGAAGATCAAAACGCTGAGTATTTCCATAGTCCATTTGCTGCCGTTTTATTTGCAGCTTTAAATTATTTGCAATGGTTAGGCTACTTGTTTCGTTTTTGTTTTTTTTAAACTGTTACAGGCCTTGGTTCGACGTGATTTAAATTGTGAGACGCATATTTATTTTTGTAAGGAAAATGTGTTTTGAACGTTTGCAAAAATAAATAATGAATACTCTGATAACTCTGACTGTTTTGATGGAGAATAAGCATTACATGTTTGGTTGGTAATATTGCCGTTCATCATCAGGCCTATTCCTGCTGCAGATGCGTTGCATTCTAAAAATAGATTTGATTTAACGAGTACTCGATTGATCCTCGAGGAATTCCTTCGATCACTCGAGTTAGGAATTTACTACTCGTGCCCATCCCTAGTTTGAGGTGTTGCGACCGGGTTGCCACACTCCTCCACCGTTGGTTGATACCTCGGGTTGTCTCTGACCGACCAGAGGCAAGTATCTCGGCGGGACAGAGCATTGGCGTGTTCCCTGCCCAGCCGGTGGTCCACCTGGAACCTAAAATCCTGAAGGGCCCGGAACCACCTCGTCCCTCGTCCCACCTCTATTCCTCTCCAGCCCGGACCTGCGAGAGTACCGCTCCCAGTCCCACTTCGGAAACATTGGTGTGGACTATTAGGAGAGAGAGAAATCAGGTGTTATCAGGATGGGTTCCGAGCAGAGGGCTCGTCGAAGGTTACCGAATGCCCTCTCCGCTGCCTCCGACCCTGTTACCCGGTCTGGCAGGGCCTTCCGGGTCAGATCATTTAGGGGGCTGGCCAGAGTGGCGAAGCCGGGGATACTCTACCAGGCCAAGAAACGATTTCACCGTTTTTTTGGAGGTGGGGCGGAGCCAGTCCCGGATGGCTGCAACCTTGCTCTCCTGGGGTTCCCCCCCCCCTCCCACGTCCGACTTGGTAACCCAGGCATGACGTCTCCTCCAGACCAAGGGGGGCCCTGTGGTGGGTTGGCCGTGAGCCCGCCGCTGTCGGAGGTGGACATCCCAGCTGGCGCTGTGGATTATGATATCGTCTTATGTATGCTGCTGCGTACGCCTGGTGTGGCCGAAGGAGTTGGTCCATCATCCGCTGGATTGTGGCGGGTTTGCCATGGACGCTGAATTGGAGGACAGTATACTGATATAGACCACCCGGGGTCGCAAACGCCATCCTCTCCTGAGCGGCTTTGGTGAGAGGAACCTGCCAGTACCCCTTGGTGAGGTCCAGGGTGGTGGGTAGTGGGCGGGTCCGAGCTGCAAAATCAGTTCCTGGGCATGGGGTAGGCGTCGAAGTCCGAGACCTCATTCAGCCTCCAGAAGTCGTTACAGAATCTAAAAGTCCAATCGGGATTGGGGACCAGGACGACGGGACTAGACCAGGCACTGCGCAACTCCTCGATGACACAGGGTTGGAGAATTCTGGCGACCTCCTCCCGGATAGCGTTCCTATGGGCTTCTGGGACCCGGTAGGTTGGGACACGCACCGTGACGCCTTGCACTGTTTTAATGTCATGTTGTGCGACGTTGTCCTCCCGGGTACTTCCGAGAAGACATCCCGGTGTTGTAGGATGACTTCCTCGAGGTCCTGCTTCTGGGCGGGGCTGAGGTCGTCTCCCACGGGGACCACCGGTATGTCGCTTCCGGCAGCCAGAACCAGGGGGGCTGGTGCCGGAGGGGAAGTTCAAGTCCGCCACTGCTGGGCCGGAGATGGTCGGAGATGGTTCCAGACGATGGGCCAGACCTGCGCCATGCGGTCCTGCACCTGCTCCAAGTGGTCCACCATGGTGCGATGAGGGGATGGCCGACTCTCCCACGCCTCCTTGGCGAGGTCGAGGAGTCCCCTTGGTCTTCTCCCAAACAACAGCTCGAAGGGGGAGGAACCCATGGAGGCTTGGGGCACTTCGCGGACTGCGAATAGAACATGTGGCAGGAGCTGGTCCCAATTCTACCCGTTGGTGTCCATGGCCTTCTTAAGCATTTGTTTGCGGGTCTTGTTGAAACGTTCCCGTTCCACGAGCCCCTCCGTCTGGGGGTGGTACACCGAGGTTCGAAGCTGTTTTACCTGGAGGAAGCTAAGCAGTTCTTTCATTACCCGTGACATGAAGCAGGACCCCTGGTCTATTAGTACCGCCCTGGCTATCCCTACCTGACTGAACAGAAGCATGAGCTCCTTAGCTTCAGGATACCTGGCGGCGTAGTCCACCAATACAAAAATATACCTATGACCCCGGCTGGTTTTCGGGAGAGGCCCGATAATGTCAAGTGCTAACCGGTCGAACGGTACCTCAATAATCTGCATGGGGATTAGAGGGTTTCGAACCGAGGGTCTTGGGGCAGTACGCTGGCATTGGGGGCATGTCTGACAGTACTGGACGACGTCTCTTTTCACCCCGGGCAAATAAAAACGGTCTAAATTCCTGTCCCTGGTTTTATCCATGTCTAGGTGGGCCCCTAGCAGATGCGAGTGTGCCATGACCAGGATTTTGCGAGGTACCACCAGTTGTTCGGTCCCCCCCCCCCACCCCTCTCTACTACCCGATACAGCAGGCCCGCCCTGGTGCTGATGTAAGGATGTGGTAAGCAACCCACCGACTCCCAAGCTTGGCCATCATGGGCGAGGACGTGACTCCAGGCGGGTTTCAAGACATCGTCCTGTAGCTGGGCGCTGGTGAACTGTCCAGGTCGATCTGTTCCTCCCCCCCTGTCGGAAAGAAATTCGAGAACTCGTTGAGAGGGGAGCTCTCGGATTCTGCTTGCGAGCCGGTCTGCTCGGTAGCCGTCAGGGTGTCCGGGGTGTCTAGGTGTGGCCCCGTAGAGTCCGCTCGGTGGGATCCTCCTGTCGAGCGGGCTGGGGTACCCGGTGGGGAGGGGCCATCCCCTTCGGACCCGTCGTCCTCTGCAGACGACTCTGCTGGGGGTGAGTGGGCCACACGAGCACCATAAGCGGGTCGGCCTGGTCGCCGTGCCGTCGTGGCTGGGCCTGTAGTGGTCAGGAACCCTGTTCGGGGTTCCACAGCCTGTGGAATATTGGGCAGTCCCTACCAATGAGTAGGCATACGGGGAGGTGGGGCTCGATCCCGACCCGTGCCGTAAACATGCACACAGGCGACCTCTAGGGGCTCCCCCCGCCTTCCCCCAGCTAGGTCGGCCGTAGGAGGGTCACGACACTGCTTGTATCCAGGAGGGCCTGAGCGTCCTTGTCCCCTACGCATGCTAGGAGATTTGGAGCCCCGGGCTTCTGATGAGCCCATCAGGATGTCAGGAGACACAGTCCCACAGGCCGAAGGCATGCATACATCCCGGTTTCCGGGACACCCTCTGGCTAGGTGACCTGTATGTCCGCAGCTAAAGCACCGTCTATCCTCTCGGGGAGAGGGTCGGCGGCCTCGGTGGGGGTGATCGTTGTGAGGAATTCGGTCCTCGCCTATCCCTACGCGTCTCAGCGGGCCGCGATGGGGTCTGGATGCAGAAAATCAGCTGTTGAGCTACCTGCCAGTTCTCCAATTGCCGGACCAACTCGTCCACCGTGTCGGGGTGGTTGTTGGCTAGGGTTCTCCGGGGGTCTGGCGGGAGCTGATGGATGGTGTTGCCTATTAAAACCCGATCCAGGAGGCTGGGTCCTTCCCCGGCCGTGAGCCATACTTGACGCCGGGTACTGACTGGCGCGCTCCAGCGTCAGATCCTGGCTCGCCTGCTGTGCGGGTCCGGTGAGGAAGGGGGGCAGTATGGGAGCCCACTGGTCTTCCGGCCACCTCTCCCGACGGGCCGTCCTTTCGAACATCTCCATGTAGGCCGCCACGTCGTCATCCGGACCGAGTTTGGTGAGGCGGCTGGTAGGCGCTGAGGTCGGGGATTCATGCACTGCTTACTGGGTGAGTCGTAGTACCGCCTCCCGGAGAAGGCCGAGGCTCTGGGCAATGTCTCTCTGGTTAGCGGTTTCCAGTGCTTGGTCCTGTTGCTGACGCTGGGTGGCGGCGGCGGCCACGTCTCCGTCCGGGTTCTGCATTGAAAAGTGGAATGGTAATCCGAAAATAGTCCGTAAAGTGGTCAAATTGCCCGCATCCTCCACCATATGTGACAACCTGGCCCCAGGAATGTCTCTGTCACTCTGGAATCACCACACGTCAGGGTCCAGTTTAAGCCAAATGAGGCATTTATTAAATTCCGTCCACCATCTCTTCTCTGGGCCGCCTGGACCGAGTTGTTGGGACCAGGTTGCCATAATACCAAAGGCTCCATATTTATCAACCTACGAACATGTTCAATTGATTTTGGGGGGGCAGTAGCTCAGGAGGTAGAGTGGGTTGGCTGGTGGGTTGACAACCTGAAGGTTGTTGGTTCGATCCCCGGCTCCTCCTAGCCGAGTGTCGAGGTGTCCTCGAGCAAGGCACCTAACCCTGACTGTTAGCTCCCGACGAGCTGGCTGTCGCCTTGCATGGTTGACTCCGCCGTCGGTGTGTGAATGTGTGCGTGAATGGTGAATGTGAGGCAATATTGTAAAGCGCTTTGGTTGGCCAATGGTTAGAAAAAGCGCTATATAAATGCAGTCCATTTACATTTACATTTACAATAACGAGCCTCTAAGTATACACTTGGACTGTAGACTGCTGATGCTTTCCTTACTATAAAAGGTTTCACTATGCTGCCATTTACTTTGAATGCATGTGACTTGACTTTGGTGGGGCTTTGGAGACACCTGTACAGATAATAAAATCACACACACAGTGCTCTGTGGTTTGGGGTACTATATCCTGCATAGTGTACGTTTTACCACCAGTTAACACATTCAAAGTTACCAGCATGTGCTTATGTCTTTAATGCCCTGGTTCCATGAGGATTAAATAACATAACTCCTCTCTATAACCTCTCTAGAAAAGTCACTGCCCATTGGTTGTGTGTGGGCGTGTGTGGACGTCTGTCTGGACGGTGTGTGTGGACTCGTGGAGTTCTGTCTGGGCGGTGTGTGTGGACGCGTGGAGCTCTGTCTGTGTGTGGACGCGAGGTGCTCTGTCATGGTGGTGTGTGTGGATGTGTGGACGTGTGAAGCTCTGTCATGGTGGTGTGTGTGGCGCTTGGAGCTCTATATGGGCAGCAGTTGACTTTGGTGTCCACGAGAAAGTAAGCCTTTTCGAACACTTGGATTGATAGCGACTTATTTCATACCAGCGTCCGAAGATAAGGCTTCCCAGACACAAATATTATAATGCTACGGTGGTTGTCGATTATCTAGCTCCGTCTGAGCAGCGATGTATTTAATACCCGCTTCCGAGTCAAAGGCTTCCCGGACAGCTGTAGTATAACACTACGGTTTTTGGCGGATTATCATAGAACATCGCTTATTATAACGCTCATAACAGTCACACAACGAAGGTACTAAACGAGAATCATACTATCAGCCTAAAACACTTTTTTTTTATCACATAGTGTTCAAATTCCATCTTTAACACCCCCCGCTTTTTATGGCCCATCGTTTAGAACAACATAAATCCCCTCTAGAATGTCTAGAGAATCCACATGTGCTTTGTTGCCCATCTTGTTAGTAAATGAATGAGATGAACGTACTAACCGTAGCATTATACTACAGGTGTACGGGTGAATGAGCAAGGGAGAAGTTGAGAATACAAGAGAAAAGATCAGCCAAACCTATGGTGGCTTTGATAAATGTTACTTCATTCTATAACTTTTCACTCTAAAATGACAGTAGAGTACTGGCAGTTTCACCAGTAAGTGACAGTTTATTTACGGTAATATTTCTGTAAAATTATAAATTCACTGAGACTGTAATCTCAACATACCGCTGTCATTTTTCAGTAATCTACTTTAAATACTATGACTTTTAATCGATTGGCGCTCTCTCGCCCCTATCACCGCTCGACTACGAGAGCAGGCTTTTATTTCATCACCAACCTGACACACAACCAACACAGATGTTATCCTACCACCGTAAATACCTCGGTGGCGCTGCCCGATTTCCCCCAACTACAACAAAGCAAATGTTATTTTTCCCAAGATTCCTTGCTATTTGCAGTATATGGCTGTAAATGTAAACATTGACTGAAGAATTCTTGAAGAATCATTGCGACTCTCACAATGCACTGTTTTTCAATTATAGAATTTCACTGTAAATTAACATCAAAGTCTTACAGTGTACCATCTAAATAATTGAATATAATTGTCATCTATTGAATGCCTTCAGCATGCCAATGTCCGAGCAGAGACCTGATTTAATCAAAGAGGACCCTGTCTGAGGTCCTAGTTGAAGACTAGGACTTACACTCATTCCACGGTGCACCTATCCAGTTATGACAGCAAGAGAGAGAGAGTGGAGGGGGTCCTATTAAGATGTCACAGGGCAGGAGGGGGATGAGAAGAGGGGATGAGGGAGGAGGAGAGGAGAATAGAAATCGGAGCTCCAAAACGGAGCGTAAAGGCGAGAGAGTGAAGGAGGGAGGGGGAGAGAGAGATAGCGAGCACATGAGAAAAAAAAGAGGGGATTAATCAAAACCAACCTGTCTCTAGATCGGCATTGAATAGTCATATGCAGGGGTTGTATATAGGACACACACAGGTATACAGACATAAGAGCAGGGCGAGAGAAATGCAAAGAGACTAACAGATGGAGAGAGAGTGTCAGAACATAGAGAGTAAGAGATAGTGAGCGACAAAGAGAGAGAGAGAGCAGAACATTCAAATGCGTAGCAACGCTAGTCTCTCAGTAGCTCCTCTCTGCGTAGAAGGAAGGCTTTGCACCATGACAGCAGGAGAAGGTACGCCACCCACACACACACACCCACACACACACACACACACACACACACACACACACACACACACACACACACACACACACACACACACACACACACACACACACACACATACACACACACACATCAGGGTAGATGTAGAGCATATTGCTTTGCAATCACTTTCTGCTATCTAGTATGAATACGGATGTATGTGCGTTCTCCTGCAGATCTTTCTTACCAATTGCTGGTGTGTTTACAGTCTTGCTACCTGCTACCTTCTTCATTGAAAACTTTCCTTCCTCTGTTTTGGGATTTTTTATTGAAATCACGAGTCATGGCTGTTGGGCAAGATTACTAGATGGTGGGTGGGTGTTGGTGTAGCTGAGAGGCGGACATGCTACAACAGTCACACAGTGACTGCACTGTGCTGGCTCTTGACCACCGAAGTCATGGGAGACCGCCACCTGCTCTTCCTTTCTCCAGTCTCCCCCTCCCCCAGTCAGTGGGGGGATCAGAGATCCTGCAGCATTCTGTGTTGGGGGTTTCGTCATTTGTTGTTGTGGTTGTAATTTTAGCCTCTAGGTATAGCAATGATTGCTTCATGCTGTACATGGTTGCTTTGTGTTTCTCTCACTTCTATTGAAGAGTTCAACACATACGTGTTGAACACACATGGGGTATACTATGAACTTCGATTAGTGGGTTAGCGAGTTATGTTGCGCTCAAAGCCTTGGTTAACTGTGACACGAAAGTCGATCTCTTTTAGCGTTGATGTATCAATATGGTGATTTATGCTGCCAACCAAATTTGGTTGGGAGGAGGTTCAGGGCTCCAGAGTGCGCCTAATTTGGGCGCACATGCGCCTAGAATTCGGGGTAGTGCGACCAAATATTTTATTTGGGCACACCGGTGCGACTGAAAATGTATCTGGTATAATTATTGTTTTTTGTTTTCTTTTACAGAGCAGTCTATTCATTATATTGTAATAACCACGGAAGAGGCAGTGAATGAAGTATTGATTAGACAGCGATTTATTAGATACCTAATAAACCGTTGGAACACGCAAGACCGGTAACAATAGCAACGCCGGTAAACAAACCCGCGAAGCCCAATCCAGGGGCCTGTACTAGAAAGCTCGATTAGAGGGTTAGCGAGGTATGTTGAGCTGAAAGCCTGGGTTAGCTGTACCACAAATGTCAATCTCTTTAAGCGTCGCATGGTATCACCATGGTGACTTACGCTCGCAACCAAACCTGGTCGGGAGTAGCTTTTCAGCGAGTCTACCCGGAGATCGGCTACTTATATCGGCGTGCGCAGCTTCCTAGCCCCTCCTCCGATAATGGCGTCACCATTTGTGGGTGTTCCCATGGACCTCGGCGCACTTATCATACAGGCGTCTCTCTGGAGACAGAGGGTTTTTCGGGACAGAACCGATCCCTTGGCATTGTCTAACGATATTCTTTATGAGAGATACTGATTCAGCATTTATTTAAGGCATTTATTTAATGGTCAAAATATTATTAATCAATGGCGTAAATATCGACGGTGCAACCGGTGCAGCTGGTCAACAACTCAGCGCAAGGCAGGCACGGTCTAACGCCCCCCCCCCCCCCCCCCCCCCCTCAACAACTCAAAACTTTGGTGCACCGAAAAATTTAGTCTGGAGCCCTGAGGTTATCAGCTAAGACTTTGGGGTTAGATTGGCTACTTAAAGCTAAGCGCCGTTTCCTAGCCCCTCATTTGACAATGGCGTCACCACTTTTGGGTGTTCTGTTGGACCCCGGAGCCCGTATTGTACAGGGGTCTCTCCGGAGACAGAGGGTCTTTTGGGACAGATCTGATCCCTTGGCATTGCCTGAGAATATACTTTATGAGAGAAAGGTTCTCATCAGAGGGAATTCGCTATTTGATCGTCCTTGTTGGACCTGATGTAGGCAATGCTACACAAAGAAGCTGTGCACTTAGTGTCCCAAAAAAATAGGGTGTGACATTCTATTCGCAGAATGGCACATCCTATTTTGTGTTTTTTTCGAACTTGAACCTATGTTCTCAAAGCCGTGCTGGCGCCACATCTAGATGGGGGTAAAAGGCATGATGAGGTTTGAACCCCGATCGCTGGCTTTCGGGTCTTATACTAATCCAATACGCTCCCGCCGCTACATCTTAGCAGTTGAAATAATATGCAATATATTTCTTACATAGGGTGTATTTAAATGAATTCCCTAAATGATAGGATAAAGCAGGTTGGACGTTGCTTTTGCATTTTGAAATCATCATCACCCTATTTGGATTAATGGCAAACAATTCTGTTTTTGACAGTTATTTTTAGCTGTTTTTGACATTATGCAGAATCTTTTCACTTACGTATTTAAATGATCAGGTATTTTTTGCCATAACCCCTCCCTGTCCTTATTATATCTATTATTTGATTCTTGAACTCCTCATAGCAGTTCATTATGAGTATCTGTTCCTCTTGAGGGAAATATTCTGCCCTTGATCTATCTATTTTGTAAAGGTGAGTAAAATGTCTGTGCTCTCTCATAATAGAGACATCTCCCGCCAATAGATCCCAAGAAGACCTGCTTCTGTCTCTCCCACCCCCAACGGAGAGTTCAGTTCCACTGGGGTTAAGTTGAAACGAAGCGTGGGTCATTTCTACAACAGGCAGGCACATGCATAATGCAGTCTAGCTCTGCACCTATAGGCTGGATCCACACCAGAAGAGGAGCAGGGGGCTGAACCCCGCGGCCATGTTTAAAGATTCTAAATACCCCATAAGGGGGTGGACTATTATCAAGCTTTGCGAGCCTGCTGTTCAATGGTGTCTTTAACACAGTAAGTGTTTATATTTGTTTTGATCCCTGAGATCTTTGTTTATATGGATGCTTGTTTGTGTGTGTGTGTGCGTGCGTACGTGCGTGCGTGCGTGCGTGCGTGCGTGTGTGACTAAGCTAACTGTCCCTTAGTTCTCCAGTGCTTGCTGTTATATAAACACTTAGCACGTTGCCGGTTTTCTGGATAGCCTCATGCCTCGTCAAACCATTAAGAAGGAACTTCAATCAGTGTAGCTTTTAACACCACTCATCTGTCTATTACTGTATGAAAGGCTTCTGGCCGCGAGCTAAGCCCCTAACTGTTGGGACACATACAGAGACCTCTGGGAGGATAGCGCAGACAGAGAGAGGAATTGCTCTTTATTTCTTTTGCGCTTTCTTTCAATTCAAAATAGCTTCATTGGCCTGAAAAATAGATATTTACACTGTCATAGATGTTTAAAAGTGAATTAGTACAATAGAAAATAAACAAGGTTATAGGCAGTGAGCTAATCAAACTATATTCCGACATTGGGAGACAGAGATAGTCTTGAATCGTTTCTGTTGATATTGACCTTGATGTTATTGTTGGAAAAAAAAAAATAGTGAGAATACATTGGAGAAATGGAAGGTTCAGAAGGTAAGATGTCAGAAAAGGTGTGTAAAGAAAGAAAGTGACAACGAGAAACAGAACCGTAGCAAGACACATCAGATAAAGCACCAAAGAGTGGGGGATGACAGAGGCAGAGCCTCTAAGAATCCAAAATAGCCAGATAAATGTATGTTAGGAAAAGAGAGCTGAAGGGAATGAGTGAGTCGTTACCTCTGCGTTTAGGAACAGCGCTATGATGCCTGGTCCAATCTGTAGAAACATTTATTTGTTCAGAATCTCTTCCGAACCAAATCCTTATTCTTTAGCTTTTTTGTCTCTCCTTTATGTATTTGAGGAATAAACAACAATATACAAATAATTGCTATAATATAATCTCAAAGTTTGGGATGGATGCAGCCTTACCTCGGATATAATGTTCTAGATTCCCAAAGTGTGGTACTACGTGCACCCCAAGGGGTACGCGAGCTGCCACCAGGGGGTCCGCGAGATGAAAAATGTAATGGCGGTCTGGTGTGTTATTACACAATTACAGTGCTGTTTTTTTAAGTGGGATTTTTCCATGCAATAAAAAAACATGAACAGTAAACATGTCCATTGTAATCAGTTTTATTTTAAATCAAAAAACTATAATTTATTAGTTTTTGATAGAAACGTAGAAGAAGACAGCTGCTGTCTTCTACTCACTATTGTCTCCTTCTAAGCACTGCAGGCTAGGCTATATGCACGCCAACTCGTTTCATTCATTCCTTATATATTATCTATAAATATGCTTCATTGGCTGAAATCAGGGAAACTGTCAAGTCGGACATCTTATGATAAAGTTGTTAGCCACGAAGGAGGAGAGGGGCCAAGAGAGAGTCAGGATTTGCAGGGAACAGAGACGGAGAGAATAGAGAAAGAAAATGAGCGAAAGTCAGACGTGGTTAGGACGTAGAATGGGGTGCGCAGGAAAATAAGTTTGCGAACCGCTGTTCTGGAGCTATGTGTTGAATGATCTTTGCTGACCCTAGTGGACGGAGGGGGCACTGCGAATATTATCCCTTTGCTCCCTTATAATTTTGTATTAGAGGAGCAGTTAAAACTGATTCATGGAGTTACAAATGGCCTAAACAAGTCAGCTAATTGTACGTAATTGCCCTTTCAACCTTTTATCGCTGCCGTTAAAGGAAGTGCTCTGTCACATCTGAAAGTTATTAATTCACAGGGCCCTTAACCCTTAAATACTCAAATGTTTATGTTCTGAGAGGAAATTTCTGCCTCCCAGATTAACCAAGTGAGCCAAATATCATCTCTTCTCTCTCTCTCAGCGTAGTCATGGTCTTTCGATACTTCCTTCACTATGATCCAATCTGTTTAGGTGGGGCTCAAATGGTATCAGATCTGAAGGATTAGTTAATGCTGACACACACCCCTAGCTTGACATTTAACTTGGAATGGTGTGTGTGTGTGTGTGTGTGTGTGTGTGTGTGTGTGTGTGTGTGTGTGTATGCAGGATAACCTAGGTATATTTACAAATACACCAGACACACACACATATATAATTTGGACTCACACATCATGCACACACACCTACTCTGTATGTGTATATGTGTTGTTCTGCATGTGTATTTAAATCATTTGTCAACAGGGACGTCTTTCGTTATGTTCCATTGCGTTTTAATTGTTTCCTTGACACACAGCAGATCCATCAGAGTGACATTTGAGTCAGCTGTGGAAAGGTGCTCACATCAATAATGTGATTAATACTGTGTCTATACGCTCTGAGCCGCCTGCTGTTAAACCTGCTTCCGCCTACTACACTTTGTGGTTATTTAGTCTTTAGCATACGCTTGCTTCCAACATGTCTTATACTGAGTCATTCATGAGCAAGCTTATGTGTTGTTGTTTAGGGTTATGGTTATTTTAGGGTTGTTGTCAAGGGTTGGCTGCAGTATTCAGGTTTAAAACCCAGAAGCTTTGGGTGTCAAACAACCAAACCACTCCTTAGCCATCCTGCCCCTTTTCTTTAAAACTGCTGCTTTCTTTCATGTTTGCTTGCTTGTTTGCTCCATTCTTCCTTCTTTACGTAAATCTTTACTTTTGTCTTTCTGTTCTGTGGTTGGTGGCTGTATGTAGTGCTACTCTGATCTTTCGAAGACTTATGTTTTTTTTGATAAAAACAGCAGAAAACCAACAACATTGAACACATTTTATTGTATACTACAGCCCTAGTAGTTTACCGTCTAATTATTGAAATAGTTTACAGAATCAATATACACTAGTTATTAACTACATTCATTTTTAACTACCTAGAATTGAGCCATGGCTTTGTTCTTGTGTTCATTCTGAAAAAAACAAATTAAGCTTGTGTTAGCACCCCATAGAATCATAAAGCCAATGTGAGGACTAGTGTTATCTAGTGTGCTAGTAAGGGAGCTGTGGTTAGTTTTGATGCGAGTGCTGATGCTAATCTCCAGAGGTGGCAGAGTGTGGTAAATGATGTCACCAAACACAGGAAGTGATGTAAGCGACCTATCCCTCCATCTACGGCTGTCATCACCCCTCTGGCCAACCCCATTACAGTGGCACTGAGGGATACACACACACACACACACACACACACACACACACACACACACACACACACACACACACACACACACACACACACACACACACACACACACACACACACACAGGGATGTAGTAGTGCTTTATGGCAGAGATCAGATGGAAAGGGCAAAGGACACAATAAATTTGGCATCAACAGACATTAAAAACACACATACAGGCACACACACACATGGACAACCCACCCGCAGTCTAGTGGAGGTGGTAGACCAGGGGGTTGAGTTGCAGTGGTGAGGAAGACTGCGGGTTAGAGAGAGAGACAGAGACTGAGTGAGAGGGAGAGAGAGATTAATAGAGAGCCATGCTGAGCAGACTATTTTCATCTCTCTGTGTGTCTCTGCCTCCCCCTTTCCCTTCCTCCGACTTTTTCATTTCTGCCTTGATTCCATCTCCACACGGGCTGTTTCCCTTTGTCTCACTGTCTGTGCCCATGCCTTTATTTCTGTCTCTTGGCCTGCGTCTAATTTCTGTATTTTCTTATGTTAGTGACACTGGGATGTCAGTAGCGTAGGTGTGTGTGTGTGTGTGTGTGTGTGTGTGTGTGTGTGTGTGTGTGTGTGTGTGTGTGTGTGTGTGTGTGTGTGTGTGTGTGTGTGTGTGTGCGCTTGTCTATGGTTATGCGTGTGCATTCGTGTGTTTGCAGACGTCCAACTGTGCAAGCCTTTCATTTATTACATGTTCTCGTTGATTTACCTTTTGTAACTTAATACAACGGCTTACTTTGTGCCTGTCTGTCTATCATTTTTCTTGCTAGGCAACAGCTGCCTGTCTGTCTGTCTGGCTGTGTGTTAATAAAGTAATGGTGAAAGGCATCCGAGTATACAGGTGTTCCTTACTTTCCCAGGCGGGCTTTGCCATACAAAATACACAAAAGGGCTTTTTCCATCCAGGAAAGCCACTTTATGTGCCCTGACGTTGTGTCCATAAACCCTGGTGCATGGCTGGGGAGAGGGACGGGAGCAAGCGTGTCCACCCAGATTAGAGTCACATGGAAGGGATTGGGGAGAGAGGGATCAGGCATGCTCCATGACTAGTGGTGAAGCCATATCAATAGCTCAAGAGGTCAGACCACTGCACCAAGGGGACTCAGTGACCCACCAACCCCCCCCCCCACACACACACACACACACACACACACACACGTGTATGTGGATTATTTACAGTGTGAGGATGACGGAGATTGTTGAGGTTGAACTGAATGATGGAGACCTTTTCCATAAGCACTCTGGGACAAGTTTGCAGGAGAACCAAGGAGACACAGCAAAACTCATTGCGATGCATCATATATTCTGTTAAATCAACAACATCCACATCGATCGATGAAAGATTTGAGCATGAGTTAGAGACAACAAAAAGAAGAAACAACAAAGAATTGCCTCGCGAACGACTGCGTTACCAGAGAAAGAGTGTATTTTTTGCTTCATTTCACATATAACAAACACTGGGGCAAATGTAGTTGACTTCTGTGTTTAACTGAGAAACAGGGATTGGAAGGCCGGGACCCTATAATGTTCAGCTAACTGTTGTACATAATAATAATAATAAAAAAAATCTATATACGCGTGCAGCTGTGAACTCATGTATTGTAATTTATTGTAGGATGTGTACTTTTAAGGTTACGATAAGGCCTATCATTAAGCGATCACCACGAATGACTATGAAAAGCAGTGCCAAGATATAAATATTTTTTAACCATTCAGCGAACAAAAGGCAACAGGCTGATTATCTTTTAGGGTGCCACACAATAACATGCAAATGCAGACCGAAACGTCATCAACAAGCCGACTCAAATGGTGTGAAATGCAGACTTTCTACTCCTCATTCACATATAAGGGAATTAACATTACTGCCGGCTAAAATACTTCCTCAGGGGTATTATTTCTTTAGGATGTTTCAGGATACCAATGTCAGGATATGTCTTTCACATATACGCCCCGTCGGGAGTATAGCGGGAGAAGAGCTGGACTTACATGTATGTGTGAAAGCAGTGAAAGTGTTTTTTTCTTGTTTAGCGCTTTGTATGTCAGTTTGGCGCACAAAGCGCTACATGCATAAAGTTTGATTGAGTGATGAACAGCTCTTTCATCATTTGTAGAAACGGATGGTTTTCAAGGAATTTGGAAATCTGTCTCATGTACACAGGCCACATGTCTATCATCCACCTGCCACCACCTGTGCGTCATTATTGGCCAGCAGCTTGCTAACTCCCGCCCCCAACTACTGTTGTTGTTCTTGTTCTTCTCTTGTGTTTCCAGATAAGAACTTTGAGGATGAGGACTCGGTTGACGGGGGTCGCTCGACCTCGTCCTCCTCATCCAAGCCCTCGAGTGTCAGGAGGACCGTGGTCAGCGTGGTCAGGAGGCCCAGTGCCGCCTCTGCTAGCAAGATCACAAGTGAGCGGCTAGACAGCACTCTTGTATCGGCTCCCGCAGGCCGGATGACAACATTGCAACCAGAAATCGAAATGAATATTTAGACTACATTTGTTGTTGTTCTTAATTATTTGTGTGGGTGACACATGTTTGGTTTTGTGTGTGTGTGTGTGTGTGTGTGTGTGTGTGTGTGTGTGTGTGTGTGTGTGTGTGTGTGTGTGTGTTCCCCAGGTAAAGAGGCAGCTGCAGGAGCTGTAGATGAAGAAGACTTTGTCAAAGCCTTTGAGGATGCTCCCTCTGTCCAGGTGCACATTATTCCCATAAGACAATAGCCAGACTGCTAGTGCTACAGGCTACGAGACAATGATAGCCACACCGTTATAGGCTACGAGGAAATGATACCCACACTAAACTGGCTGAGGGACAATGATACCCACACTGCTGAGGGATAATGATACCCACACTGCTACTGGCTGAGGGACAATGATACCAACACTGCTATTGGTTAATGGGCAATTATACCTATTACCTATTGATAGATACATAGATATATAAACTTCCATGGCTAAAATTAGGTCCGTTAATATCCCCAATTCAACCCCTGACAGTTATTTCCCACTTCCTTCCTGCCTTCCTTGAAAAAACCTGGACATGTTCTTGATTCATGTTAATTAAAAGGACCACAATGGAAAAAAGCCTTTGGGCTTTGTGTTTTTTTAATTCTTTTGAACACTTGTTAATTGTTGTTCAATAAAGTTTTCAATCAATCAAAACCTTGCCTTACAGATCTACTCCAACAGAGAGATGGAGGATCAAATGTCAAAGATCAGAGAAGTTTTGTCTGATGAAAAGCACGATTGGGAGCATAGGGTGGTTGCGGTAAGATATACCCGCACTCACACACATGTATGTACAAAAATACACACGTTAATGCACCGACACATTGATATGCACACAGAACACACGCACATTAACAAATGTATATACACGCACACACGCACCCACACACGCGTAGATACACAAACACACACGCACAACCAAACACATGTATATACACACATACAGGCACACACACATATGTATACCCACACGGAACAACACACACATATACAAAAACATACCCACACGCACGTTCACCCACGAACATGTATGTAAACAAACAAACTCTCCCGCACATACACAAGGGTATATTGTGGTAACCCGGTTCTATCAGCCCGCCTCCGATCAATGAACAAGAGTCTCTGATGCTCAAACTGCCAACAAGGCACGTTTATTAAGTCCAAAAAACAGAAAAAAGGGGAATCACCCGTCAATGCAAACTATAACTAAAAAGAGTCTGGGCTCCGTGAGCCACTGGGGATGCTGTGGTCTTATCTCACGCGCTGTCCCGGTATCCAGATGAGGAGGTCCTTCCTTGCAGTCCTGTGGTCTTCTCTAGACCGGGTACTGGGGCCAAGGTCCGTCCAGGTAGGGAATCTCAGTCCGCTCTCAGCTGCTACACGGGTCACATACCTCCTGCCTTTAGACTACGTCTCAGCTTCTCTTATATAGCACTCACCTGGGTCTGATTGGCCTGGTACACAGGTGTCTCCCGTTGGCGTTGAGTAGGGCCGTGCCAATGCGACCCTTGGCGCCCTCTGGGGGAAAAGGGTGGTAGACTGCTAGTATTACCTGCCCTCTGGGCTTCCAGGGCCGCCGTGTCGGGGCCGGGTTGCCACAATATATTCATACACACAGACCTGCACACATACACACACGCACACAAGGAGCTCTTTTCTAAACAGTGCTCCCCCACATTGCCCGACCTTACACTCTTCAATAAGCTACTGTCTAGACCATAAAGTGGTGTATCTCTCCTTGCCTCCTACTGAAGGTTAAGAAGGTGCGCTCCCTCATGATGGGCGGGGCGGCGGAGTACGAGGGCTTCCCCCAGCAGCTGCGTCTCATGGAAGCCCCTCTGAAGCTGTCCGCCAAAGACCTGCGCTCCCAGGTGGTCCGAGAGGCCTGTATCACTCTTGGGTAAGGCCTGCTCGCCCTATCTGGGTGTTTTTGTGTGTGCTTTTTGGTTGAGGACTTGAAGAGCCCATTTAAAGGTTCCATGGCATGCTACTTTATAGGTGCTTTAATATAGATATTAGTGGGCCCCTAACACAGTATTTCAAGACGTTCCCAAAATTCAGCCATGGTGCAGAATTACAGTCACTACGAGCCAGTCGCACATTGAGCTTTCCCCAAACTCGCCATTTCGGTGTCTGTAGCTTTAATGCAAATGAGGAGGAGAGAGGCGGGTCAAGGGGGAGGGTGGGGGTGTGGCCCTGAGCAGCTTGCGGCCACGGAACGATGCACTGTTTACAGTGGATGTATCCTTTAGCCGTGGTCTGCAAATATTCGGGAGTCCTGGAGCTCTTTGTCTAAATAATATCATATTATACATCGATATCTATATCATATATATCATCACGGCCAAAAGCTGTGTGCGCCTCCAGAAGATATTATGGATCTCAAAGCACTTAGGCACCACCGCCTCCTGCAGCGGGCAGCGGGCAACACCGAGGAGGTGGTCCCTCGGCACCGGACAGCGGGGCTCGCCGGCAACAATCCCTTTCTCCTCCATGTCTTGGTTCATGTACTTCAGGGAGTCAAAGCCAAAGTTCCTTTCCCCCCAATACCTTTTCAAATATGGCTGAGTAGCCCCCACTATAAGTGTCGTTGTGGAAATACGAGACGAGAGTCTGATGTGTTATGCGCCATAACACCAACAGCAGAACGGTTATCCAAATAAAGAATAGTAGGCCTACAACACTTGCGTTACCGTCCTGGAGCTCTATATCTAAATAATATCATATAGCCTAACATGGCCTACATATAATATAATACATTTTCACGGCCAAAAGCTTTGTGCGCCTCCAGACGATATTATGAATCACAAACGACTGCGTCGGGTTTTCCGACGTCTCTGGTTCTTCCACTTCCACATCAATCTGAAGTAGACTGAACCACTTGCTGCCCGCTGCCGGGCGGTGGTGTTCCGCGGCAGTGGTGCCTCACGGCAGCGGGTGGCAGGCAGCGGGCCTCAACGATGGCTACAGATAACCCCCACTACAGTCTTGTTGTGGAAATACGAGAGACGTCAGAGAACCAACGTGTTATGCGCCATGACACCAACAGCAGAATAGTAATCCAAATAACAAAGAACTGTACAACACTTGCTGTATTGGTCTGGGTGGATCTGATCAGCAATCCCACTATCCAGTTCAGCTAAACTAATTGATAATGAATAACTCCAAGAAGCATGATGCCGATTAGGAAGGTTTACTCAAATTCAAAGAGTGAAACTGAAACACAAACATAAATATATATCAAGTGCACGAAAGTTGGAGCTTTGTTGTATCTCTCTAAAGGCAATGAACAGTTATGGAAAACATAGCTGGTGCCATATAAAATGGTACAATCGATGATCCAATAACCAAAATAATGCTGCTGAAGCGTAGCTAAGGACCTAACAAGCTGTAGCACTTACAAACCTTGCGATCATACAGCTAGCAAGACTAGGATGGTGGAAGATGTGATTTCTATAGTGTTAATGTAACTCAGTAGTCAGCAGAATCACTTTCGGAATAGCCACTTCCGGTCCGACCGGAAGTACTAACAAATAAAGACAGCTCGATAAAATAAAGCCTCGGCATAAAAACAGCGACGAATAGGGTCCAAAACACTTGCACAGTGTCTGTAATCTCTCACACACACACACACACACACACACACACACACACACACACACACACACACACACACACACACACACACACACACACACACACACACACACACACGTGTATGGGCGGGCAAAACAGAGAAAGGGGAGGTAGCTTGGCCCCTTATGACAACATATGGGGCCAGATTCCAAATCAGCGTACTTGAGCTTCCATTTTTTGAAAGGCGAGCAGGATACCTAGTGCTCGTTTTACACCGAATGTAAGTTTTAGCCACTGGGGGACCATAGGCAGGCTAGGGGAACTCATATTAATGTTAGAAAACCTCATAAAGTGAGATTTTCATACCATGGGACCTTTAACATACAAGGACTTTTTGGGTGATGCAAGTGTGTGAGTGTGTTCCTCTGCGTGTATGTGTTTGTGTGTGTGTTGGGTATACTGGGTTGGGTATATTGGGTATACTTGCGAGGATTTTAAAGGCCATTTAACATATGAGGACATGGTGGGTGATACGTGTGTGTGTGTGTGTGTGTGCCTTTGCTTGTGTGTGTGTGTGTGTGTGTGTGTGTGTGTGTGTGTGTGTGTGTGTGTGTGTGTGTCGGTTTTATCAAACTTATTAGGGCATACCCTTAAAAGCCCACCTTACATGTGTGTACGTAGGGTGGGTGTTTAAAGGTTCAAGTGGGGTGTTATTTACATTGCTCTATCTGTTAGCATGCTTGTTGGCTTCTAAAAGTGCCACTATTTTAGATTTATGATGTTGAGATTGGGAGTCAAGTTAGAAATTAGCTCCAAATTTGTATCAACTCGTACTGTTCCACACATACATGAACACATTATACATTAAGCAAGTTTGACCTCCATTGACTTTAGTTAATGAGCAGAGCTGTGAGGATGATGAACTAGAACCCAGATGCATTAGTTCTCCCTCTCAGTCGGCCAATGCATGGATGAATGAATGGATGGATGTATGCAGTTATAATTTCTCTCTTTTTCTTTACTCTTCCTCTCTACTTGCGTCTCCTCTTTCCCCCCCCCTCTTTTAACCTCCTTTACCAACCGTTGCTTCCTTTTCCTTAATTTCCCATAACAAACCGATTTTCTCTCATTCTTTAGCAAGTCTTTCCTATTGTTTAACAAAAACAACCTAAATTAACTTACTCCCGTGTGCTTCCCATCTCTCCAGGTACCTGTCAACGTTGCTAGGCAACAAGTTTGACCACTGTGCGGAGAGCATCATGCCCACACTACTCAACCTGGTGCCCAACAGCGCCAAGATCATGGCCACGTCCGGGGTGGCCGCCATTCGCATCATCCTCAGGGTACACCCTCATGGTTCACTCCGTTACACCCCGGGGACACACTCATGGTTCAGTCCGTCTCACCCCGGGGGTACACTCTCAGGGTTTAGTCTGAGAGGGTACACCAGGTGCAAACCGGGTATACCCCCCGGTTTGACCCCAGGGGTACACCATCAGGGTTCAGTCTGTCTCACCCTGGGGGTACACACTAGGGGTGTAATGGTACACAAAAGTCACAATTCGGTACTTACCTCGGTTTTTAAGTCACGGTACGGTGCGTTCGGATTACTCAGTTTATTCAATCAATTCATAGTAACGCACTGCATTTTTCGTACAGTAACGGTAACGGCGTTATAACGACGGAAATAGTAATTAATTAGATTACCCCGTTACTGAAAAAATAACGGCGTTATCTAACGCCGTTCTTTTAAACTGCGTTATTACCAACACTACCGACAACCTAAGAACCCAGACACTGCAGTCATGTGATGGCTGAATACGAGGGAGGCATCTGATTGGCTACAGAGAGTTCCTTGTTGAAGAAAATGTATTTGTGAATCAAGCCACGTCAGGATTCTCAAAAATCCACATATAAATACACACCAGTTCACACACAAATGCAAACAAGTTCACAAATGAAAAGCGTCTTGTAAATTCAAGTGTTACCATTTGTATATAAATGTTTAACGCCAAAAGAACGCAAACCAATTTTAACGGCGTTCATTTTTTTAGCGCTCTTTTGGCTTGGCAAACTGAGTTTTTTCACCTGCTGTCTAGCAACAACTAGTCATGTTAGAAAATCTACAACACCATACCGGATCTAGCTACACCGGACACAAAATAACAAGCACGCCGCACGAACAGACAAAATCGGCCTGGTTGCGACGTTGACAGTTTGTGAGTGTTGCGGCTGTTGAGTGAGTGAGAGGTTGCGGGCGCAAAGCTCAGGCTGCCGGACAGCTCTGCAAGGAACTTTTATCAACGCAATATTATTATCCCACAGTAATCAGCCCTACAGCCTCGAAACGTTAACGGCCCACCGGGAATTCTCCAGACTCTCCCGATTACCACTCCGCCACCGTATGTGTGTGTGTGTGTGTGTGTGGGCGTTATTCGATAGCCTGGTAATGTGTATAGGCCTACGTACGGCAGGAATATTCATACTGGTTTAAATAATAAATCTTATAGTATTTCCCATATTTGCTGAGTAAGAGTTTTGCTCGAAAGTTCAGTGATTTAAACAAATTAAAGCCTGGGCTATTGAAGTTTTACAGTAAGGGCCCTATCTTGCATCCGGCGCAAGTGACTTAGTCACTGGCGCATGTGTCGTTGCTAGTTTACAACTGGCGCAGAGCGCTCTTTTGCCACCTGCGCCACTCGCCGGTAAATTAGGGAATGATCTTGCGCCCCAAGGGGCGGTTCGGCGGAGGGAGGAGGCGTGTTGGCGCAAACGGTATTTTGCCGTCTCTGAATACCATTGCGCTACTGACCAGGAAATACCTGGTTTAAAGTCAGTGGCGCGTTGTTCAGATGCTATTTTAAGGGCGCAAGCATACATGCGCATGCGATGCATACGGATTGCTTGTGCACCTCGCGCATACACTTTGCTTCTCTCATCTACCTAGCTGCACATTCTTGGTAAATTATTTGGGAAAGAACAGCTGATGCAGCGGTAATAAGTTGTAGGCTACTTTTTAATCAATGCATCTGCAAACACCGTACAGCAAACACATATTTTCTTGACACAGACATCGTGTAGGCCTACATGCCCATAACTTTTAGGATTGATGAGTAGGCCTATTTGATCGTGAAAAACATTGTTTTACCGCGAGTGAGTGTTAAAAAGAATTATTGAATGCGGGCGCGCGTGTGTGCTCTGTTTAAACACACGCAAACTAAACACTCTCATCATCATCATCTCATCTTCGTCCGCTTATCGGGGGTCGGGTCGCGGGGGGAGCAGCTCAAGCAGGGGGCCCCAGACTTCCCTTTCCCGGGCCACATTGACCAGCTCTGACGGGGGGATCCCGAGGCGTTCCCAAGCCAGTGTTGAGATATAATCTCTCCACCTAGTCCTGGGTCTTCCCCGAGGTCTCCTCCCCACTGGACGTGCCTGAAACACCTCCCAAGGAAGGCGCCCAGTGGGCATCGTTACCAGATGCCCGAACCACCTCAGCTGACTCCTTTCTAAGTAAAGGAGCAGCGGCTCTAATCCGAGTTCCTCACGGATGGCTGAGCTTCTCACCCTATCCCTAAGGGAGACGCCAGCCACCCTTCTGAGAAAACTCATCTCGGCCGCTTGTACCCGCGATCTCGTCCTTTCGGTCATCACCCAACCCTCATGACCATAGGTGAGGATAGGAACGAAGATAGACCGGTAGATCGAGAGCTTTGCCTTGCGGCTCAGCTCTCTTTTCGTAGCAACGGTGCGGTAAAGCGAACGCAATACCGCCCCCGCTGCTCCGATTCTCCAGCCAATCTCACGCTCCATAGTTCCCTCACTTGCGAACAAGACCCCGAGGTACTTGAACTCCTTCACTTGGGCAAACTAAACACGTAACGCATAATACAATCAATGGCAATGTCTATTACCGCGGGGACACATGCATATTAGGATAGCATACAATACTGATAAGAAACAATGTTTATAATGTATTGCGTATATCATTAAATAGAACCACAGTTACCGCATATCATATGTTATAGCCTATCATACGTTTTCTTTGCCGAAATTTATTTGAGGACTCTTATTCCATGTGTGAATTAGGCCACATTATTTGGCAATAAACTAAGCCATTTGCAAATTCATGTACATCTGTCTCATCGGAGACTGCAGACGCGCTGTCAAAATATCAACTCGTCCGATTCAAATGCGCTCATGGCTCTTAAAGGGGATGGGAGCTGGCACTCTATTAGGTTTGTTGCACGTTACGCCCAAACCACACCTACGGGTAATTAGGCTGCTTCAGACCAACCCATTTATCCGCCTGTAAAATAGCGATAGCGCCGTAGAACCGCCCACAAAGCTACTTGCGCTTTGCGCTTTCCCACTTGCGTTTCAGACCGTTAAAATAGGGCCCTAAGCCTACAACTGTCATGCACCTACCCGATGTCAAGGGGACCGGGTTGAATTCACTGCGGGCCTCACTCCTTATATCCATCTTACCAAATATATTTTATTACTGTCCTTCTCAGCACTCTCTGAACTCACTAAAAGGCTAGCAGCACGAAATTAAGGGATATTTAGAATAGCAAAAAATATGTGATTAATTGCAATTAAATATTTAATCGCTCGACAGCACTAATATAAATCATTTGTGAATCCTTCTCTGTGCATTCATTACTAATGAGACTGTTCTGATCCCATATTTTAAAGAGAAAATCTCACATCCCAAAGTTCTTTGAAAAAAATACAATTTGATGCTTTTTTTATATCATCTTGTCCATGTGTTGCTATCATAAAAAGTAACTTGCTATCATTGATAACTAATAAGAAACTGTATGTACACGTTGCCAGGTACTTTTTTGTTGTAGTGTGCAAAATATCATTCATCATCATGACATGCCATAACTATTAAACCATTATTGATTTCTACCATTAGAAGTCTTCTAGTAGACCCCAACATATTCCATAATGCTATTATACCATTTAAGATCTATCCCAGTGATGAAGAGAGAGAACTGGCGAAGTGATCGCATGTTATGTCTTCTTCCTTTTCCAGCACACACACTACGCACGGCTCATCCTCATCATCACCAGTAACTGCACATCCAAATCTGTGGCTGTCCGAAGGTAAGCTGTGCCGAGTGACCCCTGACCCTTCTGTCGGTGTACATCTCATTAGAGATGTAGATTGAGTGCCGTGCCCGTTGAGAGCAAAGTTCAAATGTAGCCTCTGGTGTTATTCCCCCACCAGACGCTGTTATGAGTTCCTGGAGCTCATGTTGCTGGAGTGGCCCACCAACACAATGGAGAGGTGAGCTGAACACATACTCATTCCCACAAACCATATGTATGGATGGCCATCTATAGCCGTTTTCACACATGTCCTATGCATTTTTCGCCGCATTTGTATATCAGGAGGTTCGACCCGGAGGGTTGTTCACACTTGTTGCTTTATAGGGTGAATCACTATATAGTGTGATGTCGTTCCGACATCAGTAGAATCAACGGGGGGTTTAGGGGATATGACGTTGGGTCTAAGTTCGCAAGAGACAAGTGCAGCCACTGTCACTCTAGTTTCTTTTGGTTTGACCGGAGAAAGAGAGTGTTTTTTTTGCTTAATTTCAAGTATAACAAACACAGATATAGTTGACAAATATAGTTGATTGCTGTGTTTTACTGAAAAAACAGGGAGTGGAAGGCCGGGACCCTATAATGTTCAGCTAACTGTAAACAATAATAAATAAATAAACATTTTCTGTACCCGTGCAGCTGTGAACTAATGTATTGTAATTTATTGTATGATGTGTACATTAAGGGTTATGCTAAGACCTATCTTTTACCGTTAACCACGAATGACTCTGTAAAGCAGTGCCAAGATTTCAATATTTTTTAGCCATTCAGCGAACAAAAGGCAATAGGCTGATAATTATCAGGGTGTCACTAGTCTCGCAAAGCCAGACCAAACTACAGCAAGTAGAATAGTCAGTGTCACTGACTCAATGACATGCAAATGAAGACTGCAGACCGAAGCTTCATCAACACGCCCACTCAACACGTGAAATTGGTTATTATTTTAAATACCGATTTTCTACTCCTCATTCACATATAAGGTAATTAACATTTCCTACAAAGTCAAAGTCATGTTTATTACATCCATGACAATGGAAATTACATTGCTTATACCCACCGTCATGCCCACATAAAAAAGGACCTCAGTTGAGGCTAGATCAGGGGTCAGCAACCTTTTCAACATGCAGTGCCAGTTTGACATTTTCTCGTTAATGCGTGTGCCTTAAGCAACAATCTATTAAAAATTAAGCTGAATTATGACACCTGGAAATGTTCTCTTTCCATATAGTCCATAATCATACATCAACATTTTAAATATTTGGTTGTTATATTTGCAAAAAGGGTTTACAAATTATAATTACATATGCTCAATCTTAAATCACCATTTTCAGAAACTCATTCAAAAACATATTTAGACTGAGAAATGTAAAAAAATTGAATATATGAGAATGTTGGAACCATCCACATCAATATCTTTAAGACATGTACAGCTTTGCAATACCATGTGAAGGCGATGCATAAAGGGCAATTGCAACAATATTTTAAATATTTACTTCTCTATTACTCACAACATAGGTTTAAAAACTATTAATTTATCCCATTTCAGAACACTGCTTTCTGTAACTAATTTAAACATATTCGCACTGGGAGGAAATGCCCAAAACAGAATAAAGTGCAATTTTTTTTTCGATTTTTTGCACTATAATTAGGCCCTGAAGTAGCCTAATTATATATTGATATACTGTATGTATATATAATTTTTTTTAAGTGTGCCAATGATTATGTTGCCCCGTGCCAGTGGTGGCACGCGTGCCTAGGGTTGCCGACCCCTGGGCTAGATGGTATAAACAGGCATCTGCGCCTATAGTTACAGGAACTGATTTAATAAATTAACTATGGGCCCTATTTTAACAGTCTGAAACGCAAGTGAGAAGCGCCAAACACAAGTAGCTTTGTGGGTGGTTTTATGGCGATGTTGCTATTTTACCAGTGGATAAATGTCTTTTGCGCCCGATGCAAATCTAAAAAGGGTTGCCCTGAAGTAGCCTAATTACCCGTAGGTGTGGTTTGGGCGTAACGTGCAATAAACCAATGAGAGTGCCATCTCCCATCCCCTTTAAGAGCCATTAGCGCATTTGAATCTGACGAGTTGATATTTTGACAGCAAGTTTGTAGTCTCCGATGAGACTGATGCATGACCACATGAATTTTAAACTTCAAATGGCTCAGTTTAGGGCCAAATAATATGGCCTAATTCACACATTGAAGCGTTTTCTTCCACATTTCCACAGAAATACTCGATGATGATCACGGACGCTTAACTCAAAATCCATGGAATCCTCACGGAAACACGCCAATTTCCCGTGATATGGCCACGGATTTTGCTCCAATGCAAGTTGATGACACTCATATTCCGTGGCACACACACAGATCCCCGTTTCAATAAACGAGTCGACCACGGGTGCTTAACTCAAAATCCGTGATGGCCTCACGCATAGGTTCCGGGACCTATGAGGCCGCGGGGCCAATGGCCACCCCACTTTTCGTAGAGAAAAAAAATAAAAAATTGCCTATATTTTTTTTTTTGAACTTAATTTTTATTTGAGTTTCATACAAAATCAAACAGAATCTTACTCCTCATATATGCTGTTTCATACACAAGGTAACAGTTATGGTACAACAAAGGAAACGGAGACACAGTGACAAAGAAAAATATAAAATAAAACAGAATAGAATAAAACAAGATGAAATAAAATTATATCAGTATACCCATAGCAGGGCTCCACCTTTTAGTGAATATATGTTTTTGGAGCCTCAGGGAATATGTTATTTGTTCCATTTGATATATTTCCTTTATTTTTTCAGTCCACATATTGTGTGTTGGAGGGTCAGGCTTCAACCACCTTACTGTAATACATTTAATTGCTGTTGCTAGTAGTATCTGTAAGAGATATTTTTTGGCTCTTCCTTCCATGCCTCTTGGTAATAGACCTAGTAGGGCCACCATTGGGTCCATTGTAATATTTCCATCAAATATTTTATTAAGTGTTTCAAACACTTCCTTCCAGAATGCTTCCAGTTTTGGGCATAGCCAGAGTATATGGGTCTAATTACCAATGTGTGGCCCACAGTTTCTCCAGCATTTATTTGAGTGTGTTGTGCTAAATTTAGCTGTAATTTCAGGTGTCCGAAAGAATCTCATGACTACCTTCCATTTAAATTCTCTCCATACATTTGAATTAGTTACCATATGTACTTCAGTACAAATTTCTTCCCACATATCATGTGATATGTTGGAATTAATTTCAATTTCCCATCTCTCCTTAACCTGTGCAGTATTATTCAAATTCATGCTCAGGAATATTTGGTAACAATAGCTTATTATTTTCTTATCCCATTTTTTTGTTTGTACTTTAATCAATAACTCTTCAATTAGCGTTGGTTTAGTAACTTTGTCCCAGTCTTTGTGTTTTAATAAGAAATCCCTTAACTGTAAGTATCTGAAGAAATCTGTTCTTGGTATCTTAAATTCCTCCGACAGCTGTGTAAATGATTTAAAATTGCCAGCATTGTGGAGTTCATGTAAATTGGTGAGTCCATACTCAGACCATTTCCTGAAGCCTGTATCCAATTTAGAGGGCACAAAATCATTCATATATCCAATATTTGTAAGTGCTGAAATTGTTTTAGGTAGCCCGAATGTAGATATTATTGTCTTCCATATTTTTAATGTAATTTTGGTCCAGACACCCATACTTATTTTACTTGGATGGACATCTAAGAATGGCAAGGCCTGTATAGGTCTTTCACATAAACTCTTTTCAATATTGAGCCAGCGTGTGTATGATAAGTCCTGAAGCCATATTATTAGCGGTTTTAGTTGCGCAGCCCAAAAGTAGTATCTCAAATTAGGTAGTTTGAGCCCTCCCTTTGCTTTAGATAACTGTAACACTTTTAGTCTAATTCTTGGTCGCTTTCTCTGCCAGATAAATATTGAAATAAGTTTGTCCAATTTGTCAAATGTAGTTTTGGGGATGTCAATAGGTAACATTTGAAACAGATATAGTAATTTAGGCAGCACATTCATACGGACACTCTCAATGCGGCCCAGCAGAGATAGGGGCAATATTGACCATCGGTCTAAGTCCTTACTAATGTTATGAATTAAACTTTTGTAATTGAAATCGTATAGTCTTTCTAATGACAGTGGTATATGAATTCCTAAATATTTGATGCCATTTATTGGCCAATTGAACCCACTCTGCAATTTAGTTGTATCTGAGATGTTGCCGCCTATATCCATGGCCATTGTTTTGTCCACGTTTAATTTGTAGCCCGAGAAGTATCCATAAGTTAAAATGATGTCCTTTAAACATGGTATTGTTGTTACAGGTTTTGTAAGGTACAGCAATACATCGTCAGCATACATTGAGATTTTATGCTGTTCTCCGTTTATCGTAACTCCCCTAATATTATCATTATCCCTAATCAGCTGTGCTAATGGTTCAATACTGATATCAAATAACAGAGGAGATAGTGAACAACCTTGTCTACATCCACGTTCCAGAGTGAAACGGTCTGAGAGAAATCCATTCACCTTAACTGCGGATTGTGGATCCGAATACAAGGTTTGTATCCATTTGATGAAGTTCGGGCCAAATTGGAATCGTTTCAGAGTTTGAATAAGGTATTGCCAGGATACTCGGTCAAATGCTTTCATGGCATCTAGGGATAATATCATTGACTCCTCTTCTTTAACTTTTGGGTGTGTCATTAAATTGAATAACCTTCTGATGTTGTCTCCATAGTATCTCCCCTTTATAAACCCTGTCTGATCGGGATGGATAATTTCTGTAGTCATTTTATTGACACGTCTTGCCAGAATAGCAGTTAGGATTCGTAGATCTGTATTCAATAATGAGATAGGTCTGTATGATTGGCATTTGGTGGGATCTTTGCCATCTTTATGTATCACTACTATAGTAGCCTCTCTCCAAGAGGGGGCCATGGTTCCAGATTTTAATGCATGATGGTAAGCGTCTAGCAATAAAGGTGATATACTCTCTATGAAAACTTTATAAAATTCGTTAATATACCCATCCGGGCCAGGGCTTTTATTACTTTTCAGTGTGGAGATTATCTGACGTATTTCCAGGTCCTTAATTGGCTCATCCAGTTCTCTTGCCATAGATTCAGGTAACTCTTTCAATTTGATGTCTTTTAAAAATTGTGCCAATTCCTCATCATTTGTGCAGGTGTCTGTATTTTTGTATAGATTCTTGTAAAATTCTGCGAAGGACTTGGATATTTCATCCGGCTTTGTGAGAGTTGAATTATTTTCCTTTAATTTCTGTACTATGTTTGATGATTGTTGTTTTTTAAGTCTAAATGCTAATAGCCTACTTGCCCTATTGCCATTTTCGTAGTATTTTTGGTTAGTGAATCTTAAATTGCCCTCTATTTTTTCATTAATTAAGCTGTTTAGGTCTCTGCGTGCTTCTTTCAAATTATTTAATAAGCTTGAGGTTGAGTTTCTTTTGTGTTGCTGTTCAAGCTGCCTTATTTTGTCTTCTAGCTCTCGCTGTTTTTCTTCCCTTTTTCTTTTTCTGGCACTTGTAAAAGAAATGATTCGGCCTCTAATATATGCCTTTGCACAGTCCCATAGAGTAAGAGGTGATATTTCAGGTGAAGTATTAGTGTCAAGATAATTTTTTAGTTCAGTTTTTATAAATGCAATGAATTCTTTATCATTGAGGAGCGACGCATTTAATCGCCATTGTTTAGTTGCTGGCCTGTTACCAATGTTCCACGACAATACGAGAGGAGCGTGATCGGATAATGTAATTGGGAGGATCTTTATGTCAACTACTCTATAAGATTCTGCCTTGGGAGTAAAAAAGAGGTCTATTCTGGAGTATGAGGAGTGCCTATGCGAAAAAAAGGTAAAGTCTTTGCCTTTAGGGTGTTTGTTTCTCCAAATGTCCACCAGGCCAGATTCTGTCTATCTAAATGTTGGGACATGACGCAATTAAAATCTCCTCCTAACAATAAAATACCAGAGCTATGCTGTAATATTATGGAGAAGATTGTACGAATAAAGCTAGGATCATCCTCGTTTGGAGCATATATATTCATAAGACAAACTTCCACTCCATCAATCAATCCATTTATCATTATAAATCTCCCTGTCGAGTCTTTATGAATTTTGGTTGATGTAAAATTGACCTGTCTGTGTATCAAAATAGCTACACCTCTTTTCCGACCAGATGGGTGTGATGAGTAAAATACCTTATCTGCCCAGGACTTCTTTAATTTTTCGTGTTCCTTATCTGAAAGGTGAGTTTCTTGCAGGAATGCAATCTGGCAACTATTTCTCTTTAACTGATTAATAATTTTCTTTCTCTTGATTGGGCTGTGGAGACCTTTAACATTGTAACTTATTACCTTAAGAGATCCCATATCTCAAAAGCAGGGTCAAATGTAATTGAAATAAAAGAAAGAGTAAAATAATATAAAATACACTGATAAAAAAGTTGTAGAAAATAAAATCAAGCAAATAATAAAGCGGGTGTACAAGTAAAGACTGGAGACTACATGAAAGATATCTAAGAATTACTAAGATAACAGCATTATATGTTTTGTAGCATTTCAACTTTGACAAATTATTCTTATCCTGAAAGAGTATGTGGATGGAAAAGTTCACTGTTGCTCTTCTTAGATCCCTGGGGAACATGGGAATCAACACAAACAGAGCTGAACATAGAACTACAATAGCCGAGAACACGGCTGACATAAGTGTCCGGTTGGTCCTGTGGGGCACAGTTTCAGGCTGCATCTCGAACTTGCAGCTGTGCGAACAGTCAGAGTTCGCTTTGGTTTGGGCAGAAGCCAAACTATAGGCTATTCAGTCAGTAGATGTGCACATCGAGCTGCCCCAGAACCTCATATAAAATAAAGACATCTTGAACTCAATAACTTAAATTTCAAATGTAACTGTAGTAATTACTTTAGCCAAAACGGCAGGCAGCCATGTACTTTTGAGTATGCTGATAATCTCTCACTTATTCGTTACTTACACAATGTGCAGGTGACAATCCCTCATTCAAACAGCTGGCGTAATAGATCGCATATTCATAATCAAATTGCCATAAAGGTCGCGGATTTAGCGTATCAGACTTTTTTTTTTTTTTTCTCTTTTTCTCAAACCTGATGACAGTAAGGGATACTGTCGCTTAGTGCTCCGGTCCATCAGCTGGAAGGATGTGTTTCTTTATATAGTCCATTGCCTTAGTAGCATCCGCGAACTCCCACTCATCGTTGTTGTTGGTGATGCGGAGCCTGGCCGGATACAGCAGGCCGTAGCGGACCCCAGGTTTCCCCTGAAGCATCTTCCTGGCGGGTGTAAACGCTGCCCGGGCTCTGGCGACATTCGCGGTGTAGTCCGGGAATATAGCGATCGGGTTTCCCTTGTAGTTGAGTTGGCCGCCTCGGTCTCTGGCTTTCCTTAGAATATCCAAGGCATCTCCCTCGTTGTGTAGCTTCGCAATAATTACACGGGGCTTGTCTCCGGGTCTCCTTTGTGTCAGGCTGCGGTGTGAGCGTTGGATTAGTACCTCTCTGTCCAGGTGTAACACCTCTTTGAGAAGTTTGGAGACCGCGGTGGGAGAGCTCGACCCCGGTTCTTCAGTCACTCCCGTGATGCGAATGTTTCCCCTCCTCATCCTGCCCTCCATGTCCTCACATTTTTCTTTTAAATCTTCGACTTGCTTCTTGAGGTCCGATACCGTAGTTTGCACCGATACAACTTCATCCGACCACGCTGACAATCCATCCTCGACGGCCTTCACATTAGCTTGCGCCTGCTCAACCTCTGTGCGGATAGCTGCTGTGTTTTTAGCTATCTCAGTTTTCACATCAATCATTTCTTTCTTCAGCGATTCAAAATCATTCGCCAGCGCATTCTTCAATTCTTCTCTGATAACTGACGATATTTCTTTTCTCAATGAGGAAAGGATGTCGGCTTTGATTGTTGCGGTATTCATGCTTGTATTTACTCCAGGTACAGGTGGGGTCAAGGCGGATTTATCTGGACTTTTAGCCGAGGAGGTTTGGGGCCTTGTGTTGGCCCGTGCTTCGTAGTTGTATTTCCGGAGATTTGCTGCCATTGGCGTCGGTTCTTCTTCACTGATTCTGCCGGGTAGTGTTGATTATACAGTTACCACATTTAATTTGTATTTTCGAGCATAGATGTCAAATAATATATCTTTGTAATGGAGATTCTGGAGGAGCTCACAAAAGTGCGACTTACTCCATTGCGGCTCGCTAGCGCCCCCCCAAAAAATTGCCTATATTGATGAACTATTTCGTTTCTTAGTAATGTTTTGGCCTAATATTGTTACTATACAAACGAACAGAGCTCCGTCTCCCCGGGACCTTATATTGATTGAGTCTAAAATGTTCTCAACGATTCAGCCAATGAGAGTACTACAGCAGGTAGCAATCGCGTTGCCATGGCCCATGGGTAAACAAATGAGCACCGCCATACAAGTTAACTAACGATCGCTGTAGGCTTCAATATCATGCAAGCACTTTGTTTTATTTTTATTTTTTTCTACATCGCAATTGCATGCTTTAATAAAGTATTGTTTTTACCTACCATTACGAGTCTCGTTTGGCCTAGTAGGGAATTTGCACAATGGCGCTGCTGCTGCTTGCTTATGGCTGGTTCTGACTACACGATTTCAGCCAGATTTTGCCCCGAATCGTTCGTCAAAGACAAATTTGAGAGTGGTACACGATTTTGAAAAGTGGGCGACGAGATGAGGTCTTGTAATGTGACATGCTTGCGATCTGCACTTTTTTCGTCTCCGTTGTTGACATGGAACTGTGCCCCCGCAACCTCTCACTCACTCAACAGACGCAACGTCACAACCAAGTCGATTTTGTTTAGAGGGGAGTAACTGAGCGGCCCCTCGCGAAGTGGTACAGCCCAGGTGGGCCTTGAATTGCGATTGGTCAGAAAGACGTAACAGCATTGAACTCTCGTGCAGGGCCTCGTTTCCCGAAAGCGTCGTTAGCCTAAGTGGATCGTGAAGTGCGTCGAAAGGGCATCGTAGAGTTTTCACCGCGTTTCCCGAAAGCATCGTTGGTAACGAACGTCGTGAAAACGCTCGTAACTAACGAGTACTCCAGGGGTACTCGTAGGTACTCGTAGGACGCTAAGAGCATCGTCAGCCTACTATAGCCTCAGTGGCGTCACCATCGGACATTCCGTGTATTGGATGCGTTTTATTAAAACGCATTGCGCCTTTTTGTTCTTAGTTTGGGGATTAATAAAAATTATTAATTAATTTATTAATAAAGATGTTAAAATGGCCAAAATAAAACGGGACAGTCCAGAAAAGTTTGCGAAGGCAGGGCACTCAAAATGTGTGAGAGAAAGTGGGGGGATTTGTGCAGACTGTGACATAGGCTACTCATAAAACATAGCCTAAAATAACCTCAAAAATTAAAAATTAAACAAAATAATGAATGAAAGAAATGAAAGAAAAATAAAATAAAATAATGAATGAAAGAAATTAAAATCAAAAAAATCAAAAGGAGCAGGCAAAACGCTGGGATATGGTGGGGATTGGTCACGTTGACGGGGATGTTTAGTGACATGGGGAGGTTAAAAAAAAGCCGCGATCACTCTTCGGCGTGATTCCAAACCAGCAACGTAATCCACATAATCCGGGAGGCCGTCCCGAAACGGATCTTCCTCGTCCTCGTCCTCGTCCGGTTCACCCAACGCCACCCCAGCCTTGGCTGCAATGTTGTGCAACATTGCTGTCACGCAGATCACAGCGCACGACTTGGCTTGCGCAAACTGGAGCCCTCCGCCGGACTTGTGGAGGCATCGGAAGCGCAACTTCCACCTGCCGATCGTGCGCTCGACATGCACCGGGCCAGACGGTGGGCTTCGTTGTACTGTTCCTCGTGGACGTCCCCCGGGTTAGCCACTGGGGTGAACAGGTGAGGCCTAAGCGGATAGCCACTGTCTCCGAGGAGCCGCCACTCTCCCCTGGGGGCTGCAGCCAGCCGTCCGATGGAGGACTCGCGGAACACGAAGGAGTCGTGAGTGCTTCCAGGCCATCTCGCTACGACATCCAGGATGATGCCCTGATGGTCGCACACCACCTGGCAGTTGACAGCGGCATATCCCTTCCGACAGATGTAGACGTGGCCATCAACGTGGGGCGTGAGAATTGGAATCAAAGTTTATAGCCAATCAAATGATCAATCAAGGAAACTTTATGCGGAATCCGATTAAGTCGGCTCTCTTTGCTGCGCAAAGCATGTTTCAGAAATCAGCCCATTAAGATAAATGTAGTCGTCGCACAAGCAATTTTTAATTTTGTCATATGGAATTATTTCAGGGGGGAAAATGCCGTGAAACGCACAGTGCATTCAGGATTAGGACTGATATATGTCGGCTTAAGCCTAATCAATTGTGTTTTAATGTCTAGCATTCATATAATTGCAGTCTATTTTTTTCGTAGGCTACTCTGCTGTTGTCCTTGATGGGGAGATATTTTAACCTTTTTTAACACAATTTTCCTGCGACATTCCAGCGTCTCCCCCTCCTACGGAGCCCATTTCAGCACCGTAGACAGTTACAATCCTACGACGTCGTTTGTGCGGCCCCGTTTCCCGATAACGATGGATCTTCGCTCGTAAGATCATTCTCCCGATGGATCTTTCGAACCATCGATAATTTCTTTGGAGCGTTTCCCGAAACTCCTCTTAACGTGAACGCGCATTCACTGCACTCACGATGATCGTAGGATTGTACCTGTCCACTGACATGGTGCTGAAACGGGCTATGACGCCGGGGGAGACGCAGGAATGTCGGAGGAAAATGGGGTTAAAAAGGGTTAAAAAATCTCCCCATCAAGGCGAACCGCAGAGTAGCCTACGAAAAGAATAGATTGCAATAATATGAATGCTAAAGATATTAAAACACAATTGATTAAGCCTAGGCCGACATATATATCAGTCCTAATCCTGAACGCACTGTGCATACATTTATTCACGCCATTTCCCCCCCTGAAATGATTCCATGTTACAAAAATCCAAAATAGCTTGTGTGACAACTACATTTATCTTAATGTGCTGATTTTTTAAACATATATTTTGCGCAGCAAGAGAACCGACTTTATCTGATATAGGACGTAAATATGAAACGCTCCGTTCACTTGCATGGGCCCTTCACAACAACGCCAGCTTCTTTGGTTGCTAAGCGACGTCAACGTCTTTGGCTAACTATTTCTCTGCTGATCAACACTACGTATGGTAAGTTGGTAACAAATAAATTGTAAAAAAAAAAAAAACACCTTGTGAAGTTATTTTTTCGTTGGGCAAGTAGCCACTCATTATCGAAAATAAATAATAAATTATCGAAGCACCTCCGTTTCGAGTCGGTGTCCGGTTCGCCCTGTCTGGGGTTATTTTCCCGATAATGTCCGGGGTTCTATTATCCCACTAAACGTCAATATAACTCTGCATGGGGAAGGGAAAATAGCTTTATTGGTAATTACAATAATATGCTGCTGTATTTTCCGAGACCCCCAAATATATTTGAGTTTACTGCTTTCATGGGAGCCAGACCTCTCTCTATGGGAGCTCAGCTCCCACTGGCTCCCACCTAACTCGAACCCTGGCTATAGGTCTTTCTACACTGCCGAGCCGGTTCGGTCGCAGCTTGGAACGCCCGGCGATTTCACCTTCTTATCTCAAGTTTCCTGTGTCAAACCGAGGGGGTTAAATGACCCGTTCTTCACGGAGCAGGGTTTCTTGGTTCACTGGGGAAGGCGGGGCTGTGCACGGAGTCTCTGAACTCTTTAGAATAATTTGTATTATTGCATACTCCCGAATGTTTTCATTTTTTATGAATGAAGACACCCGCATGCAATAATGAGTTCACTCTATAGTAGGCTAACGACGCTCTTACACCGGGATTCCACCGGACGCGTACGCGCCGCAGAACGGCTGCGCCGCGGAACGGCTGAGTCCTCTGCCCTGCGTCCATTCCTACCGGGCGCATGACGCCAGCGTAGCGCTGCCTTGCGAGCCAGCCGTATTCACGCGAGATCACGCGATAATCCTAAACCTAATGTACTCACCTTCCACTCCCAAAACTATTGCAATTAAATGCCACGCTTTGTCCTTTCTGACATTTTCCTTATAAAAGATGATTTGGTACATAAATGACTTCATGTTGCTGAACTTCGACAATGAGTCTCTCGTCGTCCATGTTGCCGACCCTCTGAGACCCTTTGATTGATTGACTGCTGACCTGCTGCCACCGGTCATGATGTAATAATGTTGATGTGAAGTTACATGAGCTGAGTATTGTGTTTTATTTTGAAAATTGACCGGATGCTCTATTGCTTTTACTTTTCACTTCCTGCCCGGCTCGACCTGCTCTGTCGAAATTGACGAGGTTTAGCAGCGGCTCGCGGCAAAAATAGAATTGAACGGAAAGATAGCGCCGCGGCGCGGCAAGCCGCTCCTGGGACGCTGCTGAAACGTTCCGCGGCGCGCCCGGTGGAAATGGTCTCATTGATTAGAGTGGAAGCGATCAGCAGCGGTGACCGCGGCGCAGCCGTCCCGCGGCGCATACGCCTCCGGTGGAATCAGGCCTTTAGCTGAGTACCCTGGAGCACTCGTTAGCTACGAGCGTTTTCAAGACGTTCGTTACCAACGATGCTTTCGGGAAACGGTCTGAAAACTGTACGATGCTCGTACGACCCACTCTGCGATCCACTTAGGCTAATGATGCTTTCGGGAAACGGGGCCCTGGTATGGTTTTGTAGTTTTTCTAACGTGACTAGCACTAATATTTATGAATGAAATTCATATTGACGGTATGGCACTATATCTCGCCCATGCACCCATCTTGAATTGACTATTGACCGTTTTGGTTGCTTCGAGGAGGTCTGGGCCCCGTTTCCCGATATCGATGGATCTTCGCTCGTAAGATCATTCTCCCGATGGATCTTTCGAACCATCGATCATTTCTTTGTCGCGTTTCCCGAAACTCCTCTTAACGTGAACGCGCATTCGCTGCACTCACGACGTCGTAGGATTGTAACTATCTACTGACACGGTGCTGAAATGGGCTCCGTAGGAGGGGGAGACGCAGGAATGTCGCAGGATAATTGTGTTAAAAAGGGTTAAAATATCTCCCCATCAAGGACAGAGTAGTCTACGAAAAAAATTGACTGCAATTATATGAATGCTAAAGACATTAAAACACAATTGATTAGGCTTAAGACGTCATATATCAGTCCTAATCCTGAATCCATAATTCCATATGACAAAAAATTTTAAATAGCTTGTGTGACAACTACATTTATCTTAATGGGCTGATTTCTGAAACATGCTTTGCACAGCAAAGAGAGCTGACTTAATCTGATTCCGCATAAAGTTTCCTTGATTGATCATTTGATTGGCTATAAAAGACCCTCCGGAAAAAGGGTAAGGCCTCTAGAAACGCACAGTCATACAGCGCTACAGGCTGCCCAGGGAGGCCATCAGACAGCTGCTTGAGGCGATCAGGCAAGACCTCAGACGTGCTACAAGGAGGAGCTTTGCGCTCACACCGCAAGTGCAGCTCCTGGCCGCCCTCCGATTCTATGCCACAGGGAGCTTCCTGCAGGTGGTAGGAGATGGCCAGGGCCTGTGCAAGGCGTCAGTATGCAGATCGGTCCAGGCAGTGACATTCAGCCTCCTTCGTCTCGTACCGCGACACATCCGTTTCCACAGCAGAGACGAGATGGGTGCGACCCAAGAGAACTTTTTTCGGTCGTTCCGCATCCCACAAGTGGCCGGAGTCGTGGATGGAACTTTGATTCCAATTCTCACGCCCCACGTTGATGGCCACGTCTAGGTGGTGTGCGTCCATCAGGACTTCATCCTGGATGTCGTAGCGAGATGGCCTGGAAGCACTCACGACTCCTTCGTGTTCCGCGAGTCCTCCAACGGACGGCTGGCTGCAGCCTCCAGGGGAGAGTGGCGGCTCCTCGGAGACAGTGGCTATCCATTTAGGCCTCACCTGTTCACCCCAGTGGCTAACCCAGGAGACGTCCACGAGGAACGGTACAACGAAGCCCACCGTCTGGCCCGGTGCATTGTCGAGCGCACGATCGGCAGATGGAAGTTGCGCTTCCGATGCCTCCACAAGTCCGGCGGAGGGCTCCAGTTTGCGCCAGCCAAGTCGTGCGCTGTGATCTGCGTGACAGCAATGTTGCACAACATTGCAGCCAAGGCTGGGGTGGCGTTGGGTGAACCGGACGAGGATGAGGAAGATCCGTTTCGGGACGGCCTCCCGGATTACGCTGCTGGTTTGGAATCACGCCGAAGACTAATCGCGTCTTTTTTTTAACCCCCCCCCCCCCCCCCCCCCCATGTCACTAAACATCCCCGTCAACATGACCAATCCCCACCATATCCCAGCCTTTTGCCTGCTCCTTTTGCCTTTAATTTTTTTTCATTTCTTTCATTCATTATTTGCTTTATTTTTTCTTTCATTTCCTTCATTATTTTATTTTATATTTTTTTCATTTCTTTCATTCATTATTTTATTTTATTATTTTTTCATTTCTTTCATTCATTATTTTTTTCTTTCATTTCTTTCATTCATTATTTTGTTTAATTTTTAATTTTTGGGGTTATTTTAGGCTATGTTTTATGAGTAGCCTATGTCACAGTCTGCACAAATCCCCCCACTTTCTCTCACACATTTTGAGTGCCCTGCCTTCGCAAACTTTTCTGGACTGTCCCGTTTTATTTTGGCCATTTTAACATCTTTATTAATAAATTAATTAATAATTTTTATTAATCACCAAACTAAGAACATAAAGGCGCAATGCGTTTTAATAAAACGCATCCAATACACGGAATGTCCAATGGTGACGCCACTGAGGCTATAGTAGGCTGACGATGCTCTTAGCGTCCTACGAGTACCCCTGGAGTACTCGTTAGCTACGAGCGTTTTCAAGACGTTCGTTACCAACGATGCTTTCGGGAAACGCGGTGAAAACTCTACGATGCCCTTTCGACGCACTTCACGATCCACTTAGGCTAACGACGCTTTCGGGAAACGAGGCCCTGGTGGTCTCTGTATATAATAAATAAATAAATAAACATCTATCTATAGCGAAATAAATAAATATCTATAAATATGTATGTGAATTTATATATAGGCTATATATATACACATACATATTTATACATAGGCCTATATATTTATTTATTTTGTTGCTTCGAGGAGGTCTGGTGGTCTCCGTATATCATAAATAAATAAATATTTTAGGGCTGTCAAGCGATTAAAAAAATTAATTAATTAATTACAGGCTCTGTGATTAATCAATCTAAATTAATCTCATTCTTAAATTTTTCCGAGAAAGTATTTGAAAATAATTTAATTCAAGTAAATGATGGCAGATGTGTGATTCAATGAATAATATACATAAGACTTTAAAGTTCAATGCCTCTTTTATTTAAAACATGTCTTTCATCAACATACGGTGCATTTTAAGATCAAATTAATAACATTTCCATCTCACTCAAGATTCAATGCATCTCAGTCGAGTGTGGCTTGACGAGGCTGCCTGCTCGGGCCAGCTTCAGGGGCTGTGGCAGCTCGTACCTGCGAGCTTGCTACCAAATGTTTTGCGTTGAGGTGATATTTAAGGGCGAATGAACTCTGGTGATAGGAAAATTCCTTACTATAGAGATTGCAGTTAACGGTATCTACAGTTCCATCTGGGAGTTTCAACTTGAACTTGTCTTTCACGGGGCCGAGCAGCGTCTTCTCGTCTGCCTCCATTTTGTTTAAACGCAAATGACGCACCGGGTCAAAGATAACTATTAAAACGCGATTAATTTCCGTCAATCTTTTTAACTCATTCTTTTTTCTGTGATTAATTAATCGAAATGAAGGCGTTAATTTGACAGCCATAAAATCTATTTATTATATACGGAGACCACCAGACCTCCTCGAAGCAACGAAAATGGTCTATTAAATTCAAGACGGGTGCATGGGCGAGAATAGGGATATAGTCACATATCGTCAATATGAATTTCATTAATTAACGAGAGGATGGTCAATGGTCAGATACAGATCTCGTTATATAAGAAAATAAAGGCTAGTCCTACATGGTTATAATAATTTGAATAGAATTAACTTATAAAGCGTATAACAGACAACGAGACAATCTAGTACATATAACCTTATACATATAATAGTCTAACTCTATACGTCAAATGTAGGATATGCTGGAGGCCTACGTATAGGCTAGTTTTTTTATATTATAATTATTTAAATATTGTCAAACCTGAACCACATTCCCCATAGAAAAAGCACACTGTGTTACTTGGTGTTACAACCCTCTTTGTTGATTGAATTGAAGTGGATAATTAATGGTCAGATACAGATTTTGTTATATCGATAATAGCTACATGGCCTATTTATATTATTATAACTAAATAATTTGATATTTATTTATATATAATATATATTTTAATATTTAATTTCTTCAATATTAAACTGATGCATTTCAATCGGGAGATTATTTTTCGGCTTCAGAAGGGGTTGGAGGGGGCGAGCTGCGCAAGATTAGTCAAAACAACAATCCGATTTATCCGATTTTTGAGCAGACCCCCTCAAAAACTGAAACTATCCACGTTCCTTAAACCCAGTCTCACACCAGAATGTAGTAAAACTGCCCACTGCAGAAAATACCTTACAATAACGTCTCTAAACATTTGACACGGCTACGTTGTTTTGGCCTATTCTTTTCAATGGGCCTGCGTCCACGTCATGTGACAGTCATGGTTGCTATGGTGGTTGCCATCGACCCTCCCCATATCTTTCAATTTTCTACACTTTAGACTTGTAATTAATAAGTTACTTTTGAAATCAACTTGACAATTTTTTTTATTGGAGGCATACGTACTTATCACTTGACATTTATACGCAATAGGGAACAGCTTCAATTTTGAATTTTTTACAAGCATAATATCAAAGGTAAAGAATAGAGAAATAATAATAATAAGTAGAACTGCAAGCAGTTATCCAGGGGTCCAAGCGATGTGCATTTCGCCGGCACAACGCGAAGCATGTATTCAAAACGCTACTGTGAACCTGTGGATATAAAGGTTTTGACTGTGAGAGGTTCGGTGTGGGAGTTATATCCCCAAACGCGTTTTTAGGAGATATGCAATTTCCTTGTTTATGGCGCCCCCTTCTGGCGAAATTTTCCTTGGTATAGCGCCACCTAGTGACCGGCAGGTCTGGATTTTATCGTCTGCGTAGTCCTCACAGACCTGGATTTAGTCATGCAATTGGCGTGTCTGCACCATTTACGGTTTGGGCTGTGGTCCCACTTTCACGGTAGGAAGTATAATAATAATAAGATAAATCGCTGGTATGTGCCCCCCTTAAATACCACACGAGATCAGGATGGGGAATTTGTTCTCTGGTGCTTCCAATGCGAAGCCTGGACGAGGAGAGGCATTTCCAGTATTTTCGGATGTCGGCGCCAAAGTTTGATGATCTCCTTTCGCGAGTCATCCGATATCTTCCCGACTCCACCAAAACCGGCCCTTGTCAGGGAGCAGCTGGCAGATTATTTTTTGTCAGATGCTGGCGTGTTTCACCACCAGTACAATGTGCTACGATTGGGTATGCGCACTGACCAATAAATGTATATACATTGGTCACTTGGAAGCATGACTTTTGATTCATTAGTTATCACATTACACAAGTTAACTAATTTGGTTTACGTCAAACTCATTAATTCATATCCATATAAAATGTTTATACAACGAGCTACTGCTTTGACAGATGAATGAATTATTTAAGTGTAGGCCTATAGCCAAAGCTATAGCGCATAATGGCCACAGAAATTATATGGTAGGAAACATTATTAGAGAAAAGGCAAGGCAAGGCAACTTTATTTATATAGCACTTTTCATACACAAGGCAGACTCAAAGTGCTTCACATATAAACATTGTTATACAATAAAATAAAATAATAGATAAGTAAAAGAAAACATATGCAAAGAAATTAGTAAAATAGAAAGTTAAAAAGGCTTTTTAGTAAGTAAAATTGAAAGTGCAATGTATTTAAGAAAGTGAGAAAATTAAATTGAAAGTTATTTAATATCAGATCAACAGACTCTCTGGAACCCAAGTCGGGACCACAACCCGACCTTAAGGACAATCTATTACAATATTCTAGGACTCTAGCCCAGAACCAAAGGCAAACATCAAACAACAAACAAATATTCAGTGATTATTCTAGGACTCTAGCCCAGAACCAAAGGCAAACAACAAACGACAAACAAATATTCAGTGATTATTCTAGGACTCTAGCCCAGAACCAAAGGCAAACAACAAACAAACAAATATTCAGTGATTATTCTAGGACTCTAGCCCAGAACCAAAGGCAAACAACAAACAACAAACAAATTCAAAAGAGTTTCATATGGCGTATATTCAGTGATTAAGCGCTTAATCTCTAATACAGGTTTTCACTTCGTCAAGCTCTTAATGACGCAACTTCATTACTCAGCAAATGTCATGTATTTTTCTGGTAAAAATAGAAAATAAAGGGAAAGTTAAAAAGGCATTTTAGTAAAATAAAGGTAAAGTATTTAAGATTTAGCAGAAAGCTAAAGCAAACATAAAAGTCTTCAATCTTGTTTTGAAGGTGCTCAGAGTTGGGGCAAGTCTTAAATCCTCAGGGAGTTTATTCCAGCTATTTGTTGCATAGTAACTAAATCCTGCTTTCCCATGTTTCGTGTTTACTCTGGGGATAATTAACAGATTGGTCTCAGAAGATCTTAGTGTTCTAGAAGGCTTACGTTATGGAATCATATCAGTTAAATATTTTGGCCCTAAACTATGTAGGGATTTATAGGTTAGCAGCATGATTTAAAATCAATTCTCTGACATACAGGAACCCAATGTAACGACTTAAGAATTGGTGTAATATGTTCAAATTTTTTGGTCTTTGTTAAAACTCTAGCAGCAGCATTCTGAACAAGCTGAAGCTTCCTTAGAGTTTGTTTTGGGAGACCTGTAAGGAGACCATTGCAGTAATCAAGCTTACTAGTGATAAAGGCATGTACAAGTTTTTGTAAGTCTTCGGTGGACATGAGCCCTCTAAGTCTTGCTACATTTTTAAGGTGATAATATGCCGATTTTGTAACTGATTTGATGTGACTTTCGAAATGTAAATCAGAATCCATGATAACCCCTAGGTTTCTGGCTTTGATTGAGGTTTTCAGGGACAGAGAGTGAAGGTGTTGGGTTACTTTAAGCCTTTCCGTTTTAGCACCAAATACAATTATCTCTGTTTTATCCTCATTTAGCTGAAGGAAATTTCGGCACATCCAGTCTTTCACTTGCTCAATGCACTGGCACAGCAGATCTATGGGCCGATAGTCATTTGGTGATAGCGATACATAGATTTGCGTGTCATCAGCATAGCAATGATGGTCAATATTGTTATTATGCATGATTTGCCCTAGTGGGAGCATGTAGATGTTGAATAAAGAGGGTCCTAAGATCGAACCTTGTGGGACTCCACACATCACGTTGGTTGATTCTGATACAAAGTCGCCGATGGAAACAAAGTAGTTCCTATTTTGTAGGTAGGATCTGAACCAATTTAAGACTGTGCCTGAAAGCCCCACCCAGTTTTCTAACCTGTCCAAAAGTATTGTATGGTCTACAGTGTCGAATGCAGCACTGAGGTCTAGTAGCATTAGTATTGAGGTTTTGCCAGAGTCTGTGTTAAGACGGATGTCGTTTACAACTTTAATGAGGGCGGTCTCAGTGCTGTGCAGGGGTCGAAATCCTGATTGGAAGGTGTCATAACAACCAGTTGATGCCAGGAAGTGATTAAGTTGCTGGAGGACAACTTTCTCAATGATTTTACTTATGAAGGGCAGATTTGATATTGGTCTTTAGTTGTTAATAATAGAGGTATCTAGGCTCCGCTTTTTTAAAAGGGGTTTAATAACTGCAGTTTTCAGGGCTTTTGGGAAGTTGCCTGACTGGAGAGAGTTGTTAACTATCTGCAATATGTCTATTGCTAGGCAGTCAAAAACATTCTTAAAGAGGTTGGTAGGTAAAGAATCAAGGCAACAGGTGGATGGCTTTAGTTGTGTAACAGTTTCCACAAGAGTTTTAGAGTCAATAACATTAAAGCATGCCATCCCTGCCACGTTACTTTTGCCTGAACAGGGTGGTAGTCCAACATTTTTGTTTGAAGTGGAGATATTGATGGCGCGTCTGATGCCTTCAATTTTATCAGTATAAAAAGCTGCAAACTCATTGCATTTCTGCGTGGAATGGAGATCAGGTGGAATTTGTGTTGGGGGGTTGGTCAGTCTGTCAACAGTTGCAAATAGGGTTTTTGCATTATTATTATTGGATTTAATGATATTGGAGAAAAATGTTTCTCTAAGCACTTTTTAAGTCGGAATTGTAGGCACGGAGGCTCTCTTTGTAGATATCATGGTGAATATGAAGGTTTGTTTTACGCCAGATGCGTTCAAACCTTCCTGCATTTTTTTTCTGTGCTGTTACAGAAGCAGCTTTTCTCCAGGGTGCCTTTTGCTTTCCAGAAATCGTTTTAACCTTGTAAGGTGCAGATGACATCCATGACTTTCAAAATTTTCAAATTAAAGTTTTCTACAAGATCATCAGCAGAACATGGGTTGAGAGGTGGTAGTAAGGAGATGGCCTTTCTAAAAAGTACATACGATTCTTCATTGATATACCGTTTTTTGACAGTATTTGATTTTGTCTGTATGTTGGGAATAAAAGATATATTAAAGAAAACACAAAAGTGGTCAGACAAGGGAAGGATCAGTCACAGAGAGATCAGAAACATTGAGGCCCTTTGTGATTACCAGGTCTAGAGTGTGGCCCTTACAATGAGTAGTCTCTTTCACATGTTGGGACAGTTCAAATGTGTCCAAAATGGTAAAAAGTTTTTTGCACACTTGTCATTCAAATCATCAGTATGAAAATTGAAGTCACCAGTTTATAACTAGACAGTCAAAGTCTGTGGAGATGCTAGACATAATTCTGTGAATTCATCGAAAAAATTTGCAGAGTATGTGGGTGGCCTGTAAATAATTAATAGGAGAACTCTGGGGGAGCACTTCAATACAGCACAAAGGTATTCGAATGATGGAAAATCACCAAATAACATCTGTTTCCCCTGAAAATCATTTTTAAATATAACAGCAACCCTCCACCTCTTTTTCCAGATCTACATGCATCAAAAAAGTTATAGTTGGGAGGAGCTGTCTCTATCAGAACGGTTGCACTGTTATTTTGTTCCAGCCATGTTTCAGTTAAAAACATAAAATCCAGTTTAGAGGTGGTAATAAAATCATTAACTAAAAATGATTTGTTATTAAGAGACCTAACATTAAGTAGACCCATCCTGATGGTGTTGTTGATAGGCTTTAAGGTTGTTTTTGGTTTGGAGGAAATATGTATGAGATTTGGTGAGGTTAGCAGTGTGTCTAAGTTTCCCTTTGTTTACCCTCTTAGTGGTTACAGCAGGAATGCAAAAGTTGCCATGTTTTGACATAGGCAACCTTGGGTTCAGCAGATTATGCGAAACGTCCTTTATACTTTGTCTACGGCTGAACCCTTTTTGTCTCAGTAATACTCAGGACTACTATCAGTACAGGGGGCGGGGGCTGGGGCGCCCTCCGCTTTGGCGTTATCAGCCTGTGGGAATGACCTGGCGATGCTATCATTGACACAGATGCAAGTTTGATGCCTACATATTCCTGTTTCTTAAATTCAGCTGGAAAATCGCAAAGGAGGAGACAGTGGAGGCTGGAGTTGTTGTGGCTATGGGAGAGATGAGGAGGGGGTGGCAGTTCCTGGCCAAGCAGCATCGGCGATGGGGGAGGGCACGGTGTCCATGGTGTCGGGCAGGCTGTTGTCTCTCTTCAAGGTCTTTGGTCTGTAATGCAGAGGAGGGGGGTGGCCGTTCCTCGTCAAGCCAGCATCAGCGATTGGGGAAGGCACAGTGTTGATGGCGTCGGGCGGGCTGTTGTCTCTCTTCAAGGTCTGTGGGCTGTCTGCTATCTGTGTGTCAGATAGTGGCAGAGTAGATGTGTGGGGGGAGGCTGTAGTCTCGCTTCTTCTCAACCTGTGCTCTGATTGTGGCCTGTGCGTCAGACCATGGCAAGATTGTGGCCTGTGCGTAAAGCGAGAAGAGAAGATTGTCCCTCAACAGTTTTGAGCCTAACCTGTTTGGGTGTAGGCCATCTGCTCTGAAAAGATATTTGCGCCCCCAGAATAAGTTGAAATTGTCAATAAAGCCCCTTCCTCTTTCATTGCAGACTCTGGAAAGCCATGTATTCAGTGCAAGTAGACGACTGAATCTGTTATTCCCCTGTCAACTGCTGGTATGGGTCCACTGATGAATGAGTTGATGTGTATTTTGTCCAGTGTATCCAATAGATCAGTGTAATCCCTCTTCAGAAGTTCTGACTGTTCTCTTTGAATATCATTAAATCCTGCATGCACAATAATCTGTGAGATTTTGGGGTTTTCCAATATGATTTTGGCTAGTTTATGGTTGATATCACTAACCATTCCATATGGGAAGTTGCATGTTTTGATCTTCTTACCGGTTATATCCTTGATGGTTGAGTCTCCTATAATCAGAGTGTCTGGTTCATCTGCTTCTTCTGAGATGGGCCCTTGTTGACGGTGGCAGACACATGCGCAGACCCGCCTCCGTGGCGACTGGTTGTTCCATCTCTGTCCGTACCGTCTGTCCGGACACATTTCAGGGGTCGGGTGCACAGGTGGCCGAGGCATGCGCAGCTCGCCTCCATGGCGACTGGTTCAAGTTCCGTCTCTGTCCGCACTGTCCGTCCGGACGCATCTCGGGGCTCAGGGGTGCATGGGTGGCAGGCTCGTTCGTGGACTCTTGAAGTGGCAGGAACCGGTTCTTCAGTGGCAGGGTTAATTTCAGTGACGGGCTAATCCGGCAGTTACTTTAGCTTTGGGTAGTTTAGCGTTTGGCGTTGAGTGATCTTGTTGATTCACTTTGGTATGTTGTTTTGGCTTAGCGCCGACTCTGTGCCAGTGAAACGCAGCTGGAACTGTCTCTCTCTTGTCCAGCTTCGGGAAGGATACAGTGTAGCTTTGATCATCTTGCTGTATCTGAGTGAGCTCAGCAAACTCACCCATCGGCACTGTATCCTGTAGGGGTCCTTTGCATTTTTCTAATGCTGCTAGTCTCGTTTCCATTAAAGCCACCGTCTGTCGCAGTTTGGTGCAGTCTGTGCATTTCCCAGTCTCCGTGCCTGAGATATCCGAGTACAGAGGCATGTTGGCGATAGGAAAGTCCAAGGCTTTTTCTGCGGTCTGATCCGGGAGTAAAAAGTGCCAAAATGTATTGTTGAATCGAGCGATGGAGGACGACGAAAACAAACTATATACTGTTAGGTATTATGATCATGAAATAAAATAAGATAAAGTAGATCTGAACGATGAATTAAGTAGTTTTTTCCAATGCCTAGCGGAGCTTCGGGAAACATGACCTCTCTCTGCTGCTGCTGCTACTAAAGTAAAAAGGGGTTTATTTATCAAATACAGAAAATTGTCCCACCATACACGCACACATTTTCATTCACTACACACTCACGCTTTCAAAATTTCATTCACTCAAAGAGGCTACTGAACTTATTTTTCACATAGAACGTGAACACAAACCATTACGTAATTAATTCAAATAGGCTAACACTAAAACAAGATAAGGCCAGTAATAGAAAGAATATCGGGTGACAAGAAGATCATTAAAATGGCTCACAATCCCGCATCAGCTGTTTGATGTCGCGCATCAAATAGCACTTTGCCCCTGTGGAAGGTTTGCATAAATTGGCACAGGTAATTAGTAAGAGACGTGAATGTCATTCTTATCACGTTCCTGCATCCTCTCATATGTTCTTCTGTAAATATAACCGTAGTGGAAATAATGTACAATATTTGCAGTATCGTCCCCACCGACAACGCATAGTATTGCATGGATCGGTGCGTCGCGTATCAAAAATTGGGAGGACGTGTTTTGCTACGCGTCGACGCATAATGGCGGCCGAAGCGTCGCGTCGCGCAGCCTTCCGGACGCGTATGCGCGTCCGGAAGGATTTCAAGTAGTATAGCCGGCATAGCACTTTAAACTGTATTAGACAGTTTCTGGCATTTATGGAGCAAGTGTGAATACAATGCAACCTGTCGTCCCATAGGTCATCGGGAATTTGTTGACCCAGCTCCTCCTCCCAAGCACGCTTGTAGATCTCAGATGAAGGGGCATTCATTTTTTGTATAACATTGTAAATATAGGATATCAACTTTTCTGAATCCGCCTGTCTGTTAATACACACATCAAGTTTATCTGGGCTTGCAGTGATGAAGTCCGGCAAGTGTGTTTTCACATATTCCCTGGCCTGAAGATATCTGAAAAAATTATGAGGGTTTAATTTATACTTCTCCCGCAGATCTTGAAAGGAGGAGAAGGTACCCTTCAGGTATAGGTCAACCACGGTTCTAAACCCTTTGGTCCTTCCATTGGACAAAAGCACCGTCTAATGTAGAGGGTTTGAAGGAGGCGTTATTTGCGATTGGGAGAAGGAAAGACATATCTCTTAATTTAAGAGTGGACTTCAGCTGCTTCCAGACCCGTGTGGCAGCATGTATTAAAGGGTTATGATCAGTGCTTAATTTGTCAAGTGGGAGCTCCCGGAGCGCTGAGGACTGGGGGGGGGGGGGGGGCACGGGTTTAGGCAAGGGTTCACCCGTGCCTAAAACCGCCACTGCACACACGACTCCAGCTGGCGGAGCGCACGTCAGAGCTTCCGGACGCGCGTCAGAGCTTCCGGAGCGCGCTCCCCCTTGCTCCCCCTCAAATTAAGCACTGGTTTAGGATCACATGTTGACCTATTCAGTGATACTGGGGACATGAAAATTGCACCTATGGAAAAAGGGAAGCAGTCCTCTCTCTCCATTTTTAGCCACTCAGTATTGAGGTCGGTGTCATCCAGCCATTCCGTTTTGATGTGCGTTGCCCAGTTAAAAGCAAGGAAATTAGGTAAGGCTGTTTACGCATTCTGTGGGTATGTAGTCCCAAATAAAGTTGGTGACGGTGGAATCAAGTTTTTTAAAGAATGATTTTGGGAGATTTAATGGTACCGTCTGAAATAAGTATATAAGTAATACATTTATTCTATAGCCGGAGGAGGTGCCGAATTTATTTATTGTGGAAAGCAAATTTAGTGGGTTAGTAATGTATATCAGAACATCGTTTGCATAAAGTGAGATTTTGTTTGTGGTGTGTCTAGTGTTGTAGCCATCATATGCCTGGATGAGAACCGGATGCACTCCGCAAGTGGCTCTATGGCCAACCCAAATACATCGGAGAGAAGAGCGCATACCTATCTATTGCCCCTGAATAAGTAAAACTTTGAAGATAATGTTTGATTGGTTAGTATTCTTGCACTTGGGTTGGTATAATTAATAAATCTTTATTAAGGACTCAGATGGTCCACTCACATCCAACATACACACACATATGACACATTCAAATACATACTCAAAAGAATACTGTACTAAAATAGGTGCAAGCTATCATGCCAATGCTTTCGACAAGCCTGGATGTGAACCGATAGCCCATCATAGGGGTTGGTTAAGGCTATAATGATGCTATTTTCTGATAAATCCAATCGACACTTTGAAATTGAACACATTAACTTTCGTAAACAGTGCCTGACATGTAGGTACATTAGAGGACACAAAATAGCTGCTATCACTGTGGCCACCTAGGAACACGGAGCAATAACCTCATGGCATCATTATATGCCACTCTAAGCCTCTGCATACTTCTCACTCTGTAAGAGGACCAGAGATGAGCTGTATACAGCGGGGTGACATAAGCCCCAAACAAAGCACACTTAACATCAGTGGGACACACATGGAAAATTTCCTCAACATCACGTTGGCCTGTGCATATATTTTACACCTTTGACGACGAATGTCACCGTCATCCATGAGATTATCTGAGAAGATAATCTCAGGGAATTAAAATTAGATATTTTAATTCCCTGCATATATATAAGAGCTTTATCCATGAATTAAGTTTGGACCTAATTTAAATTTCTCCAGGACTGCAAAGAGTAAGACCATTCCACTTAGTCAAGACGCTTTTTCCGCATCTATCCGATGATTTAAGGGCTTTCCTTCGATATTTTACGTGAGAAAAGGAATTAAAGAGCCGCCTCAAATTGTAAAAATGAAGTTTTGATAAAAACTTTCCAAAAAGTTTTATCAAACCTCTACTAATCTCAATCAACATCCGACGAAGAGACAATGCAGGCCTTTTAGATGAGTGCAATCTTCCAGCTCTCAATGAGACTGAACGTAAGGAGTTAGGGCTCAAATATAACAGTTAAAGACATCTCTGAGACTATTAAATCACTAAAAAGGTGGAAAGAACACCTGGCCCCGATGGGGGGGCCGGCCCGTAATTCCGACGCCATCAGTGTTCCGACGTCTCAATGGTTCGAATATTTTCCCATTAGATCGACATGCCACTATGCCGACGGTTCAATGTTCCGAAAACGGAACCATTGCTCCGAAGGTCCGTTTGCCGACTTTTCAAAAAAGGAGACGCATTGGCCGACAGTGTTCAATATGCCGAATAGGCCAAGGCGCAATTCCACATGTGTGATTATGAAACCAAAAAATAAAAGATGATGTAGGCTAAGTTCCAGCAGTGCACTTCACGAAGCCAGACTTGCTGTGGGCTTGAACGGTCACAAGAGGTGAATTTATGAAGGGCACGTTATACCAAGGACTAATAGGCCTACTTTTCCGTAAAGAAGTCAACGTGAGTGAAAAACAAGTACAATTTTTAGCTTTAGTAGCTGTGTGTGGGCCTTTATGTGTTGTTTACTGTGTTTTAGAGTGTGGGCTTTTAGCTGAAATGATTTCGCTGGTATTGATTTGGTCAAACTTATACCTCATACCCTTGTACTTAGTCAAGTGTGTGTGTGTGTGTGTGTGTGTGTGTGTTGTGTGTGTGTGTGGGTGTGTGTGTTTGTGCCCGTGTTGAGAATTAGACCTACGCTCTCTGTCCATGGGGCTGAAACACCGTGTTCGAAATGAAGTGAAGCGTTGTCACACCAATATTCATATGGTATATGTATGCCTATGTTGTATTTTTTGGAGAGAGAGCGAGCGAGAGAGCGAGCGAGAGCGAGGTATAAAACTCTTTATATGAAGGCCTATTCGGCATATTGAACCGTCGGCCTAATGCGCCTCCTTTTTGAAAAGTCGGACAAACTGACCTTACGGAGCAATGGGTTCCGTTTTTGAAAATCGAACCGTCGGCATAGCGGCATGTCGATCTAATGGGAAATATTTCGGACCATTGAGACGTCGGAACAATGAGGTGTCGGAATTACGGGCAGGCCCCCCATCGGGGCCAGGTGTTTTCCACCTTTTAGTGATTTAATAGTCTCAGAGATGTCTTTAACTGTTATATTTGAGCCTAACTCCTTACGTTCAGTCTCATTGAGAGCTGGAAGATTGCACTTATCTAAAAAAGGCCTGCATTGTCTCTTCGTCGGATGTTGATTGAGATTAGTAGAGGTTTTGATAAAAACTTTGGAATCGTCCATTCATTTCCATTTGGTAATGAAGCAATTCTCCCAGTCATTCTCTCATTTACAGAGTTTTTGGGGCTTTTCGCCGAATTTGAACTTGTTTCTGCTTGGTGAATTGAAAATGCCCTACACATTCTAGCTGAGAGTATGTTGTTTAATTTGTATTTGAGCACTGACACTTTATTATGTTTTTCTGTGTAAGGGGATGTCACATTTTCTGAATCCAACCGTTTTTATTTGGTTTTCCAAATCGATTTGCTTTGCCTTTCTTTCCTTATTTTGGGCGGCCTGGTACGAGATGATGCTACCTCTTGATAAATGCTTTAAACGTAATCTATTCTTGTGTAAACTTTATGGACATCTGAGTAAAAAGGAATACGCTCTCCCTGATGGATTGGCCATTCTCCATACGTCCTTTATGTTCGTATTATTAATGTAGGTATTTAGAAATTCACTGGATTTGATTGCAGTTGTTCTCCGAGAGGAGGCTCTGTCTTAATATTGATCTAGTACACAGTTTCATCTCCCCTATTATCAAATTAGACTGGGACATGTCTGGGATTAAGTAAAAGACTTTCTTAAAAAATTGAGGGCTATCACAATTAGGACCATAATAGGTTCACTAGTGTTAGTGAGGTTGAGTACAGTTCACCAGTCACTATAATATAACCTACCCTCCCTATAGGCTATTGTGGCCTTATGTTTAAACGGTATAACCCTTACGGATTAAAATAGCAGTACTTTGGAGGTAAAAAGTATAATGATACAGTTGACCATATCCACCTACACCTCAGCCTGTGCGAGTCATTTTTGAGATGCGTCTCCTGTAAAAAAATTAGATATCATTCGTGTTCTTGAAGAAAGCGTCCAAAACCGGATCGCTTTTAGCTCACTTTATTTGTTAAAGTATTTCGGTATGGTAACTATGAAACAAAATGAGGGGAATTGTAATAATAACACGTGCGTGGAGCGACCCACGGCTGACCTATCTACTAGCAACGGGGCTACCAACGGGGCTTCCAGTGTTTCTGAACTCATCTAGCTCCGCTCTGCGTTTGTATCAAGTAGGCGTGGCCTATGTGACGTTTGGCTCCGGCTTCCTCATCTGTCTAAAGATGCTGCCATCTGTGGCTGGAGTAGTTATTACAGCTTGTATGTTCGGAGTCCTGCTCCCCTCGTGGCTATGTATAGCAGTGGCGGCTGGTTGTTTTTAAAGTGAGGGAGAAGGACTGCGCGCTTGGTTGCATTGGCCTGCTTGCACTGTTGGTGTATGGGTGGCATAAGAATGTGAGACTCAAGTTGTTTCAGGGTGTTTTGGTGAACTACAAAATAGCAGGGAGGGAGTTATGTGAACAAAATGTATACAAAGCACACCAGTGGCATCACTGTAATTTGAGAAGGAAAGGATGCAAGCATATTAGTCAAATCAGGCCTACTATTGATTTGTAAAATGTAAATAAAAAAATCTGGGCTATTATTGGGCCTATTTTTGCCCTCACTGACTGAAGTTATTTAGCTATGTTTATTTTCAGTTACAATTGCTTGTAATGCTACCAGTAAGTCATGCGTACCTAGCAAACCATGTAGCACTCACAACACTGACGTTGCCATTACTTCTGATGACCTTGATTTTGGGAAGTGGTCTACCTCTTTCTGAATGAATGGAATGGTTTTTGTAATAAGACGTTAACAATGTCCTCCGTTTCCAATGTTTCCATTGTGCATTTAGGATCTCGCTATCGCAGATTTCACTTACTCTGCGTCTCTCAGACTGAGCACCGCGGCAATGCAGACCGGGTTTGTTATCGACAGCGTTGCCAGATTGGGCAGATTTCCCGCCCAATGATAATTTTTCCAGCCTAACATGGTTAAAAGTAGCCCAATTGGGTGGGAAATCGGACCAATCTGGCAACACTGCTCAACATCCAGGGATCCTGCTTATTGGTTCATAGCGCAGACGGATAGATTTTTGCGCGAATCAGACCCCTTAAGGTCCCACCCACTCAGAGGAGGATTTTCCTCCTCTCTCCTATTATAACCCATGTTATCCACCGGCCGCCAGTACTTTCGGGAAAATGAATGGGAGTGGACGGCGGCGGAGGGAGGACGTTCCTCCCTGAAGTAATTGTCAATAGGCGATAGGGGGTGCTAATGTCCCTTTACCCAGGGAAACGAACATTATATATTCAAAGGCAATAAAGTAGTCATATTTAAGGGCATTAATTCATTACAATAGTCGGGGCAATCTAAATTTTTTATTCTCAACAATGTTAGGGAGGATCTTCCTCCCTCTCCTCAATGGAGAAGCCTCCACTGATGAATAGTAATTGCAGCTTATGTTTTCGATTCTGCTTCCCTGTGGCTATGTGGGGGTAACCCAGCTTATGTGTTCGATCCTGCTTCCTTGTGGCTATGTGGGGGTAATGCAGGTTATGTGCTTAATTTACGTAACAATCAGCATTTAGGGATCTTAATTGAAGCCAATATTTTGCCCCTTTTCATTGGTTAATTTGCGCCCTTAACTTTCCAGCTACAAAAGGTAAGTCCAGTCCCCCCTATTCTGTTTGTTACAACATCTTGCATAGCCTACTTAAAATGTGTCCTGCGATGAATAACATGGTCGATATGTGGTCCAATCTGTTGGCAAGTGTTGTCTTGTAGCCCCCCCCCCCCCCCCCCCCCCCCCCCCCCCCCCCCAAGAAAAAAAAAAAAAAAGCATCTCCATGGAAACTATGAAGGGTGACGGCATGTTCAGCCTACAAAGTATAAAGAGTAAGAGTTAAACACAAAGAACAAAAGCAAACATCTCTAAATAGCTACTTTAAAGGTCCCATGACATGCTACTTTATGGATGCTTTAAAGGTCCCATGACATGCTATTTTATGTATTCTTTAATATAGGTATTAGTGGGCAACTAACACAGTATTCAAAGACGTTCCTGAAATTCAGCCGTGGTGCAGAGTTACAGCCACTCCGAGCCAGTCGCACATTGAGCTTCCCCCAAATGCGCTGTTTCGGTGGGCGTGTCAAGGAGGAGGGTGGGGGTGTGTCCCTGAGCAGCTTGCAGCCAGGGACGGTACCATGCGCTCTGTTTACAGTGGATGTATCGCAATGGCGAGGCGCACACAGCCTTTAGCCGTGTTCTGTAAATATTCTAGAACACACGGGAGTCCTGGAGCTCTATATCTAAATATTATCATATAGCCTACACAGATATCTATATCATATAATATATATTATCAAGGCCAAAAGCTGTGTGAGCCGATATTATGAATCTCAAACGACCGCGTTGGGTTCTCCGACGTTCCTGGTTCTTCAACGTCCACATCAATGTGAATACACACACTGTAACGCAAGTGTTTCTTGTCGGTTCTTTGACGTGTCTTGTATTTCCACTACGAGACTGTCGTGGGGGTTATCTGAGCCATGGTTGAGAAGGAATTGGGGGAAAGGAACTTTGGTTTGACTCGCTGAAGTACATGAACTGCGACATGCCGCGAGGCACTTCGCGGCAATAGGCACCTCCAGTGCCTATTTATGACAATATCATAAATAATGATATTATTTAGATATAGAGCTCCAGGACTGTAACGCAAGTGTTGTACACTTCCTTGTTATTTGGATAACCGTTCTGCTGTTGGTGTGATGGCGCATAAACACGTCGGACTCTCGTCTCTGGTATTTCTACAACGAGACTCGTATTGGGGGTTATCTCAGCCAAAGTTGAGAATGAATTGGGGGGAAGGAACTTTTGCTTTGACTCCCTCAAGAACATGGACATGGAGGAGAAAGGGATTGTTGGCGGCGAATGTCTCCCGCTTGAGCCCCGCTGAGGGACCACCGCCGGAGGCGAGGTGCCTAAGCGCTGCCCGGCAAAGATCCCTTTCTCCTCCTTGTCGTGGGTTCATGTTTCTTGACTTGAGGGAGTCGAAGCCAAAGTTCTTTCCCCCCAATTCATTTTCAACCTTGGCTGAGATAACCCCCAATACGAGTCTCGTTGTAGAAATACCAGAGACGAGAGTCCGACGTGTTATGCGCCATCACACCAACAGCAGAACGGTTATCCAAATAACAAGGAAGTGTACAACACTTGCGTTACAGTCCTGGAGCTCTATATCTAAATAATATCATATAATACATAGATATCTATATCATATAACATATTGTGTGCGCCTCCAGACGATATTATGAATCACAAACGACTTGTCGGGTTCTGCGACGTCTCTGGTTCTTCCACTTTCACATCAACCTGAAGTCGACTGAACCGCGCGCTGCCTGCTGCCGGCTGCCCGCTGCCGGGCGATGGTGCCTCGCGGCAACCGGCGGCATGTCGCAGTTCATGTACTTCAGCGAGTCAAACCAAGTTCCTTTCCCCCAATTCCTTCTCAACCATGGCTCAAATAACCCCCACGACAGTCTCGTTGTGGAAATACAAGACACGTCAAAGAACCGACAAGAAACACTTGCGTTACAGTGTGTGTATTCACACACACACATGTGGCGCTCGCACGGTCGAGTCTCTGGGCGGGCCAGGCAGAGTAAGGGGAGGAGCTGAGATTCCTCATGACGTCATGAGCACAGACATTCCAAATCAGCGCGCTTGAGCCTCCGTTTTTTCAAAGGTGAGCAGAACAGCTAGTGCTCGTTTTACACCAAACGCAAGTTTTAGCCACTGGGGGACCATAGGCAGGCTAGGGGAACTCATATTTATGTTAGAAAACCTCACAATGTGAGATTTTCATGTCATGGGACCTTTAAGATGGGTATTAGTGGGCCACTAACACAATATTCAAAGACGTTCCCGAAATTCAGACGTGGTGCAGAGTTACAGCCACTCCAAGCCAGTTGCACATTGAGCTTCCCCCAAATGCGCTGTCTTGGTGTCTGTAGATATAATGCAAATGAGGAGGAGCGAGATGGGTCAAGGAGGAGGGTGGGGGTGTGGCCCTGAGCAGCTTGCAGCCACGGTACCATGCGCTCTGTTTACAGTGGATGTATCGCAATGGCGAGGCGCACACAGCCTTTAGCCGTGTTCTGTAAATGTTCTAGAACACATAGGAGTCCTGGAGCTCTATATCTAAATAATATCATATTATACATAGATATCTATATCATATAATATATATTATCATGGCCAAAAGCTGTGTGAGCCGATATTATGAATCTCAAACAACCGCGTTGGGTTCTCCAACGTTCCTGGTTCTTCCACATCCACATTAATCTGAAGTAGACTGAACCGCGACATGGAGGAGAAAGGAATTGTTGCCGGGCAGCGCTTAGGCACCTCCGCCTCCTGCAGCGCCGAGGCGGTGGTCCCTCGACAGCGGTCCCTCGGCAGCGATCCCTCGGCAGCGATCCCTCGGCAGCGGGAAGCGGGGGCTCAAGCGGGAGACATTCGTGGCCAACAATCCCTTTCTCCTCCATGTCGTGGTTCATGTTCTTGAGGGAGTCAAAGCCAAAGTTCCTTTCCCCCAATTCATTCCCCCAATTGTCGTTTGTGATTCCGCGACTCTGGTTCTTCCACTTACGCATCAATCTGAAGTAGACTGAACCGCGCGCTGCCTGCTGCCGGCTGCCCGCTGCCGGCTGCCAGCTGCCGGGCGGTGGTGCTTCGTGGTGGTGGTGCCTCGCGGCAACCGGCGGCGTGTCGCAGTTCATGTACTTCAGGGAGTCAAAGCCAAAGTTCCTTTCCCCAATTCCTTCTCAACCATGGCTGAGATAACCCTACAGTCTCGTTGTGGAAATACAAGAGACGTCAAATAATCAACAGAAAAACACTTGCGTTACAGTGTGTGTAATCACACACACACACATGTGGCGCTCGCACGGTCGTGTCTCATTGGCGGGCCAAATTCTCTGGGCGGGCATGGCAGAGAAAGGGGAGGAGCTTGGATCCTTTATGACGACATATGGGACCACATTCCAAATCAGCGCGCTTGAGCCTCCGTTTTTCTTCAAAGGCGAGCAGAACACCTAGTGCTCGTTTTACACCGAACACAAGTTTTAGCCACTGGGGGACGATAGGCAGGCTAGGGGAACTCATATTATGTTAGAAAACCTCATAAAGTGAGATTTTCATGCCGTGGGACCTTTAAAGCAATCTTCCGTACAGTTAACTCCTAATAACTATTAGGTAACCCTGCAGCTTAAAACATACTCATGAACTGAACTGAACACACATTGAGTAATTTCTACAGGTTTAGCTTGCCACACTCGTTATGGCTCCAAGGAATCTTCTATTTAGCAGCAGTATTCAATCAAAACTCATCCTGTTAAAAACTCAGCATGAGTCCCGTTTAAGAGGTCGACGTTTAAGAGGTTAAATGTAGGCTATGTGACCTGAACAGGCATAGGCCTCATATGACAATCTTTCAGTCAAACCAAATTTTGCAATATGAGGCAGTAAGTCAAATTATCAAAAACAGTCATTAAGCCAGGCATTATGTTACTAATCATTAGGCGTGTAGCGGTACACGTATTTGTATCGAACCGTCACAGTACAGGCACTTCGGTGCGGTTACAGAGGTGTACCGTGGTACGTAAATGTGGCGTACATAGCGTTAATATGGCGAATGTAAAGGCTTGTTTTGCGATGCAGAATTTAAAACTTGAACTCGGAGTTCCACCCGGACCGTTTAGCCAAAGTATACTACTTTTTTTTCTGTCGTATCACGCATGTAGTCCGGTAACTTATCAACCCCAGCGTCCTTGGTTGCTAACCGACGTCAACGTCTTTGGCAGGACTATTTCTCTGCTGATCAATACTACGAATGCTGGTAACAAATAAATTGGTAAAAGACACACCGTGTGAGGTTATCCTTTCACGTTTCGAGTTCACCGTCAAGCAGGCTGTGTTCAGTAAAATAAATAAATAAGTAGTGATCTGTTTTCGCCGCATTTAGGTCTATCTGCCTAAGCCCACGTTGAAATCATTTTGATGTTGAATGTGGATGGCGCAGTTATTGAAATAAACAGATTGAATTCATACAAATCATAAAAGCCTCTCGTTGTGTCATTGTGTGTGCGTTTATCCGCGGCGCGTGCGTGGGGGGTTCTTGATTGACAGAATTTCTCGAATATCGAATAGTATTTCTCCCATAAAGACTCGATCACCGATAAGTATGAACAGGATTTATTTAAATAACGACATGGGAATATTTTGCATGGTAAATCTTTGGCATGAGCCTCGTCACTGATCCAGGGTGACGTGCGGACTTCGGCGTATCCTGCCAGGACTAGCAGGGGCGGAGCCTTCCCCTGGACAAGTAGACTGAGGCCGACCTGGTGGTGGTGGGGTGGATGGAGGTGCGTCGAACGAAGACCTGAGCAGCAAAGACATATGTTAGACTACTCTTTATAGAGCAGGTGTAGGCAGGTGATTGGTAGCTGGTGATTGGTGATTGGCGGCCAGCCGCGCGTGATTTGAGTCCTCCTGGTAGAACTACCAGCAAGCTTAACATTTTTGCCAGAAATGCACATCCCTAGCACACGCATTTGAAAAGGCACCATCCGGGTGTTACTATAACATTGCTGTGGAAAAAAAAAACGAGCTGTGCAAACCCAGCTCAACACTATTTCAACAACCCCTGTCTGGGAATTCAGAAATGCAAATGCCATAACCAAGTTTATTGTTGTTTTCATTGCTGCTGATCTACGGCCATTCGCCGTTGTTGACAAGCAAGCATTTTTTTTTAATTTTTCCATTAACTATGAACTGTACCGTACCGTACCGTCACTTGAAAACCGAGGTATGTACCGAACCGTGACTTTGTTGATACAGGGATCTGTGTGTGTGCCACGGAATATGAGTGTCAACTTGCATTGGAGTAAATTCCGTTGGCATATCACGGACAATTCAAGTGATTCCGTTAGGCCACCACGGATTTTGAGTTAAGCGCCCGTGGTCGACCCATTCATTGAAACAGATCTGTGTGTGCCATGGAATATGAGTGTCATCAACTTGCATTGGAGCAAAATCCGTGGCCATATCATAGCATGTTCCCGTGAGGATTCCACAGATTTTGTGTTAAGCGTCCGTGGTCATTTCACGGATTCCTGTGAGACAAGGTTGTTGCTGTACAGTGTTTGCAGATGCATTGATTTAAAAGTTGTTACAGCTGTTCTTTCCCAAATAATTTACCAAGAATGTGTGGCTAGGAAGATGAGAGAAGCAAAGTGCACATGCGCGAGGTGCACATGCAACATTATGCATGCGCCCTTAAAATAGCATCTGAACAACGTAACACTGACTTTAAACCAGGCATTTCCTGGTTGGTGGCGGAATTGTTTTCTGAAACTGCAAACCGGCACCAGGGAACGTTTGCGCCGGAACACGCCTCCTCCTTTCGCCGAACTGCCCCTATGGGCGCAAGATCATTTCCTAATTTACCGACGCGTGGCGGTGGAGGGAAAAGAACGCTGCGTTACAAAACTGGCAACGATACATGCGTCAGTGTAGAAAGTCAATTCCGCTGGATGCAAGATAGGACCCTATAAGTTAATAAGTTAGCGTTAAACATATAGACATACAATTGAACAATTTCTACAAAAGTACGTTAACGGTGAAAATACGACCTCAGGGGTAGTCTTTTTTTCAGGATTTTTTCAAGATAACAATTTCAGGATATTCTTCACGCATACGGCTCATCAAGAGTATAGCAGGAGAATAGCAGGACATGATCGTATGTTTGAAAGTAACTTAATAACTGTAGTTGGTGGCTGGGTGTGTGGGTGCGGCCAGTGGCTTGTTGTTGTGAAGTCTTCACGCTTGGTTGCACACATGCTGAATAGATGGAAGCAGCCAGCCTATCCCATGGTGGCATTTTGCTTTACTGCCTTCTAGCTCCACCGATTGGCTGATGAGGTTGGTGTGAATTGATGAGCCCCGGTACGGAGCTGTCAGCATCAGAATAGCCATCATCATTAGGGTTTTTTTGGTAACCATGGCCACGGTACAACCAACAGTGGTTTAAAAGGCCCGTGGCACAGTGTGCTCTCTTCATTCTTCGTAGACCGCGGGAGAAGAGGATGAGTTTGAGTCTAAGAAGAAGACTAAATCCTCCTCCTTCACTGCAATTTCACGCTTTTGCACACTCCATGCGTCAGGTTTTTCCCGATTGCCCCCCCTCGCCCTCTTTGACCCGCTCCCAGAAAGTGTACCGGTTCTCTGTGGTTCCCTGCCTGAGTGTGCTTGGCTCGGTGTTCCCATCAGCCTCATCACCATGTTCCCCTACTACCCCAGACACGTGGCCGTCCTGACCGAGACCATCCGGAAAGGCATTCATGATGCAGACTCTGAAGCTCGCTACATCGCCAGGAGGTAAGTCCCGCTTATTGGTTGGTGTTACAATGGTCCATCATCTAAAGCTCATACATATTTGAGTTGCAGAGTTGAATGTTTTGTATGCACATATCCTGATTCAATACTCTTAGGCATTTTACAGAAATATACTGAACTTCATCGATCATTCATTAATATTTCTGAATGAATTTAATAATTCCTCCACTTATCAATTTGACTAGTAGTATAAATGGAATTATTTTCAACCTATGTCTTTATTTTCCACCCCTTACGTCTCTCTCTCTCCCGCGTTTATTCTTCCTCACTATTGCCGGACAGATGCTATTGGGGATTCCATGGCCACTACAGCCGGGAGGCGGAGCATTTGTTCCAGGCACTGGAATCGTCCTATCAGAAGGCTCTCCAGTCCCACCTGAAAGGCTCCGACAGCATCGTGTCCCTCCCCCAGTCAGACCGCTCCTCGTCCTCCTCGCAGGAGAGCCTGAAGTACTGAAACAACAACCTGTTTATTGAGTGATCTTGAGCTTATAGGGACATCGGTTGGACAGGGAGGGGTGCTGGTCAGATTCCTGGAGAAACTTTGAGCATGACAATGTTGTTGGGTGGACATCACAGTTTGCATGCATGATTAAGAGATATCAAGAGTTAGGGTTAGGGAGCTAAGAGTTGGTTAAAAAGGTATTGTGAGCAAATATAGGCATAGAAAAGAAAAAAACAGAAAACATAAATGCATTCTTTTGTGTTTTGTGTTATATCTTGTTATATCTATATGTTTTAAATACACTCGATTTAAAAGCTTAGATAGTTCTATTCTGTGATATCTATGTTTTCAATACACTAGCTTTGAAAAGCTTAGCTAGTTCTATTCCCTGTTGTTTGCTTGTTATTTTATGTTCCTTTGGGTAAGGGTATTAAAAAGCTTTAATTGAGTGTAAATGTGTAAGAAATGCCTAGCCACCTGTCAGCTATTAGTAAGGGAAATGCTCTTGGAAGATATCTGTTCTGGTGGACTGAGCGCCTGCTTCTGTTTAAGACAATTAGGGATTTTGGACTGCTCCCGGCTCCTCTCTGACTGACCAGGGTAGACCTCTAATCTACTTCTGGATGGAGGTGAAACGTTAGCCTGGGAGAAAGAAGAAATAGCGTGAGAGAAAGAGGAGATATTGAATATTCTCAGTGCTGTGTGGCCCGTTTCGTTGCTTTGATTGGTTAAGGGCCTATCCAATGGCGGCCAGAGGCCTTTTGGTCTGCGCCCGTTTTTGACGCCCTTTGGAAATGAAAATTAACGTAGAGGTGCCACAAGTTTGCCATTTGATGCTAGGTGAGTGAAAAGTAGGGAGGGAAGAGAGAGGTAATCTTTTGGCCGAAATCTTACTTCATTTCTTCCTCCTGCCCCTCTAGTCGCCCTCTCTCTGTGAAGAGTGTCATCGGAGGAAGCATGACAAGGAGTAAGTCATCTCCTCCATCTCGCTCTGACACTGCACTTTGTTGACTGTCTTCAATCGAAACCATTCAATGACCTGGCTATCAGTAATCATGTCTGACAGTTTTATCTGTGTGTGTGTGTGTGTCATATGTTTGTGTATGTGTCCCCTGGCGCTTGTGTGCCGCTGTGTGTGACCATGAGTCTTCTCTCTGCTGTGCGGTGACAGGTAAGCTGGTGAGCACCAGAGCACCGAGCATGCCCAGCTCGCTGCAGCGTTCCCGTAGCGACGTTGATGTCAACGCAGCCTCCACCGCCAAGTCCCGCCTCTCCACCACCCTTCCTCCTCCTCCCCTTTCAACTCGGCAGCAGCCCTGCTCCCTGGCTCCTACGCATCGCTAGGTAAATTACCCATCATGCCCCTCTCTCTGTCTCTCCCCATCCTCCTTCCTGAGTACAATTAAAGGAAGGGTGAAGCGGTATCATCATCATCAGTTTTCCCGCTAGGCGCATATCTGCCCTTGGGGCGCTACTGCTGGAGAGCCGGAAGTCTCCGCTCCAGCAGCAGCAGGATGTCTGTCTTCGACATCATCGCTCTTCTGGCTTGTGTAACATCAACCCCAAGCACTGTCTCTATTTTGCTCCAGACTTTTCTGGGATTTTTAATGTTAAACAATACTTGCTTTTGTAAGGTATTGTTTTCTAACCGGAACACATGACCGATGTATTTAACATGTTGCCGGTAACAGAAGTTGCGGGATAGGTAGTGTTTGTGTAATCTCCCGGAGTCTATCGTTCGAAAGTTCAAAACGCCAGTCTAAATCCTTGTCCGTCAGTCCTTGCCTTCCCTATCTGTGGGAACGTTTTTTCGAACGTACCCCCCTTTCACCATTCTCCTCAGGAACCCAGTCCATATAACCTCAAGGGTATCAAGCTCTGCCTCCGTAAGTGCCCAAGCCTGGATACTGTACAGGAGGCGAGACCGCACGCACGTCGTCAGGAACCTAACTCGCGTTGATAATCGTATCCGTCGGTCTGTGAGAACATGTTTAAGTTCGTTCCACTTCTGGAAGGCAGCCCCAATCCTTGCATGAAGGAAGCGAGATAGCCAACCCTTTGCAGCGTTCTAGAATGTTCTAGAACTGTTGCTTAACAATTGAAACGCTTCTAGAGGGTCTGAGTGCTTAAGATTAAGTTCGACATGGTGTCACCAACAGATCTTTGGTAGGCTGAAGGAACATGCTCCAAGTGGTGAATGTCAACACATCAAGAGGTTGATTTGCGTTTTTCAGTCGCTGCTTGATGACATCACACCTGCATCAGTCTGCATCACATCCTGCATTGAAATCAGTATACAACACTTTGATACAAAAAGCAGCAGGCTTGTTTTAGGTCCACCGTCTATAACATTGTACAAACCACTCTGATACTAAATATGTGGAGGTTGGGGTTGGTTGAATAAGGTAAATATGAGCAATAAAAGTGATGTATTGTCTAAATCTCTCGATGGTGTAGGTTTATACCATCCCTCTTATACAGTCTTAAAAAGAAGGGAGCCAATGAGAAGAATGCCAGCGTCACCGTGCTAACATCACAGTGCTCACATCACAGTGCTAACATCACAGTGCCAGCATCACAGTGCCAACATCACAGTGCTAACATCACAGTGCCAACATCACAGTGCCAACATCACAGTGCTAACATCACAGTGCCAACATCACAGTGCCAACATCACAGGGCCAACATCACAGGGCCAACATCACAGGGCCAACATCACAGTGCTAACATCACAGTGCCAACATCATAATGCCGATCAATCTTGTGTGGTGACATTTTCTCTGGCAGACGCCGTTACCACCAACAGTTTGTACTACAGTTCTGCTCCCTAAAAAATTGACTGCTGTTGATATTTTTCAATGTCTATTTCTTGCTGAAAACTGCTAACCTTTATGATGGATTAAACATCAATGAATAATCACAAGAGGGCCATTAAAGTGTCCCTTCAGCAGGAACAGACATAGACCAGCTCACCCTGAAGAACTTCCAGAGTCATGAAACATGCTGGCGCTTAGTGCTGCCACTTTGAGAACCTTTTCAGTCAAAGTTAGGAACGAGTTCTCTCCCTCAAATGTTGGCGTTGTTCACGCACGTCAAGAAGTATCTTATATTCTCATCTGCCAACCTCCTGTGCTTCTCCAATGATCTTCTACAATTGGTTCCTGTGACTCATTAATATACACTGTTCGACCTCATAAAGTCGTTGAACTAATGGGAATTTCCAGCATCCCACACTCTGGCTCTTCATACCATCGATATTAATATTGCTACTAATTTCTACCTCTACACCTCTCCTCCTCTTCCTCTCTGCTTCCATGCATTTCTTAAAATGCCCAAAAGATGGCACGCCCGGTAGACTGGATGGTAAGATCTATGTTTGGTGTGTTTGTTTAATGGATGTCCAAGTTCACAGTCTGCACTGCTATTCAAAGCCAAGTGTGTTTAAGTGTTTTGCATCAGATGTGTGTCTTCTCACACACCTGACCCCTCTCTCCTGGCCCTGTCTTAATGTGTGGGACTTTTCTCTCCTCCTCTCCTCCCTAAGTAGTTGTGGGTTCTGTCAGTGACTGCATGGGCTGTGTGCATGGTTCCATATACCAGCTCTGACGGCTGTGTCCACCTCTGTCCCTCACACCAACAAACCAAGGCCAATGTCATGCTCGTATAGAGAACTTATTTAACCATTTACATTTTTTGGGGTTGTTGTTTTCTTTACATAATTTACTTTTTCTTTCTCTCTCTCTAGTTATTTTCTCTCTTTCTCTTTATTTTTGTATTCATGTATTTTTCGCTTTCTTCCTTACTTTATCTTCTTTCTTTCTTTCTTTCTTTCTTTCTTCTTTCTTTCTTTCTTTCTTTTCTTTCTTTCTTTCTTTTTCATTTTCTAATTTCTCTTTCTCCTTTCATTCCCTCACTTCCTCTATATTTTCTCTCATCTTTGATTGTTTTATCTCTCTTTCCTTATTGCTATCTGTCTATCTTTGGGAAACTACTCCTTCCACAATTTGTCAGCTAGAGACTCCATTCCAATTTGCAGTGCTCAACTATTGCTCTTCTTAGGTTTATTCTTTGTTTCTTTCTTTATTATTCTCTACAAACTTTGGGAACCTACTACTTCCATTTGTCACCTAGAGTCTTCATTCCAATTTTTTCGGACATTGCGGAGCCTAAACAAAGTCAATATTTAACCTAGAAACACAATGTCAACCTTAAACGGTTACATTATTTCTTGTTCGACTGGCACCGAAATGATTATTCAATTTGAAATATTATTGTTATATTTCGGGCGTTTGTGTGTGGGGACCCCTGTTTATATGGCAGGGGTCACTTATTCTATTTTATCTCAAATGCATTCGAACTTTATCCCTAACCCCTCACTTAATTTTTTCCAACCATTTTAATTTTATTAATTTGTGTGCATGTTTACATTGTTTGCTTCATTTAGATTTTTGAGCTCTGTTCAAATCTTTACACTTGATTTAAGCCATTCCACATTTCTTAAGGTCATAAACTATTTGACTTTACAGAGATTTACAACCTCACTTTGCACTGTAGTACTAAACGCATTTTGCTGCAGGAAATGCATTTTCTAGTTTTCTATTTCTCTGCCGTCACAATGTGGTAAGCCGCCAAATCGAATCAAAACTAATCAAGCGCTCCCTTTCTGCGATCTTTACGACTGCCAGTGGTATGGTAGTAAAAGAGCAGACTTATCGGACCTCGGTGTAAAAGGGTTGAATGGCGGGAACGGGCGGTTTTGATGACGTGTTATGTGGCATGACCTGCCAGCGGACAGATTTCAACATTTCTGTAGAAGAAACGGAGTAGATTGCATCTCACCCAAATGTACGATTAAAAGCTGTAGATGTAAAGGCTCTCTTCTCTTATCTCTTCAATTTCTCAAGCAACTTTGCTCTGCGTTTAGAGAGGCGGTATAAATGTGCACGGCTAGCAAAGGACAACTTGGATGATTTCACAAGTGAGTGTTAGTGTAACGAAAGAGAGATATCTCAATCTTTTGAAGAAATATTTCCTCAACCAAGCTACCCTGACATTTAAAACATTCAAAAAAGCAATTTGACCGCGATGTTGGGTAGACATGTTAATCTCTTGGATCCATAAAATGTATTGGAATTGAATGGCTGAATTGAAGTATTTGCTTTGCCGTGTGTGACGTTTGGTTAAGCTTCTGTAAAGTAAGCTTCAGCCAGCCTAATCAGTGACATTGTTCCTGAACAGTCAGGGTAAAGCACGTGAAAGTCAATAAAACCATCTCAACCACTGAATCCAGGACACACAAGCGTATAGTATTCTATACTACATCCTCTATTGGGCCTCGTCTGTTTCATCTTCTGTGGGTTCCTTTTCTCCCTCTCTCACTCCCTGTCTCTCTTCCCTCCCTCATCCAGGTCTTCCTTATCCCTCTGTGTTCTCCAGCATCGCTCTCCCAGGCTGTGGAGGTGGTGGTTACAGTCTGTGATGAGAGCTACTGGTTCATCTAACTTGTGATATCCAACTCTGTCCCTCCCTCCTCTCTT